>NC_142142.1:34828709-35136834 GCF_024610735.1 Ursus americanus | reverse complement strand
TAGTTTATGTTCCTCCCTCGGCATCCTCTGTAAGTTCTTTGTCATCTAGAAATTCATGCACTAATTGTGCTTTATAACGACAGGAAATCTGAGAGTTGGGATCATTAGTGAATTTCCTTAAGTTTCCAGAATATCCATACCCAGTTCCCAAAGCTGTACAAACAGATGCTTGGGTGTGCTGCCTTCATTCAGAGCAAAGGAAGGATTGTTCCTCTAATTGACACTTGAAGTGGGTGGCACTTTGGCTCCTCGCACAAATTCTCTCCATTCATTCAATCAATCCTTTAGCAAATTTGCACTGAGTGCCCATTCCTTGCCAGGCTCTATGCAAAGTGCTGAGCCTGCAAAGATGAAGGAGATCCTCCCTCCCTTCCCCGGAAGAGCTCGCAGTGCGGCCTGGAGACAAAAATGCAAGCAATTTGCAAGTAAACAAGGGGGTAAGTGCTGCAGCAGCAGAAAGAAAGAAGCAGGAGCTAGGAGGCCAGGAAAGGAGGCTGAAAGATTCCTCCTGGGCTGGGGAGCAGGGTTAGGAAAACTTTGTGAAAGACAGCTTGAACTATGAATGTAGAAGAAAACCTCTCTAAAGGAGGACAATGGGGTGGAAAAGAGCCGCTTGGCTGGGGAAGAAAGGCTTCACTAATTTGGCCCACATTTCCTGAGCATCTACTCTGTGCATTGAGCTGTGCGGCGTGCTAGTGTTGCAAATGTCAGTAAGACCCGGAGAGCACTCTGGACTGGGGAGACAGGGCAGGACGTCTGGAAACCGCAGGCTGTATCCATGGAACAGCATAGACTGGGAGGGGCAGGGAGGACCTCACTGAGGAGGACACCTCTCTGCTGAGTCCTGGTAGATACTGATCAGGATAATGAAGCTGCAGGATATGGAAGGGGAGGGGATACCACTAGGAGCTCCGGCAGAGAGGGAAGACCTTGGACAGAGAGCAGTAAAAGGAGTTAGAAGCACAGGTGGTGAATGGAATTGTGGGTTTCGCCATGAGGGCGGTAGAGAGCTTGAAAAGGAGCTGAAGTGAGGTTTAAGCCTGGTTTTCCTTTTAATGGTGGTAACAACCAAAAGTTGCCGAATTTTGCCAGGCCCTAGGCTGGGCCTTTTAGGACCCAGCTGTCTGCAGTGTAGAGAATGTGTTGGAGGGAGAAGGGGGAGAAAAGTGAGAGACAGGGGAGCAGGTCTGCCATCAAGGTGAAGGAGCGAGAGTGCCAGCCTGCGGGGAGTGCCACCCACAGAACTCCACCACCACTCGCTGCAGAGAAAGAGCCAAGTGTGGAGCCAAAGATTAGACAGGGGTGCGTCACTGCGAGTGGGAACCTGGGGGCAGGGGAGAGAGAGAGAGAGAGGGGGAAGAGCGTGGGCAAGAGAATTAGCTTTCTGACACACTGCCTTGGAGAGGCTGTGGGCCTCCTCAGGGCGATGCCTACTACACACATCTCAGCTCCTCTAGTCCTACAACCATCCCTCGGAGGTCAGCCAGGGGGTCTGCTGACAGACGTCCTGGTTCTACTGGGTAAAGCTGGGGGCTTAGGAGAGAGGAAAACTTTGTAAGGATTGCTGTGGAAAGTGTCCAGAAAGACTATGCTCGCATTGACCCCTCATCGGTAAGGCTGTCCCCAGGTCTTTGAAAAGCTGACCCATTGGAATCCATGAGGTCTCAGTTTAGCTGCCACTTTCTCCGAGAAGCCTTCCCTGCTAGCATGACTAACCATCCTGTGTGCCTGGACTCATGGCCTGGGATGCTGTACTTTCACTATTGACATGGGAACAGCCTGGCACCCTGGAATGCTGGTCACCCTCCTTGATCCCTCTATCTTTGTATAATGGAAGCGCCCCCACACTGTTAATCTCTCACACTCATCTTGTTGTTCTGTTACTTTCCTTTATAGAAACTAGCACAGGTCCATCCAAAAAACGTCAGGTCTTTCTCAGCACTCTGTTCCCAGCATCCAGTCCTTGCCTGGCATGTGGGCGATATTCAGTACCCATTTATAGAATAAATAAATAAACCACTCACGCTTCCCTGGAAACATCGTCCTTTCTGTGCCTCCACAACTTTGCTGATGTCATTCTTTGTTCCTGGAGTGCTCTATCCCATCTGCTCTCTTTGTTTCATGACAACACAGCTCAGATATCAGCCCCCCTCCATCCCCAGGAACTACAAGGGTCCTGAAACCCAGGTGCCCTCCATAATGTTTATTGGATAAATGACTCTACATTTATCTCTGTAAATGTCAGCTTCATTGGCTTTAGCCCATCTTTTAAAAATTATTTTTGAATCCTTATTTTGTGATCCAATCTATTAGTGACCCGTAACCGGCTATGTCATCCACAATTAAATAATTGTGCACTCTCTGTATTCATCCTGTTCATATCTGTCTAAAATACATTGTGCAGAACAGGGCTGATAAATGTCATCTGCCATGTAGTTTGGGAAAACAAATGAGTGTGACCTGACCAAACTAGAGGGTTGGCAACAGGGACTTGTACAGATAAATTTGGGTCCTTCTGTACCTAGATTTTTTTTCTCTCTGCCCCCACAGCATCCCTGCTCATCACAATCTATATATCTCTAAAAGACCACCCTCTATTTCACTAATTCCACGATGTCTCCTTAGTTCTCCAGAGCCAAATATAATATTCTTTCACCTTAGAGTTCTTTAGGCACTTAGCTTGCTTTATTCATTCATTCATTCATTCATTCATTCATTCAATAAATATGTACTGAGAATCTTATAATTTCACAGACCCTACACTGTACTTTAGATTACAAAGAACTATGAGTAGAGCTTTATCCTATGTTATATTCTTTACACACTTGTCTTAATCCCCACTCTATCACTTATGGTTTGGGTGAGGTATGCAGAATCTCTGAACCTTAGTCTACTTACCTGTAAAAATAGGGATAATATTACTTGTTTTACGTAGTTCTGTTGGTTACATGATATTACGAAGCACTTAGCACAGAGTCTGGTGTATGAGAGATGTCCAACAATTTCTTACCCCCCTCCCTCTACACACTAGACTGTAGAAGAAAAGGGGTGCCTGCTGTGCTGACACTCTTCTTGCTTCCTTGATGCATCCAGCGGGGTCCTCGATTTGTACATGTTGATTTGGGCAGAGTGGAGTTGGAGGTGGGGGTGCCATCCCTACAAGTTGGCTGTCTTGCTTTCCCAGAGCAGAAGTGACTGCGCCTGGCCCTCGACACCAGCTTCAGGCCCCTCACAGTCTGGTCTGGGGTCCTCTTAGAGCAGGTCTCTCTCTCTGTCATATTTCCAAGTGAACGCGGAGATTCACTAGATACAGGTTGGCTTGCACAAGCATAGTACCTCTAAGCTAAGGGTATGAGTGCGAGTCCCAGGCTTCGGGGGACAGTGAGGTTACCATGTCCTCGTGAGGTGTCCTGTGAGGACGGCCTAGTCTATGCGAATGTCACCAAACCCCTGGCCTCTTTTCTTCTTCCCCTTTCCCTCTGTTTGTCTCTGTTTGCTTTCTCCTTCCTTATTTTAACCCCTTCTCTCCTCCCCTCTTCTGTCTCTTGCTTGCCTTCCCACTTTAGTTGTGTGCTTCCCTGTTCCTCACTCCATTTCACTCTCCACTGTGGCCCCACTCTATTCCCTGGCTCCAGCTTTCCTTCCCTCTTCCTCTGTTCCAACCTTTGGAGTCCACCAAATATTTATTTCACTTGAAAACTGTGCCTTACACAGTACTAAGTACTCTGCAGAGCAAACACACAAAAAACAAGCTTGCCCCAGTTTTAGAAAGCTCGCTATCTTTCTGCAAATTACTGCACCTTCTTTTCCTTTGGACCAGTGAGGACCAGTCTCTCTGCTTTCCCATATCTTCCTCTTCCCTTCCGCTCCTCTCCCAATTTTTGTTTCCTTCTCTATCTTTTGCTGCTCTGTGTCTTGAAATGTTATTAGAATTCTACAAAAGAAATCTTCCTCATGTATTCCAAAGCTGGTTCTCTGCTAATATCATTGCGCTTGATATAAATGCCTTTAATGCAAGTAAAAAGCTATTTAATTAAATAAATTATGAAAAATTTACAGCAGAGCCTTGAATTTCATACAAACCATTCAGAACGAATACTAAATCTGTTAGCAGCATGCAGCAAACATCTTTGTGCATGTTTTTTTAAAGCCTGGAAAATTAAGGGACAATAGAATACTTTGTCTTTTTGTTACGCACAATTTTCTTCACCTCCACTGTGTCTCACCATAAATGAAAGAACACACAATATAGTTTCGGCAGCCAGTTGATAGGCGAAGACATTGCATTAACGACTCTACATGTATTTCATTTATTTCACTACCAGCTCACAATGATTCTGAAATGAGGGGGTGAAATTTCTGTTTCCTTGGTCTCTGGAGCCAAGCAGAGGAGCCTAGAACCTCTGTGAGAATTACTCTCCTTTGCTGGGAGTCTCAGAATGGGAAGGAGGACAGACATTACAGTGAAATCCCCAGTAAAAGAGGAAACTGATGTAGACTGGGCCATTCTGGCTAAGCGTGAGCTGACATGGGCAAATCCCTCATGGAGGGGGTGCTAGAGGTAAACAAGTCACATGCCAGGGATGTGGCAGCTTAGTAAAAGGGGGATGACAAGCTCTGAGATTCCACCTCTTCAGACACCTGTCAAATACTCTCTCAGACACTGCCAGCCCTCCCCTGCCCCCACCAAGAACACAATTTGTGGTTCACTAAACTACTGAAGCTCCTTGACTGTGCCATGATACTTTATTTCTCCATGCCTTGCATCTGGTGACTTCTTCTCCGAAAATGCCCTTTTCCTCTGATCTGCCCCTCCCATCTTTTTCATTCTTGAAGACTCCACTCTGGAGTCACCTTTATGAAATCATCCCTCACTGGACCCTACACACACCTTGCTTACAATCTCAGTCTCTCTGAGTATTTTATGATTTTATACTTCTGCTCTCTTACTATACTATATACACTGTACACAAAATTAAATCAAAGTAGACCATTGACCTAAACCTGAAAGCTAAATCATAAAGCTTTCAGAGAAAACACAGGAAATTATTTTTGAGACTTGATGGTAGTTAAAAATTTTTAAAGAAACGTTAAAGAAGGCCATATACATTTAAATACTAAATTTGACCTTATTAAATTTAATTTTTTGTCCCTCAAGATAAACTATTAAGAAAATGTATAGACAAATGCTAGAAAAAGAAAATATTCATAAAATATGTATCTAATAAAGGACTAGTGGCCAGGATATCTAAAGAACTCCTACAAGTCAATAATACAATGAACCTAGTAGAAAGTCGGCAAAACATAAACAGACGCTTCCCAGACGAAATATAGTAGTTATCAAAAAAGCACATGAAACAAACCACAGTCTGGGAGAAAAAGCTTTGCAAAACACATCGGTAGTAAAAAAAATTAAAACAAAAACAAAAACAAAAACAAATCCCAAAAAACTGGCATACAGAATACACAAAGTATGTTTAAAATCTAACAATAAGAAAACAAGCAACCCAATTAAAAATAGGAAAAATTCTGATCAGACTTCACCAAAGAAGATACCCGGTTGTCAAATAAGCATATGAAAGGGTACACAGCATCATATGTGGTGAGAGAATTTCAAACTAAAACAACAATTACAACTATTACACTGACTAAAATCCAAAACACTGACAGCACCAAATGCTGGTGAGGATGTGAAGCAATAGGAGAATTCGCTCATTGCTGGTGGGAATACCAAATGGTACAGGCACTTTGGAAGGTAGTTTGGCAGTTTCTTTCAAAACTAAACATATGCTTACTGTATGATCTAGCAATCACACTCTGGTATTTACCACAATGAGTTGAAAACTTTCGTCCACACACAAATATCTGACACAAATGTTTATAGCAGCCTTATTCATAATCGCCCAAACTTGGAAGCAACCAAGATGTTCTTCAATAGCTGTACGGATAAACCAAGTGTGGCAAAAGAAGTTATTTAGTAATAGAGACCAATAAACTATCAACTCATAAAAAGATGTGGAATAACCTTAAATAAGCACAATTCTAGGTGAAAGAAGCCAGGGTCAAAGGCTTCCAGAAAAGTCAAGGAAATGGATTCTCCTTTTAGAGCCCTCAGCAGGAGCATAGCTTTGCTGATCCATTTTATACTTCTGACCTCATACACTGAAGATAATACTTTTCAGTTATAGTAAACCATGAAATTTATGACAATTTTTTTTTTAGATTTTGTTTATTTATGTGACAGAGAGACAGCCAGCGAGAGAGGGAACACAAGCAGGGGGAGTGGGAGAGGAAGAAGCAGGCTCCCAGCGGAGGAGCCCGACGTGGGACTCGATCCCGGAACGCCGGGATCATGCCCTGAGCCGAAGGCAGACACTTAAAGACTGCACTACCCAGGTGCCCCAATTTACGACAATTTTTAAATAGCAACAATAGGAACCTGATGCACAGATAATGGATAAGAAAGCTGAGAAGTGAGAGAATGGTGAGGAAAAAGATGGAGGAAGCAAGGAAGAAAGGTTAGGACTTGTGCGCTTGATGGAGTCACAAGGTAAAGTAGCCCCTGTTCCTGTCCATCCCTGGGTAGTTCTTATGAAGTACTGTGTGGGACCAAGTTTAACATTCCAACCTCTGAAGAAGACTTTGACTTCCATCCACTTCATTCACATCTCACTAATAGGATCTAGATGGAGGGTCCTTCCAGCACAGAGGTACCATCATATTTAGACTAACCAAGTTGGGACGTCCAAATTGGAAAGAAAGAAGTAAAATTACCATTGTGAGCAGATAACATAATCATGTATGTAGAAAACCCTAATGATTCCACCAAAAACAAAACAAAACAAAACAAAACAAAAACCCGAAAGGCTTCTGGAGATAATAACAGTTCGACAAAGTTTCAGGGTACAAATCAACATGCAAAAATAAGTTGTATTTCTGGACACTGCAATGAATAATCTGGAAAGGAGATCAAGAAAATAAATTCATCTACAATAGGAGAGAAAGGATGAAATATTTAGGGATAAAGTTAACCAAGTTAGTAAAAGACTTGGTTACTGAAAACTATAAAACATGACTAAAAGAAATTAAAGAGACATAAATAATTGGAAGAACATTCCATGTTTATAGATTAAATGAGAATATTGTTAAGATGACATATTACCCAAAGTAATGTACAAAGTCAGTGCCATCCCCATTACATCTCAATGGCTGCTTCTTCTTTTTTTTTTTCAGAATTAAAAGAAAAAAAATCCTAAAATTCCTATGGCATCTCAAGGGACCCTGAATAGTCAAAAAAAATCTTGAAAAAGAACAAGTTGGAGGACTCGTACATCCTGATTTTAAAACTTACTGCAAAGCTACAGTAATCACAACAGTGTGCTACTGGCATAAGCACAGACGTATAAACCCAAGGAATAGAACAGAAATGAGAAATAAGCCCTTCCATATATAGTCAATTAATTTTAAGTAGGGTGCAGGGCCATTCAATGGGGCGAGATGTGTTTTTAAATCAATTGTGTAAAACAAACTGGATAGCCACATGAAAAAATGAAGCTGAACCTTCACCCTGTTTCATATACATGAATTAACTAAAATTGATTAAAGACCTAAGCATAATAGCAAAAACTCTTGGAAGAAAATAGAGGAGAATATCTTCATGACATTGGATTTGGCAGTGATGTCTTGGATGTGACACCAAAAACACAGGCAACAAAAGATAAAATAGATAAATTGGACTTCTTCCAAATTCAAAACTTTGTGCATTAAATAACACTATAAGCAGAGTGAAAGACAACTCACAATATAATAGAAAACATTTGTAAGTCATATATCTGATAAGGGATTAATATCCAGAACATATAAAAAAAATTCAACTCAACAACAAAAACAAATACCCCGATTCAAAAAATGTGCAAAGGACTTAAATAGATATTTCTCAAAAAAAAAAAAAAAAAGAAAAGAAAAGAAAACATTCAAATGACCAATAAGCACATGAAGATTCTCAGCATTGCTGAAAATGCAAATCAGAGCCATGATGAGGTATCACTTCACATCCATTAGGATTGCTATTATTATCAGTGTGATTATTATTATCAGAAGAAGAAGAGAAAGAAAGTGATAGGGCGAGACAGAGGGAAAAAGAGAGGTAGAGGGAGAGGGAAAAAATAAGTTGTTGGTGATGATGTGGAGAAACTAGAACCCTTGTCTATTTCTGGTAGGAATTGAGAATGATGCAGCTGCTTTGGGAACGCTTGGTAATTCCTCAAAAAATTAAACATAGAATTACCATATTATCCCGCAATTTCAACCTTATGTATATATCCAAGAGATTTGAAAGCAGAGTCTTAGATACACTGTTCAAAATAGCCCAAAATAATCCAATGTCCATATACAGATGAATGAATAAACAAAATGTATATACGTCTAATGGGGTATTATTTAGCCTTAAAAAACAATGAAATTCTGGTACATGCTACAACATGGGTGAAACTTGGAAACCTACTGAGTGAAATGGGCCAAACACAAAAAGACAGATACTGTGTGATTCTATTTGTATGAGTTACCCAGAATAATGAAATTCGTAGAGATACGAGTAGAATAGAGATTGTAAGAGGGTGGGGAAATGGGAGACTAGAGAGCGATCGTTTAATGGGTATGGAGTTGCTGTTTGGGATGATGAAAAAGTTCTGAAGACAGTGGTGATGGCTGTACAACATTATGGGTATACTTAATGCCGCAGAATCAAACACTTCAGATGGTTAAAATGGTAAATTTAATGCTATGTAAATTTTATCACAATAAAAATACATACTGGGAAAAATTCACAACAGGCAAGGAGGAAATCTTGAAAAGAATACTATGAAAGCTAAGAGAAAAGAGGGAGACAAACTTTCAAAGAGAGTATAGTCAATTGTCTAAAGTGCCTGAGATATTTTGAGTAAAATGTGTAAATATTTGGCAAACACAAATAGATTTATGATGTCGGCCAGTGGTATGGTACTTATAGCAGTCAGACTGTAGAAGAGACAATGAACAAAGACTAATATTTCAAGGAGAGTAAGATGTGGCTCAGTGCTGTTTTGGTGTAGGAAATTGAGTATAGGAGAACAGATATTTTAGTATGGAGGAAGAGGTAAAGAAGCAGTGTCCATGCTCCCAGAAGATAAAGGGATTTCAGAAAAGGAAAGTAGATGAATTAAGCACTTGGTGAAGAACATATGGGAATAGAAGAGGCCTGTGGCTTGTTTGGTTTGTTTTTTAAAGTAAGAGGAAGGGATGGCAGCAGATGGAGGATGAGGACAATATGTAGATGAAGATATTTGGGGCAACGCATGACTAGAAAATCTTTGAATCAACCAGGCTTATGAATGATTCCTACTTTGTTCATAACTGAAAAATAGCAGGTCAAAAAATTATCTAGCAGAATTTTCTTTGGAAAATATATTTTTCATATTTGGAACAAATCACAAACTGTTCTTTACTTTCCCTTTGTCTTATATTATTTTCAAATGTTTCCTTTTTAGAAATATAATGAAATGGGCGATAGCCCAGATTCAGGGTTCCAACTGCCTGAACACAAATCCTGATTCTTCTTCTTATTAGCTGGCAGAAGTTGGTCTGTTTTCTTTCCAAGCTTCTGAGACCTCATTTGTAAAATGGGAATAATAATAGTTCAAACTCAGGGTTTGTTTGACATTAAATGAGATATTGCAAGGAAAGTATTTAGAACCTTGCCTGGATACACGGTATGCACTTAATAGATGGTAGCTCCTCCTTCCCCTTCTCCTCCCCTCCCCCTTCTCCCCCTCCCCCTTTTCCCTCCTCCTCCTTCCTTGGGGGATTTCCTGTGCATAGGAGATAAGTTTAAGATATTCCCCAAACCGTATTTCTATATCCTCATTGATCATTGTGAGCCGGTTCCTGGGTCGGCAGCATCATTAATGTCTATGAACTTGCCAAAAAATGCAGAAAATTAGACCCCGCCCCAGAACTGCTGAATCAGACCTTTTACCAAGATCTCCAGGTACTTTAAATTATATTTGAAGTTGAGGAGCCCTGCAGTGCTGTGGGTTTCTGGCTGGCTACTTTGGCCTGTCATTCTAGTTTCATTAATCTTTGTACTGATTCGTTCCATTCCCACACTGACAAATCAAAGAAAAATGGAAATGACAATGATAAAAATTGCCTCGGGAAAGACTTTTTCTCATTAATGTTTCTTATGTTCAGAATGGAAAATATTAATGAATTTTCCAAATCTTTGCTTATACATGTTTTACTTATTCCTCACATCCGGCTTACAAAGCAAGTAGGGGAAGGCTATCATCCCCATGACTGTAGAGTAACCTGAGGGCCAAATGTGCTGGAGGTCATGGTAGGAATGTAGCCTACCCAGGCGGAAGTGTTGTCCTTTCTGTGAATACAAAATCCCAGGGCATAGAAGTTTTCTCTTTTGCTCAGAGAAATAATCAGAATCAATGGCTGTGCCAGGAAATGGGGGCAGGAAGTCTATACAGAGCAAACGCAGCCTGTAGTAGCAGGGTATGCTAACGCCAGGGCTGATAACACAGCAGCTGGGACTCTAAGGGACAGCCCAGGTCAGTGCAGAGACACAGGGACCCCAGATATCTGGGGAAGTATGCAGTCAGCTTTGGGTCCTTCTCTTTCCTCTATCTTCTCAGTTTGCTAAGCCAGCCAAAACCCTGACCAATCTGTTCGCTGAGGATGGGACTAACGAGGCTCTGGGGTAACAGCTTCTCTGTGGGTAGGAGCCACCATGCAAGGAGGAAGGCAGGAGGGAGATATAGCTGACAATTAATCCCATTTATGAAGGTGCTCCTCAATGCACTGACACTTTAAGGAGCATGTAGAGATTTGTGGCCTGACTCCAGGGAAGAGAGGAAAGGGTGAGAATCATTAGAGGCCCCTGCCACACGGACAGAGAAATAACATAAGTGACCTAAGGGGCAGCCAGTTCAATGATAATATAAAGCTCTTGTTGGGGATCCTTCTCTCCTGGGCCATGGCAGAGTGATTAATTGGCAGGGGCTGGGGGTAGACAACAGAGGGGAAGGAGGGAGAGGGTGTGCAGAGCTGCAGAGAGAGGGGACACCCGTCACTGCTTGCATCTAAACCAGGGCCAGCTAGACTTGTAGCACACCCTACGGGAAGGCTTTGCTGCCAAGAGGGTGGCTTTAGCCTCAGATTTTGTGAAATTGATTACTTCAGTTCCAATACCCTGAGCTGCCCTGGTAGGGGTCAGAATAGTTTCAGTCTCAAGACTAGATCTCAGAGAAGGAAATTCCCTTGCCTTCGTGGAGAATGTATTCCAGGGTGCTTCGAAAGACAGATCTTCTTGCCAAATATTTCTTTAAAAATACCATATTCGTGGTGGGTGAGACATTATTGCTCCAATGCTTGGCCTTGTATGCAGTTATGGGCAGCCACTTTTGTTTCTAGGTGGTTAATTTCCCAGGGGAAAACCACCAAGAACAACAAAATCAAGAGTAAGTGTATCCAATTGTTTCCCCTAGCATCCTCCTTTGATGTAAGGAGTCCAGTTTCCATTCAGTACAAGAGAGTAAGAAAGTTGTGCACAGCAGGGACGTTAAAGGAAGCCTGAAGTAGGAGGTAGAGAAGTGCGGGAAATAAGGACTGGGCTAATGAACCTGGTGTCCTGGAACCTTGGACAGGCATGTTCTGTCTGGATGCCAGTTTCCTTGCTGATAAAATGATGAGGGTAAACTGAATGACCTCTAGTCTACCAGGCCATGATTCTATTTTGCCAATCTTCCCAGCTTCTAATTTTCAAGGTCTCCTATCCTCCTTTAGTTTACTTATTTTTTTTAAAAAATCATTATCAAGATCAGAGTGTTTTGGGCACAAGAAATGAGGGTACAATTTCTCCCATTTGGGGCTCTGTGAGAAGCTCCGGTCCTAAGCTTAGTGAGTAAAAGGAGGTACCTAAGGTTTGCAATCAGTCCTGTGTTTTTCAGTGAATGTTAAAAATTCTCACCCCTCTCTCCATGGGAGACAATTCCTATTCTGGAACTCTGGATTATTTTAGGCTTTGAAGTTTTCTGAGATCCTCAGAAATCATATTAGAATAAGAATTTTAAAAAATTTTTTTCTCTGCATAAATATGGTGTAACAAAATATATGCTTCTTATTTTCTCCATATCCACTCCCCGGGGTCAACGAGAGCTCACGTGCTCAAAGGGAGCCTTGCCCCTGAGTAGGACATGCTCTTTGAGAATTGCTTATTGCAGTGGGGATGGGTTTGAGCTGCATCATTCCCATCTTGTTCCATAGTCTACTTTATGACAAAATGAAGCAACTTCCTGGAGTAAAATTTATTATCTGGAAGTAATGAATAGAAGATATGTATACATCCCCTTCCTCTGGTTCAGGACATGAATAAGAGATCCTGAAATTAGGGTAGTGTCATGTTACTTCTTTGTTCTTTCAGCCAAGAGCACTGCTAATGTTTGGTTTGGGAAAACTATTTTTGTTTGTTTGTTTTTAAAAAAGAACTGTTTATTTACCAAACCTGGGGTAAAGTAGATACACAACCAATTTTAAATGTACATCTTTTAATTCAATTTTAAAGTGTTTTTGGTTTGGGAAAACTATTGAAACACTCTGCCATAGTTTCCTGGCAGGGTAAATAAATAAATAAATAAATAATAAAAATAAAGTATCTACTTATTGTGGTGAATTCATGAGCTAAATAAATCAAGCACTGAGATCAAGCCTGGCATACAGTAGAGTCACAAGAAACACTAGCCACCTTTAATAGAAGGAATTGTACATCTTTTATTAGGATTAAAACACATTTAATGGTTTATAGATATTTCCCCCTTTTAGACACTAAGGGAATTCCTAATGGAGTTGTATTTTCTCAAGAATTTTGGCCCAACAATGTCAGCTAATACTGGGAGAGGAGGACTGGTGAAAAGATGAGAAATTGGAAAGAAATGGAGAATGAATGGTTTAGTTATGAAGAGTCATGGCAGGATGAGCTTTGGTGAGACACGTAGTAGGATTCCTAGGCCATTTTGAGATAGGAGACCAGGAGTTTACTGTGCTTTGAGGTTGTTTCCCCAGGTTTTATTTGTCTGACAGCTCTCAGTTATAACAATGTAGTCATGAGGAAGGTAGATGGCTGGCTCTCTATCATGGCCTCTTCCGGGATTTGTGGTTTAGCAAAGTTACTGCAATGAGAAAGTTGATTATAATTAGCATTGATAGTTGATTATAATTATAAGGAGGCAATTGTAATGCTGATAACAGATTAAAGGAAGATAACGGAAAAAAATAAATACTAGAGGATTAGGCTCCATAGAAAAAAGTTGTGGGCTCAATGGATTGGAAATTTTGACGAGGGTGAAGAATTACTACAATCAGGATACATGAGGAAGTGAGCCAGAGTGGTTGTGGTCCGAGTGGTTCAAGTAGGCTATGTGACTTCATTTTGGGATCAAATATCTCGGCTATGACACTAGGAGTGGATGGACCCTGTGGAATGGAAGAAAAGATCCCTGTAGATGGGAGGTTAAGTCATGAGGATCAGGGAGCTGATGCATCGTGTGAAAGGTGGAGTCCAGGGAACGATGACGGGATTTGGGGTGGAGAGGAGACAGTAGGCAGGTTCCAAAGTCTTTGATAAAACAGCAGAAGGCGTGGGAATGGCAGTGGGTGACAAAACAGAAGAGAGAGAAGGCATGGTCCCCTGGGTGGTTGGAGGGCAGGAGTTTGAAGATGAGGGTCTTTACAAGATGAGAGAGAAGAATGGCAGTTGACATGGGCTTTAGACAATTACAGGTATGGAACAAAAGAGGGAACTTCAGAAACACATCGCTTCTCTTTTTCCCCACAGCCATGTGATAAAATCAAGTCTCAGGGAACAAGGGAGAGTTCTTTATTTCTATCTTATTAGCTCACTTTCTCACATATTGCCAACTTAGGCCGGCCTTGTCCAGACCCACCCACATCTGATTTCTGACACTATTAGATAAGAGGGTACAAATATGTGCTAAGGAGAGTTTCAGCCCTTCTTTCTCCCACTGCTTCCCTGTCTCTGCCTTCACACAACTTCGGTTTGACTACATGTTTATTTTGCTTAGTATTTCAAGTCATATGGTAATTTCAGGACACATTTTCCATTCACAAAATGCAAATGTATTCAACATGTTCTCTCACTTACTAATTTTCCCATTGATGTTTACACTGTCTTAATATTCTTGCAAGTCTAAGAAAATCTCTTGAACATTCATTTTAACTTCTTCTAAGCAACTCCAGTGAATTCTCTAAATAGAATAGAACTTTATAATCTTTTTATTGATTGTTTGAAAGTGAATTTTCCATTTCCAAGGGATTAGAACTTTCCCAGCTCAAAATTAATCTCAGAGTAGAAGAGAGTGAGTGTGCTTTCTTTAAGGATTCTATCCCTTATAGCTGAAATGGAATTTGAACTCCATTGTGAGGTTTACTGTGCAGGGAAATATTTCCTCCTGGAAAGATTTTTAGAAACCCAGAATCCAATTCTCACAGCCGGTGTCTGTCTCTGCTGTGGTAAGACACTGTTTCATGGGGGTGTTTGAGGACCTGTACCCCGGTCCTGGTCTATTATACTGAAGCTGTAATTAAGGATCACATTTGTTAAAGGCCTAATCTGAGCACCATCTCACGCCTTTTACAAAGCAATAAGCTGAAGGCTCCTAGGGGGAGGGACAGTGTTGATTGCTAACCTTCTCATGTCTGGTATCCAGGACCCAGTGATTATAACAAGAGCTACAAGTCCTTGTGCTTTTATTGTGCATAGGATGTTGACTAAGCACTTTATAGCTATTGACATTTAACCCTAAAATGACCTACTGAGGTAGGTATTATATTTGTACCCATTTTAGATATGTAGGTAATCAGGCCTAGAGAGATTAACTCATTGCTCAAGACCATAGCTGTAAGAGTGGCAGAGCCAGGATTTGAACAACAGGTCAGACTACAGAAAGGAAAAGCCAGGACTTGGATCTGGTCTTCAGACTTCAAACCAGTGGTTTGCATTACTGTTATCGTTTTCAGTCTATTTATGGGGATGACAACTGCAAAATTAAGTGGCTGAGGCAGAGTTTGAGAAAGAGGGAACACTCTGACCCCCCCACCACACTTTCCCTTGCTTATATGTCTGAGTTAGTCCTGCTTGGAGGCAGGGCAGCCTCCTTAGGCTGGAGGCTCTGACCTTTGGACTTAGAGGAAGAGGTGAGCCCATGTTTCTTGACAGGGAGCCTGTGGCAGGGCAAGCCAGCTTCTTAATTAACCCCTAGGATCATTGCTAGCAAGCTTGGATTCCTCAGGATTGAAACAGGCTCTTTGAGGCAGGGCTTGCTTAAAGTTTTCATCCTGGCACTTTCCAATAACAAATGAGGAGAAATTAAGCTCTGCCTCAACTCAGTGCTAGGGATCTGTGATAGCCATGAGGAAAAGGGCATCTTTTCCTGAGATAGAGATAGCTGACTTCACCTTGAGGTTGGGGGAATCCCATGTCATGCAGGAATTCTCTTTGGAAGTGGGTCTTTCAGAACCCCTTGCAAGTCATGTCTTCCTCCCGCACCTCACCCTACCACATTCTTGTTCTGGTAGTTCACCCAGCTCCCCTACATCCTACCAGCTCTTCCCTTCCGTCAACTTTTGAAAAGTTCTCAAGTCTAACTTTAGCCATCAGAGTTTCCAGGCTGCAAGAAGGTTGCTTGTAGGTCTTCTTTCCTAGCTCCACCAGGTCAGAACATGAATCATACACTCTCCCCTTTTTTCTTTCCTACTCCACTCCTCCTCACCGTGCCAGGAAATTGCCCAGGTCATCCTGTGCACAGTTCCTTCATGTTTGTCTCTGGTCATTTCTTCTGCCACCCTCTCTGTTCTCTGGATAATCCCTGTGGTCGAAGGCTTTTCCTGTGCTCCTCCCCTTGGATCTTCAGCTTTCAGGGACTAAAAGGGAAAAATGCCTTTTACCAGAAGGTCCAAAGAACATGATATGCAGACCATAAACCTAAGGTTTCAGAAGGGGTCATTAAATCTAATTCAACTTGGCCAAAGATATGAATCTGGTCCTCACCCCTTGGAAAAAAGCAAATATCCCCATTTTTTACCTCCTGCATCTACCATGAACCTCTTCCAAAGTAGTGTTCCTATTTCTCATGTTACTTTTCTGAAAAAAAATCTCCAATTATATTAACTAAGAAATGTATGGAACACCTACTGTGTTCAGTGAAGCTCAGAGACAAAGCCACTGAAGGTCAGGTTCTCGGACCAGTGTGAGCCTGCCACCCATCTAGAACTGGGATCTCTGATGGTTTAAAGCCAACCAGCAACTCTTGGTCCCATGAGCTCGGCATTGTTGCTGTCCCAGGAAACAGACGGTCACTTTTCCCATTGTAATTTTCAATGGGAAAAATATATAGATGCTCTCCTCTATGCAGTTCCCTTAACCAACCTAGAGTTTGCTGGTGGGAAGGTAAGCATGCATGTATATAATGAAATAGCAGCATAAATGAAAGAGGGATTATTCCACATGGTCTTCGGATCTAGCATTTTTACTATGTAACTCTAATAGGATATAACACAGGAAGAAAAGAACTGCAAACAAATTCTCATTCATAGTCAGTAATCATATTTTTTCCTAATGCTAGTAATGTTGATTTAGATTTGTATGTGACTGTTCAGAGTACGATAAAAAAAAATACTTGAAGTGATATCAGTGAGAACCAGAATTTTCAGCATCAGATAAAGAAGAGACAGATGTAAGATTGATGGGATTACATAAAAACCCTGTGATTTACAAATACAAATTATCTACCTCTATCTATTGAAAGTCTTAGAAACAATGGAAAATTCAGTAGCAATGAAAACCTATAGCACCCAGATTGTTGTCATTAAATATCATTTATTTCTGAAAGGAGCCGAGGCTCCTTAGAAAAATAGCTGATTATAGGTCTGTGGCTGGACATGAACAATTTGAGCCTGGAACATTTTGTTCTACTAGAAAGCAAGGAAGTAATCACAGAATAGTAAGATAATGTCAAAAATTCTCAGCTGGCTACATTAAGAGGTCCCACTAACTGAAGATGGGACAATTTGAGCCTCAATGAGTTTAATAAGATACTAAATAAAATACATTTAAATCAAATATATTTAAATCTATGATAACTAAATCTATAATTTCATGATGAAATGTTAAAAATATTAAGAAAACTAATTGGTCACTGATGGAGGACACTCATGAACAAAACCATTATTCTGAACACTGGAAAGAATCAAGCATTTATTCTACCTTTCCTTCATAAACCATGATATATGATAGTTATACATAGTACATGATAGTTATACCAGAGTATAACTTGATAGATAATGAGTTCTACAAACTGTCTAACCATTTTACAGGTAATAGATTTAAAAGAAATGATGTATGTAGAATACTACTATTTTGAAACTCGTAATAAATAAATGGGTCTAGGTAACAACTGGTAAAACCCCCGTTGCACAATCAGACATTAAATGCCACCTGACTGAGGTACTTAACATTGCCTGAGAAGTAGCATTACTGAAAAATCACAGATGATTTCTATCAAGCCTCTAGGGATATGTAGCAATGTATTCAAAATTCAGATATGGAGAGATACACTTTTAAAACAGGCCCCAGGAATACAGTCAACGAAATCTATACTTTGGGAAACTCTACCAGACAAATTTCCTGGTTTCTTCTATGAGAGAGAGAGAGAGAAATATTAAGAGGGTTTGAGAAGAGAGAGAAGGTTATGGAAAATATAAAACTGACTAGATATTTGATGATTTTAAGGAACTATTGTTAACAATTTTAGGTGTGGTGATGGTATTGTAATTATGTTCATAACATGAGTCCTTGTTGACATTTTTGGAAGAATGGGGGAAAACTGGATATGGATAGTATGTTTATATCTGTGTCAAATATCTTAAATGGGACCACTGAAGTATGGTTATACAGGGAAAACGCTTTTGTTTTAGGTAATAGACGTTCAAATATGTAGGTGTGAATTGTCCTCATGTGTGTAACTTACTTTCATACGGTTCAAAAAAATAATTATATGTATGTGAAAGTTTTAATTTTTTAATAATAATTGAGAGTAAGTATTCATATCTTGTACAGATACATAATAAAATACGATTAAATAAATTACGTGATTTGTTTCAAAATGATCTAGGAAAGTGTGAGTATGTAGCTGAAACAAGATGAGCCATGAACTGATAATTATTGAAGCAGGGTCTATGGAACATTGGAGTTTATTATACTATTCTCTCTACTTGTGTATATGGGTAGAATTTTCCATAATAAAACATTAAGGCAGTAAGACTTTATAGTGTGTGCTAGCTTCCCCACTCTGTCCTCCGCAGCACACAGGGACTTGTGGGTTTGAGGAGGTGAGAGGGATACAGAAGCCATTAGCAGGGCGCACAAGGGACCCCAGGTACCCAGCACATCACCAGGAATCTAGGCTCTAGGAGAGGCAGATTCCATTTCAGAGCAGAAGGGCCACAGCTGTCCTTCCTTTATTTTATTTTTTAAATATTTTATTTATTTGTTTAAAGGAGGTTCCACACCCAACATGGGGCTCAAACGGACAACCCCAAGATCAAGAGCCACATGCTGTACTGACGGAGCCAGTCAGGTGCTCTGCCCTTCCTTCAGATAGACAGAGTCTACTGCAGACCAATCCAGAGTTCTCATCTCTGGAGACACTCCAGCAGAGCCCACCCCTCACCTCCATTCATGTTGCATATCAGGTTCTCACAGGTGCTCCTGTTTGGGCAGGTACATAGGAGCAAGTTTGCCCTTCAGAGTTCCTCAGTCCCAGCCCAGAGCCATGCATTTACGGAGGGCTCTGGCAGGATGTGGAGGAAGTACTGATGAGATTCCTCTAGAATGAGGCCCACTCGTCTGGCTCTCTAAAGGGCAATTGTCAACGGCAGAAGGTCCCCATTCTCCTATCTAATCACATAAACGCTGTCCCATGCTCTGTTAGCTGCATTCACTCCAGGAATTTACCGTATCTTAAACTCTGCATTATACAATATTTCAAAAATAAACACAAAGGGAGAGAACAGAATAATGAATTCCTCTGTATCTATTACCTAACTCCAGCAGTTATCAATATATTTGCCAATCCTGCGTAATTAAAAACTCCACTGCTCTTTTTCTGAAATATCTGAAAGGAAATCCCCCAATGTCACGTAATTTTTTTGGTAAATATGTCATAATTTATCTCTAACTCATAAAGATATTTCCCATAAATTCCATATCACTACAACACTTAAAAATTTACTAACTATTTAGATACAACACCTGACGCCTGGTCCATATTCAGATTTCCCTGACTGTCTCAGAAATGTCTTTCTGAAGTAGGTTAATTAGAGTCAGATCTAAAGCCTGCAGATGCCATTTTATAGTTATGCCTCTTACGTCTCTCTTCCTCTGTAAGAGTCCCCTACCCCCTTCTCTATTTTTTTTTCTATGCCATTGTTTTCTGGGAAAAACTCAGTCATTTTCTCTATAAAAAATCAAACATTCTGGACTTCCTTTTTTGTGCAGGCTTTCCACTCATTGCTCCAGCCCCTGTCGTCCTTTTCAAATGGACAATTAGAGCTAGTTGATTTGACTCAGTTCCTACTTCTGAGGGAAGTCTGCCACCATGGTGGTGTTGGAAACTTCCTATCTCATCACACCACGAACCATACAATGTCTGCTGTCCTCACATTCAGTGAGTGACCCAAGGCTTGATCCTTTAAATATAAGAAAAAGAAAAACAAGCTTTATTACTGTGCTCACTTGGGGTCTGTCTGATTCCTTCATAATAAAATCCCCCACCAGTTTTTCCCCACGAACATTTTTCACATCCATCAAAGACCACTGTCTAGATCCATAATTTCATTTGAAGTTTCAAAATGTTGGTTTTTCTAATGCTACCTTTCCTTCTGTATTCATAAGCTGGTATTCTTCAGAATGGGGAATTTTCCTTATGAATTCTGGCTACCATGAAATATCAACTTGTAGAGATAAGGCATAATAAAGTTTGGTTGTTTCCATTTAGCTTTCAAATTCTATATTATGTGTTGATGTCATAACAACCTGTTCTATTGAACATTTTTAAACCATTAGAATCGATAGATTTACATATATTTGATAACTTGGTGTGTTTCGTTCTGTTCCAAACATTATTTGTTTTATCCAAATTGTTACATCTTCAGTGTGCAATAGTTTCTTCAGCAAACAGTTGTGTCTTTTGTTCTCATTTTATTTTGAAAAATGTCCAGCATGTGCCTGTGACTTTTGGACAGGACTCTGCAATATTTTTTTTATTTATGGCACTCCTTTGTGGCACAATGAAAGTTTTCAGACTTATCTTCAACAGCTTCTTTCTGCCCCATACCTAGAATCAGACACTCTTGAAGTGTTTCTAGATTCTTTTAGTGGGAAAAATACATTTGTAGCCCAGAATCTGGATATGTGGAGTAGACAATTTTATTTAATCTTTACAGTGACCCTGAAATATATTTACTCTACTTATTGTATTATTATTATTATTTTTAGTCAATGAAAAATCTGAAGTTCGGAGAGGTCAACAAATTTAATCAAGGTCACAGTAAGATAATTAAGGTCTCAGGAATGTTCTACTTGCTGTGAGCGAATATAACATAACAAGGCTGAAAATTTTTGTCCACTGAAAGTTTATAATCAGATCGAGGAGACCCACATGTGAGAAACAGTTCCAGGACATCTTGAAGGGACGGAATTAGAAGCACTGGGGTCTCGTGGTGATAGGCAGTTGGTTCCTGGCGTAAAGGGCAAGGTAAGGAAGATTTCTGGAGAGCTTGCCCAGCATCAGTGAGATAGAACGAGCAGCATATAGTGAGGCTGTAGCATTTTAATTTGGATGTTTCCAAAATCAGAACCTGAGGTGAAGGCTTGGTTTCGGACAGTTGTTTGGGAGGTAACTCTAGGAAACAGAAGTGAGGGGACAGAGAAAGTAAGGCAGGAAAAGACTCCACATTTAGGTATTTCATCGAGAGAAAAGAAAACATGTGACCACATAAGCATGTAAATATTCACAGCAGCTTTAGTCATAATAGCCAAACTCAAAAATAACTCAAATACACATTACAAGGTAAATAGACTAAAAATGATATATTCGTACAATAAAATACTATCTGGCAATAAAAAAGAACAAATCAATGTGCAAAACAACATAGATGAATTTCAAAACCATATTGGGCTAAGTAGTTCAAACTATGTGATTTATTTTTGTGAAATTCTAGAATTTGAAAAATCAATCTATAATGAGAAGAAAACAAATCTGGTTACCTGGATTGAGGGTAGCAGGTGTTGAGACATGGACTGCAAAGGACAAGGGGGGATGGGGAGACATTTAGTGTGGTTACATACCCGGTGATGCTTACACAGGCACGTAGATACATCAAAGTGCATCAAATTATACATTTAAAATGGGTATATTTATTTTAATTTGTTACTCAATAAAGCAGTTTTAAAAAAGCCAATACAGGGCATGTAACGATGATGGCTGCCATAGATGATAGGGATTATCTTTGCAGGGACCTCTGAGAAGCATTTTTTATCGGAACGATAGGAGACAGGCACATTTATCCACTGGCTGCCTCTCCTCTCCCTGGACGGTTGCCCTGGGAGTTGTCAAATTCCTGCACCTCTGAACTGCACCTGCCTGCTTTTACTATTCACTGTGGCAAACCTTCTGTGATTTGGCACTGAGCCTTTCCCATACACCTAACACAGCACTTGGTTTCAGTGTATAATAATTAATAACAATACCATTGATAACAAAGGCGATAACAAGGAGCAATGCTGCCAGTTACTCCTGTTGCAACAGCTGTTTTTTTCTGAAGATAGCACAGTGGGGAACTGTTGGACCAGATTTCTGTATTTTCTGACTCCTACATCAAGTTTTGGTCTATGCCAATCTTCACAGGTGACATGAGCAAATTGCCTCGGTCTTCTGAAAAAGTACTATCAGATGTGAACATGTTTTAATGATACCTGATAAAAATTACTATTGTATTTTTAATGTGGAATCTTCACATTATGAATATTTGAGAGGTACATTCTGACTAGATAAATCATGAAAGCTAATTTTGAATTGACCTTAGATTTTATTTCTTACTAATACTCTTAGGGTAACAATTTTATCTATGGGCCATTACCAGGCACTCATGCCAGCAACTCACAGGGACTTCACCGTGACTTAGATGGCATGGTTTTAATTCACCCTGATGGATCCTGGGCCGCTGTGATTTCTTAAGTCAAATTGTTTCATGATTTTTTAAAAGCATCATCCTATGTCATTTATTTCTGTGTTGTTTTATTTCTGTATTATTTTTCAGAATTATTCAACACTGGTTTTTTGGGGAAACAATTCCTAGCTGGTTCTCCTGGGCCAAGTGTTGTAAAGTATCATGAGAGGGACGCTTTCTTATTCTGCTGTAGTAGTCTAATGTTTTGTATCTAAATACTTATAAACTATACGGTACAATGTTTTCAATTTAGCTATTAGCAGTCATATGTGCTTTAAAGAAATTAAAAGAAAATGTTTGGTTTTTTTTTTCCCCCTCATATTTACAATTTCAGGTGGCTGCCACATTTTAAGAGAATCTTTAAAACCACAAAATATTTGGTTGAGAATGACAAGGCTATGGGATGTGAATATCATGTCAAAGGGGAACAGGTTGAGGAAACCAAGGAAATAGCCCATTACCAAGATGGGTTTAAATTATTAATGTCATTGTCAACTCCCTGGCTGTTCTGAGAAGCCTGGTTCCTAAGCTCAAGAAAGACTCTTGGTGAGAAGGGGTGGTGAGTGACAGAGTCACTGCATTGTTCCTCAGTCATCACTGCTCACAGCTGGAAAGATATCAGAATAGTCTGGGTTGAGGAGCTGAGGCCAAACAGCCTTACTATAACTTTATTTTCTGAGTCGAGAGCCCCAAACACTTGAGGTCAGGCATCAAGCCCTGCCAATTCAAGCCTCTGCATGCTCTCACATGGTGACTGTAGTCCTCTCCTTCACATCCATACATCCCACCTTTCATATCCTGTTCAAGTCTGACCTAAGGGAGAGGAGTTTGAATTTTTTTTTTTAAAGATTTTATTTATTTATTTGACAGAGATAGAGACAGCCAGCGAGAGAAGGAACACAAGCAGGGGGAGTGGGAGAGGAAGAAACAGGCTCCCAGCGGAGGAGCCTGATGTGGGGCTCGATCCCAGAACGCTGGGATCACGCCCTGAGCCGAAGGCAGACGCTTAACGACTGCGCCACCCAGGCGCCCCTGAATTTTGTTATTTTTTTAACCTTTCAGTACACAAGCAATATATACTCCTTGTAGAAAATGAATGAGATACAGATAAGCGCACAGAAGGAAATATAAATCACCCATAATCCTCCCCACTCCAGAGAAAATCTTGCTTGTGAACTTTTCTCACGATGCCCTAGGGATAAAAGGCTTATGTTGCAATCAAATAAATTTGTCAAGCCCTATATAATAAGGATTTGGGGGAGCCCTGCAGTGAAAAAAACCTATTTCACCTTATATCCCCAATTCATTTGGCTCCAGAGGTCCTGAAACTCTTGTTCCCTGCAATATGCTTTGGGAGATGCCGGAACATACCTTAATAAGACCGAACATAAATCTTCCAAGGTAGGCCGTGGAAGACGTTTTTCTCTCCTCTTCATTCATTTTCTTTTAAAGATTTCCCAGTAATTGTTGCTGTTGCCCCATTCTGGCCTCAGGGAATGTTGTCCTCCATTGATTAACTCTGACCAGTAAGAATCCATTGGGACGTTTTAAAAAAAACTTGCAAAAGACGAAGGGAAATTAAAACGGAAATGAACAGGGAGTCAAAACCATGGAGGGATCTGTCTCATGAATAGGATTCCCTTATATTCCCCCTGAGGTACTTCCCGGTGAGGTAAGAACTTGCTGAACCCTGGGTACGACCTCAGCAAGTCCGAGCTCTCAAAGATACAGGTGCAAGAGAACCAAAACCAAGGGCATAGATGTTTCCTGCATCACCAGCTAGTGTCTCCATGGCTAATGCCTGGAAATGCCACCCCCTTCAGGGACTGGGGGCTGCTGAGATATGCTCAGATAGGTGGGGCTTTTTTCTTTCCTTTTTCTTTTTTTTTTTTTTTTTTAAGATTTATTTATTGAGAGAGAGAGAGAGGGAGAGAGAGTGGGGGGGTGACAAAGGAAGAGCGAGAGAAAGAATCTCAAGCGACTCCCCACCAACCTGGGGTTCGATCTCACAACCCATGAGATCACGACCTGAGCCGAAGTCAAAAGTCCCAGGCTTAAATGACTGAGCCACCCAGGCGCCCCTCTTTCATTTTTAAGATTTTATTTATTTATTTATTTATTTATTTATTTATTTATTTATTTATTTAAGAGAGAACTCAAATGAGAGCAAGGGGAGGGGCAGAAGGAGGAGGAGAGAATCTCAAACAGACTCTTCCCTGAGCATAGAGCTCACATGGGGCTCAGTCTCACAACCCTGAGATCATGACCTGAGCTGAAATCAAAAGTTAGACGCTTAACTGACTGAGCCACCCAGGTGCCCCAAGGGCAGGGTTCTTTTGTAATGGAAGTGTGGGTGCAAGGAGATCACCGACATTCTCCCGTGTCAACATCTCATGCTGCTGAGAAATGGTCCTTGCAGCAAGATGTGGAGAGCTAAGCCACTGTCTGTGAAATTTGAGGTGTGTATAAGTAACTTGACATTTTGTTCCCTGCAAGTAACTTTCATCAGCAGTTGTGAAACTGTTTTCTGGCTGCTTACTCTAGTGTGTCTGGGGAGGTCCTGTCTCTGAACTCAAAGAGATCTTCCTACTCGGATCCCTGAAATCCCTCAACCTCACCTCTCCAGCTGCCAGCAGAGACAAGGCCCCCTTCCCTTCATACACACTTTGTACAGCACATTTTCCAACCCCACACGTGTCATCTCTTTTTCCTCCTTTTCTTTTGGTACCTTTTCCTTCCCGGTCTTCTTTATTTCTACTATCTTACTGTGCTCCTTCTCTTTTTATTCTTCTCAGATGTTTGTAGCCAAGACAGCCCTGAACACTCTGCTCATACACAAAAGAAGGAGTTTGGACTGAATGATTCTTAAGGTCACTTCCACCCCTAGTGGGGGTTAGGGTGTAGTCGTTTACCTTCTCTGGGTTATAACGTTACTCATTCATCAAATGAGGAGGTTGGATTGGACGTCTCTAAAGCTTCTTCCTGGTATAAAATTGGATTTTATTCTCATGCAAGTTACTATATTTCTTGTGTGTGTGCAAGTGACAGGGGTGGGGTATAGTTTGAGGACTGGCCTCAGGGCAACCTGGGCAGGTGTCCAATCCTTTCTGGTGGGAAGTTCTACTCATGGCCTGGCATCTATTTCACATTCCATCTTAGAGAAGTATATTTTAATCTGCATATATGTAACCGATTGCACAGGAAATGAGCTCTGGATCTTTTCCTTTCAGCCAATTCAGTTCCGTGCTATGGATGCTTCCTGAGTAGCAAGATCATCTGGACCCTGTGCGAGGTCTGGCTGAATTGGGGCTGTAAACTGCAGGGAGTGGGGGCAAGGATGGGAGGTTGCATACCCAGATTCTAAAGGAGAAGGTGTGCAGCCTGGTGTGTCAGGTTCTTAGCCTCTGAGTCTCTTATCCGTCTTGTGCTGGGTGGACTCCCTGTACTGACAAGTTTTATTACCCCTGAAGTTGTTTTATTTCTGCCATAAACATGGAAAGCTGGGTTTTTCAGAATCCTTGACTTACAGAATCCAGTTCTCGCCTTCCCAACTGCTAATAACAATAGCTGTAATTGGCTCATCACTCCCTGAAATTACCCTCTGCTCATCACGGTGTTTCTGAGTTTCAATTCAGGGTAGAGTCGACACAGAATAAAACATTACAAATCTGGCCTAAAGTTGTCTCTTTGCCATCAGTCTTTCCGGGGGGACAAGTTAATTCATTTTCCAGGGCACAAGTCAATTACCTTTCCTGCCAGATGAGACCTGCAGCTGCAACAGATGGGAGCCCCTCTCTGTATCTCAGAGGAGGCAGGGCTGGTGCATTCTGGCTCTCCCTTCAGCCCTCCCTCAAATCTTTCATGGGCCATTACCCTGATGGGCTGCTTGCAGCCAGTTCATCAGAATGAATGATTATTTTAGTAGAAAAATATTTCAATAATTAAGTAACACAATAACTCATTGAATGTGGGAGATGAAGAGGTTTGGGGAGGTGGCATGCGCCTGGACTTATGGGAATGGGTAGAGCGTGCAAGTTTCCTATCCGGTGGAGCCTCCACTATAAGTGAGCCGCCTGACCACCCATGTTGAGGATTATCCCGTAGATGTCCCTTGGCCTCTGTTTTCAGCAGGTGTTTGTGCAATGGTCCAGGAGGGCTCCGCCAAGCCCAAGAACACAGGTCCTTCTTTCCAAGGCTGATCTGACTGTGCTGCTGTCGAACACCCACCCAGTCATCAAAGATTGCCGCTGAGTTTTCAATAAGGAAACGTAACGTGAAGGTGGTGTGATAAATTAACTTAACCCGAGAACAAAGGGGAAAAAATCCTAACCAAGGCTGACAGGATTCCAGATCGCTACTTAAATAACAGGAATACCAGTAATTCACACTTTCGCCCTGATTTCAGCTGTGGGTATCCTTCTGAGGACCGGAGTTTGCTCCAGCTTATATGCAACAAGGTCTCTTGTACATTTTCTCCTGGTGTAAAAGATAAAACAGGATATTTTCAATGAAAAAAAATTACTATAACTGTGTGTTAGTGATGTACATTCTTTTCAGAAATGTATTGTCCTTGTTGGGTTTTATTTAAGTAAGTACTAACAGTGGCTTGCTTTTGAGAAATGTATCATTGGCAGGGGAGAAGCCATATTCTGGGTCATAACAGCTCTCTGGCTGGGTAGGGGAACCAATCCCTGAGCATAAATCCTTGTTTCTTCATACCACCTATGCCTCTGGAGGCTCAGGTTCAGGCATTGCTGGTCCCTTTTCTCCTCTGACTGTTCCATGTGCCCAGGGAGCTGACAGACGACACAGGCTAGTGTAAAGGGCACCTGACGTCTACAGGATAACCCATCACATATCTCTGTCCCTTGAAGACTGTAGCCACTTCCAGAGGGACAGGGTTGGAGGGACTGTCAGCCCCTCCAAATGCTGAACTTGACAGACCCAGGTGATGGATGGAGGGCACTGGCTGTCAGCCCATCTGTCCTTGTCCTACTTGCATCTCCTCATGCTCCCAGGAGGAAATCCAGGCCCTCCATTACCTTGCTGTCCTCCCTGGTGTCCAGCTTGGTCATTTGATTATCACCTCATACAATTTACAGCTGCCTCTTTTCTTCATGACATTAATATCCCTCCTATTGTCTGGGCACGTTTTAGAGGAGAATTATTATCTTCTGAATAGAATAGGAAAAGCACAGCCTGTTTGTCTGAATATTATGTATTTATTTTCTTCCCTTGTAAGTCCTGTGTATATGCCTAGTAGCTACATCTTGGAAGTTCTGTTCTGCTGATTCATCAGGTTATCTTAGGGCTTCTAACTGGGTGGCTCTGGATCTGTTTCTCCCTGTCTCCATCAGGAGATGTGTAAGTTCAGGGACAAGCCCCTACATGGGACTATGGGATTGGATTCAGCAACCAGTAGGAAGCCCTTCAGCCTTACATATCTTTTCTACTGATTTTTTTTCTCTATTGATATTATATGATGGTATTTTGGGCAGGGGATGTGGGAATATACAAATCCCTTCCTGTTTTACCCACCGCTCCTCTGTACGAGTTCTTTAAAGGAAATACATCCACAGGCTAACAGTGGCAAGAGAAATTAAAGCGACATTTTATTATTACAATTTTGTTTGCAAGCCCCAATTCAAAAGCGCAGGATGGATTCATAAGGGATTCTTTTTATCAAGGCTGGTGAACTTGGACTAGAGCCAAACCACATAGCCTTCTGTTTCTTAAGTCAACACCAGAATCTCTGATCTTGCCACCAAACAGATTCACCCTTTGTGTACTTGTGATTTGAGACCCCCCCCCCCTTATTTTAAATCAGTCTTGATTGTACTCCCAGAATAAGAGGTGAATTGTCTCTGATTTCGGACGTCTTTCAGAGTGGATCAGTAGCTCTAAACATTGGCTGCACATAGAACCACCAGGGAAGCTTCAAAAAACAAAAACGAAACAAACCCGTAATGCCTGATTCTATATTCAGAAGTTCTGTTTAACTTGTCTGAGGCAGAGCCTGGCCCCTGTTGACTTTTTTTAATCTTCTAGACTACCAACATTTATTTCTCAAAGCTAGTGGGCACCAGAATCACCCATAAATTTTTTTTAGCTATTCTGCTGTCCAGGACTCACTTCAGGTACAAGAAATCTCAATTTCTGGGGCGCCTGGGTGGCACAGCGGTTAAGCGTCTGCCTTCGGCTCAGGGCGTGATCCCGGCGTTATGGGATCGAGCCCCACATCAGGCTCCTCCGCTAGGAGCCTGCTTCTTCCTCTCCCACTCCCCCCTGCTTGTGTTCCCTCTCTCGCTGGCTGTCTCTCTGTCAAATAAATAAATAAAATCTTAAAAAAAAAAAAAAAGAAATCTCAATTTCTGGTAGTGGGGCCATACACTTATGTTCCTCAAAATTTTGATAGGTGAATGTGGTGCAACTCCCAGGTTACGACCCATTAATTTAGGCCAAAATCTTTATTTAAGTAAAATCTGAGATTTAGAGGAGTAAAATGCATTGCATAAAATGTATTACACAATAACATTTTAATCTAATAACATTGGTTATTTGTGAGAGAGGCAGTTTTATATATTTTTTTAAGCTAAAAATAGAAACAGTTTACCCATTTCTCCCATGCCACACCCACCACCACTGATGACCACCAATCTATTCTCTGTATCTATGAGCTTGGGTTTTTTTTCCGTTTTTAATTTAGATTCCACATATAGGAGAGATGATATGGTATTTGTGTTTCTCTGTCTGACTTATTTAGCATAATTCCCTCGAGATCCATCCATGTTGTTGCAGAAAGCAAAATTTCATTATTTTTTCTGAAAGAATAATATGCCATCGTACATATATAAAATATTTAATATTATATATTATTATATATTTATATATTATTTATTACATTTATTATAATATATCATATATACGAGATATATATATGTGTGTGTGTGTGTGTATATATATATATATATATATATTCACCTGGTGATGGACACTTTGGTTGTTTCCATGTCCTGGCTATTATGAATAATGCTGTGTTGAATATGGGGGTACAGATATCTTTCCAAGTTAGTGCTTCTCTTTTCTTCAGATAAATACCAAGAAGTGGAATTACTGGGTCAAATAACAGTTCTATTTTTAATTTTTTGAGGAATCCTTATAGTTTTTTTCATAGTGACTGCACCAATTTTTAATTCCACCAGTAGTGCACCAGTGTTCCCCTTTTCCCCATTCTTGCCAACCCTTCTTATTTCTTGTCTTTTTGATTTGAACAATTCCGACTGCTGTGAGGGGATCTCATTGTGGTTTTGACTCACATTTCCCTGATATTTAGTTATGTTGAGCATCTTATTGGGTACCTGTTGGCCATCTGCATGTCTTTGGAAAAATGCCCACTCAGATCATCTGCCTTTTTTTTTAATAATAATTTTTTATTATGTTATGTCTACCTATTTTTTAATCTTATTGTCTGGTTTTTTTTCTATTGAGTTGCATGAGTTCTTTGTATATGTTGATTATTAGCGCCTTATCAGATACAGACAGACCTTGTTTTATTGCACTTCCCTCTATTATGGTTTGCAAATATTGTAGGCTTTTTTACAAATTGAGGGTTTGTGGCAACCTTGTGTCAAGCAAGTCTATTGGCACCATTTTCCCAGAGCATTTGCTCACTTCATGTCTCTGTGTCACGTTTGGTAATTCTCACAATATTTCAACCTTTTTCTCTGTTATTATGTTTGTTATGGGATCTGTAATCAGTGATCACAACTTGCTGAGAGCTCAGATATGGTTAGCATTTGTTAACAATCAAGTATTTTTAATAAAGTGTGTACATTGTTTTTTAGGCATAATGCTATTGAGCACTTAATAGACTCCAGTAGAGTGTAAACATAACTTTTGCAGGCACTTCTGCTTGTATTTGATTTGCACATATCTTCTCCCATTCCTCAGGGTGCCTATTCATTTCCTTGATGGTTTTCTTTGGTGAGTAGAAGCTTTTCAGTAGCTGGAGTCTCACTTGTTTATTTTGGCTTCTGTTGCTTTTCCTTTGGTGTCAAGCTCCAAAAAACATTGCCAAGACCTTTGTCAAGATGCTTACTGCCTATGTTTTCTTCTGAACTTTTATGGTTCCAGGTTTCATGTTCAAGTGTTTAATTCATTTTGGGTTAATTTTTGTGTATAATATGTGATAGTGGTTCAGTTTCTTTTCTTTTTTTTTTTTTTTGCATGTGGATGTCCAGTTTTCCCAACACCATTTATTGAAGAGCCTGTCCTGTTCCCACTATTGATTCTTGGCTTCTTTGTTGTAAATTAATTGGCCATATATGTGTGACTTTATATTGGGCTCTCTTATGTTCCATTGATCTCTATATCTGTCTTTATGCCAATACCATACTGTTTTAATTGCTATTGCTTTGATATAGGGTTTGAAATCAGAGACTGTGACACTTCTGAATTTGTTCTCCTTTCTCAAGAATTTTTTGGCTATTCAGGGTCTTTTGTGGTTCCTTACAAGTTTTATGATTGCTTGTTCTATTTTTGTGAGAAATGCAATTGGGATTTTGATAGGGATTGCATTGAATCTATAGATTGCTTTGGATAATATGGACATTTTAACAATATCTATCCTTCCAATCCATGAGCATGGAATCTCTTTCCATTTATTTGTGTCTTCATTTTCTTTCCTTAATATCCTGCAGTTTTCAATATACAGGTCTTTCACCTCCTGGTTAAATTTATTCCTCAGTATTTAATTCTCTTTGATGCTATTGTAAATGGGATCATTTTCTTAATTTCTCTTTGTGATAGTTTGTTATCAGTGTAGAGAAATGCAAATATTTTTGTGTGTTGATTTTGTATCCTGAAACTTAACCAAATTCATTTATTAGTACTAACAATTTTTTAGTGGAGCCTTTAGAGTTTTCTATGTAATAGTTGACCCTTGGACAACATAGGTTTGAACTGTGTGGGTCCACTTATACACGGATTTAAAAAAAAATCAATATAGTACAGTATTATAAAATGTACTCTAGCTTACTGTATTTTAAAAATACAGAATATCATATAGATAACATACAAAATACATGTTAACTGTGTAATGCTAAGTAAGGCTTCCTGGCAGCAGTAGGTCATTAATAGTTAAGTTTTGGGGGAGTCAAAAGTTATATGTGGATTTTTGACTGTACAAGGGGTTGATGGCTCTAACTCCTATGTTGCTCAAGTGGCAACTTGATAATATCATATCATCTGCAAATACTGACAGTTTTACTTCTTCTTTTCAATTGTATATTGAATAAAAGTGGGAATAACTCTTTTGTTCCTGATCTTAGAGAAAAAACCTTCAGCTTTTCACCATTGAGCATGATGTTAGCTTTGAACCTATCAAGATGGCCTATATTATGTAGAGGTATGTTCCCTCTATACCTGCTTTGTTGGAAGTTTTTATAATAAATGAATTTTTAATTTAATTAAATGCTTTTTCTGCATCTATGATTTTTCTGCATCTATGAGATGACATATGATTTTTATCCTTCATTTTGTTAGTGTGGGGTATCACACTGACTGATCTGTGGGTGTTGAACCTTGGAATGAATCCCACTTGAATACATTGTATGATCCTTTTAATGCGTTGTTGAATTTTGTTTGCTAATACTCTACCACGAATTTTTGCCTCTATGTTCATCATGGATATTGGTCTATAATTTTCTTTTCTTGGAACATCCTTGTCTTGTTTGGGTATCAGGGTAATGCTGGCTTAATAAAATGAGCTTGGAAAAAGTCCTTTCTTTTCTTTCTTTCTTTCTTTCTTTCTTTCTTTCTTTCTTTCTTTCTTTCTTTCTTGGAAGTGTTTAAAAATGATTGGTATTAAGTCTTCTTTGAATGTTTGATAGAATTCATCAGTGAACCTGCCTGGTTCTGGACTTCTTTTGTTGGGAGGTTTTTGATTACTGACTAATTACCTTTCTAGTAATTGGTCTATTTATTTTATTTTTTATTTTATTTTTTAAAATTTATTATTGTGTTATGTTAGTCACCATACAGTACATCCTTAGTTTTTGATGTTGTGTTCCATGATTCATTGTTTGCATATAATACCCAGTGCTCCATGCAATACGTGCCCTCCTTAATACCCATCACTGGCCTATCCCAATTGCTCCACCCCCCTCCCCTCTGCAGCCCTAGGTTTGCTTCCCAGAGTCCATAGTCTCTCGTGGTTCATTCCCCCTTCTGTTTACCTCCCCGTTCATTCTTCCCTTCCTTCTCCTACTGATCTCCCTGCTAATTGGTCTATTTAGATTTTCTATTTCATTGTGATTTAAATGCAGTAGGTTTTTATGTTTCTAGGAATTTATCCATTTCTTCTAGCTCATCAAACTTATTGGCATATAATTATTTGGAATGGTCTCATGATCCTTTGTATTTCTGTGGTATCATTTGCAACATCTCCTCTTTCATTTCTGATTTTATACAATTGAGTCTTCTTGGTATGTCCAGCTAAAGGTATGTGAATTCTGCTTATCTTTTCAAAAGTCAGCTCTTAGTTTCATTGACCTTTTCTATTATCTTTTTAGTCTCTGTTTCACTTTTTTCTTTTCTAGTCTTTGTTTTCCCTTCCTTTTACTAGCTCTGGTATTCATTTCCTCTTTGTCTAGTTCCTTGAGATGTAAAGTTAGGTTGTCCTTTTAAGAGTTTTCTTGTTTCTTGAAGTAGGCGTTTATCACGGTGAACTCCCTCTTAGAACTGCTTTTGGTGCATCCCGTGAATTTTGGTATATTACATAAGTTGTTATGTTGTAAATATATTAGCTTTTGAGAGAAACAAAGGTTTTTAATTTTATTAATATAATATTTTTTATAATAATATTTTTTATTATATTATGTTAGTCACCATACAGTACATCCCTCGTTTTTGATGTAAAGTTCCATGATGCATTAGTTGCGTATAACACCCAGTGCACCATGCAATACGTGCCCTTCTTACTACCCATCACCGGTCTATCCCATTCCCCCACCCCCCTCCCCTCTGAAGCCCTCAGTTTGTTTCTCAGAGTCCATAGTCTCTCATGTTAATATAATCTTTTATTCAGATACCACAGAGTTTGTTTAGCCTGTAGGAGAGGACCTATCACCAGAGGCAATTATAGAAAAAAAAGTGGAAGTAACAAGAAGAATTGTTTTAGCACAAGATTTGTTCAGTTATGTTTGGGCAATATCTATGGGGCTGATTCCCCCCCCCCTTTTTTTTTTGCAATTAAATAAATCCGTTCTGTATGTTAATAGATGCTCATTGTGTACTAGATCTATTTAAAGAAATGTCCCCAGTAATGTTTGTTCATAAAAAAAAAAAAAAACAGAGAAAAGTCCAAACATTGGGGAAAAAAGTCCAAACATTGAATTATCTATTAGGGAAAGTATGAATTTCATGTAGCAAAATTTCAGCATATTGATTTCAGAATTAAGACTTTTCCCCCTTTATAGTGATGAGACTACATAAAGGATATAAAGGCAGTGTTTGGTGGGGAGTCTGTGCGGTAGAGACTTGAGGGAAAGTCTGAAGAAACAGGTGGGGAAGAAAGCAGAGGAGTGCTAGAAAAGGTAGGAGGATGGGACCTTCCTGTCCCCAGGGCTGACCAACCTGCTGAGGCCACAGGGAGCAACTGAGCAGAGGCAGTGAACTGATGTGAAGATAGCAAGCACGGTATAAATGCCAAGCCTAAACTGTATCCATAAATAATGATGACTTTATTTTCCCTCATTGCTAATTAGAAACAATAATATACAAGGAAACAGAAGTTACTTAATGTGTAATTATTCAGTCAGCAATTTTCAAATCATAAATATGGATTGCTCTGAGTTATCACATTCAAGTCATCTGAAATAGAGCACCATATGCAAATGTGATTAAAGCATCCATGCACCAAGCAGCTCTGAAAAGTGAGTTTTCTTTTTTTTTTCCCCCAAGAAAATGATTGTTGCAGCCAGGTGTAGGTCATTAGCATTACTAAGTAATCATCTCCTTCCCTGTTTCCTGACTCTTTATTCTCTTGAAAGGTTAAGACAGGTCAAGCAGGCTCCTACTTTATAAGGAGACCTGAGACAGATACTAACCCATAAATAATTGTTTTGAGGGTCAGAGGGGAAATCGGCTGGACAAAGGAACAGCTTGGGCTCTGCAGAGCATTTTCAGGAAGACAGAACGACGCAGTAGCTATGACCCACACCGCATCTCTCCCTAGGTGAGCTCACCCCTATTGTGTCTTCTAGACCAGCCGTGTGCCAGTGGTGCCCAGATCGACTGCTTCAACCCAGACTTCTATTCTGACCTGCAGCTTCCCTGGAATAGTGTCCCAAACTTAAATTACGCAAATATAAACCTTGATCTGTGTCTTCCTTCTCTTACCACTCTGTTCTTACTTCAGTTTTTATTATCTCAGAAAATAATACCAAGCCAGAAATGTAAGATCTCAAGCCAGAAATTGCTAAACCATAACAAAAAAAGAAATTGCTAAGCCATAAATATAACATTTTGACACTACCTTTTCCTTATTTCTCGCTTCCAATCTGTAAGTAATTCCTACCATTTCTAACTCCAAAATATATCTCTAATCTCTCCATACCTCCTTCACAGCCACTGTGAGAATCACACTCATTGCTCACCTGCATATTACAATAGCCTCTTACTCTGCTTGATTTCACTCTTGCCTCCCTCTAATTCACTCTTGACATAAAATTCAAAGAGACCTTTACAAATATATATTAGATGCCATTTTGGTTTTTTTCACTTATAATAAATATATTTTATTTTGTTTCATTTTACTGAAGTAGACATACAGTGATATTGGTTTCAGGTGTACAATATAATGATTCAACAATTCTGTACATTACTCAACACTCATGATGAGTATACTCTAAATCTCCTTTATCTCTTTCACCTATACCCCCACCAACCTCCTGTCCGGTAACCACCAATTTGTTCTCTGTGTTTAAGAACCTGTTCTTTGGGCATCTGGCTGTCTCAGTGGGAGGAGTGTACAAGTCTTGATCTCAGAGTCATAAGTTCAAGCCCCATGTTGGGTTGAGAGATTACTTAAATAAAAAAATTTAAAAAAAGAACCTGTTCTTTCATTTGTCTCTTTTTCCTTCTGTTCATTTGTTTTGTTTCTTAAATTCCACATACGAGTGAAATCATATGGTATTTGTTTTTCTCCGTCTGACTTATCTCACTTAGCATAATACCATCCATAAGGGGTTAATATCCAAAATATATAGAGAACTTATACAACTCAATTCCAAAAGAGCAAATAATCCAGTTAAAAATGGGTGGAGAGGGACCCTTAGGTGGCACAGATGGCTAAGTGTCTGACTCTTATTTTGGCTCAGGTCATAATCTCAGGGTTGTGATCTCAGGGTTGTGAGATCGAGCCCTGCAATAGGCTCTGTGCTCAGCTCACAGAATCTGCTTGAGATTCTCTCTCCTTTTCCCGCCACCTTTCCCGCTCGTGCTCTTGCTCTCTCTAAAATAAATAAATGAATCTTGCTTTTTAAAAATGGGCAGAGAACCTGAATAGACATTTTTTCAAAGAAGAAATAAAAATGGTCAGAAGACACATGAGAAGATGCTCAATGTTACTAATCATCAGGGAGATGCATTTACTTTTCTCCTTAAGACTTGTCAGTAGTTTCCTGCTGCACTTCATGTAAATTCCCAGATTCCTGACCCAACTTAGTGTCTTCACATGGTATTGTCACCTTCTGCCTCAGCCACCCCATCATGTGTCCTTCTCTTTTCTTCTACCTGTCCTCCAGCCACAGTGACCTTCTCTTGCTTTCTTTAAGAGACAGTCCTATCCTGACTTAGGGCCTTGAAACATACCATTCCTTTTGACATATACGCCTTTTATTTCTCTCTTCCTCTTGCTTTTCATTCTCCTTTTTCAGAACTCATATGACAGGTGACCTCGTCAAGCTGCCATCCCTAGACACCCAAGTCTATTTGTTCTCTCCTACAGCTCTCAGATTTTGTTCTTTGTATCACCTCCCACAAATTATAACTTTGATTTTTTCACTGGTTTTCTATTTCTTAAGTGAATGAATATGCACCATCACTTTTAAAGAGAAAACTGCCTACCACGGCACGGTAGAAAGAAGCTTTGACCAAATTTTAGGAGATTTGAGCCTAAAGGAGCCACTACTTCACCTATCTTTGGGTAAATATTTGTGCCTCTCTGGACCTATATGACTCTTCCTTGCATATGAGAATCAAAATGCACTATTTGTATGGTTCTGAATTTCATAGTAATAAAAAACATTGCAAGTTCTGGAACATTCTTATGTATACAAGGCACCAATTATGTATACAAGAACCCCTTGTGGTGCCTCATTGGTTAACTTTGTTAGCCTAGGAACTTCATAGATTAAAATCTTAATTATAAGATCTATCCAAATCTAATTTCAGGGTCTGGAGCGACCATCTAAAATTGCTCCTGGGTGTTTGTGAACACTTGGACTGTTGAGCAGCGAGTAGGAGAGAAGAGAGCATAGTTTATGCTGGTTGTGAGTCTTTTGAGTCTAAAAACTAGAGGATGTGGATTCTGCAAGTAGGCCGCAGAGCCTTGAAGTGACAGACTGAGGAAACTCTTCTTCACAATTTTCATGAGAGTGGGTTGTACTAATTTCAGAGCAATCCAAGAGTAGATCCACCATTGTCTCAGGGTACAGGGCTGCAGACCCTAAAGGAGAAGTTGCAGATATGAAGGAAGCTGGGCTTTATCCGTGGGAGTTCCGTGGATCTGAGCAAGGTTCATGGGCACAGATAGTCAAACAGCAGCAACAGTCATGAAAAAAACAGGAAAATTAGAAGTTAGCCCATAAACACTTTTTGGTTTCCTAAATGAGGATATACACTGAAGCGGCAAACTGGAAAGCACTAGTGGCACCAGTTGCATTGCCACATTCCCGAAGCTGCCTGAGATAGCATCTGCTGACAGGTAACGGACATGATCTAAATCTCTCTTTCTTTGCCACTTCAGATACCAATCAGTTATCATTTCTTACAGTAATGAATCTGCCAGGCTGGAGTATCTCAGGTCTTGATAGAAGCAACCTCTCATTTTATTTTATTTCCCCTAACCTTCTCACACCCTTGAAGCATTTTAAAGTTTCCCAGTTCTCACTGGCTTCAAGTACAGAGCTGTAATATGAGAGAGATACATGAACAGCAAGGCCATCTTTACCACATGATCAGGGAGAAGAAGGCAAAAAAAGTATGAGCACAAGAGTAGGGACAAGCCAGAAAATGAGGATAAAGAAAGAGAAGGAAGAAGAGAGGAGGAACAAGAGAGAAAGGGAGAGAGAGAGAAGAAAGAGAATGCAGCACGAGGGAAGGAACGAGGTAGAGAGAGAGAAGACGTAAGGATGAGAAAGAAAAGGAAAAGAGAGGAGGTGGACGTGATGGGGGATATGTAGGAGGTGAAGCAGGTAGCAAGCGCAAGTGATTTGCATGCTCCCAAACATTTCATCGAAGCAAATAAAATCAATTACAGCATAGGTGAGATTGAAAAATTCATTATCAGTATACTCATGAAACTTAATGAATTTATTAGCAATCTATAAATACACTGTGAAATCCAGGTCTAGGGGAAACTATCTTTCCTTCTCATGTTTCCCCTCCTTCTTAGCTCCCACAGACCAAAGAAAATCCTTTCCTTCTGATGAAAAGATTTTCTCAGACCCTGGTGCTCATTTGTATTTTCAATTTGAACAAAGTCTCCATTTCTGTATGGCACTGGGTTATAAAGTACCTTACAAATAAGACCTTTAGATCACGCCGAGCATAAGGATACAGGGCAGCTCCCAACTCCACAAACTCCAGCCTGCTTGTTACATTTGACACGGCTCCTTCCATGTTTGGCAGTTGTGCTGTATTACATTCCTCTCAAAGTCCATGACCAATGTGTATTATACTTACTTATCTCGTGTCTAGAATATATTGTTCCTCACTAAAGGATGCTTTAATGGCATCAGTGCCTGGGAATCTATTACTTGTACTGGCTTAATATGCCCTTCTATGAGCCTTTGTTAAGGTATTGAGGATATCAAGGTATGTTAAACACTAGAACCAATTTTTGTGCCATTGTTAGTATCCAGTGGACTCATGGAATAATATAATTCATACAGGATTCTCTTTAACATTGTTTAAAAATCGAAATAATTATAGATTCACAGGAAATAGCAAAGATAGCACAGAGAGGTTGCATGTACTCAGTTTCCCAAAAGGTTACATTTTATACAATGATACACAATATCTAAGCCAGGAAATTAGAGTTGCAATGTGTGTATGGTTCTCTATCAATTTAGCACATGTGTAGATTTGTGTAATCACCACTGTAATCAAGATGCAGAACTGTTTCATTATTACAAATACCTCTCTTCTGTTATCCCTTTACAGTCCCACCCAGCCCCGCCCCTCCATCTCTAATCCTTGTCAACCATTAATTTGTCTTCTAGGTCTGTATTTTTGTCATTTAAAGAGTGTTATCTAAATGGAGTCCAACAGTGTGGAGCCTTTTGAGATTAGCTTTTATTCACTCAGACTAGTGCCATTGAGAGCCATCCAAATAATTGTGTATATCAATAATTTGTTCCTTTTTATTCCTTAGTAGGATTTCATGGCAGGGACCATCACAGTTTGTCAAACTATTCACTTATTGCAGGGTAGTTTGGTTGTCTTTAGTGTTTGGTCATTACAAATAAATGAAATATTAACAATTATGTACAGAGTTCTCTGGAGTAAATGCCCAGGAAAGCAATTGCTATGCTACATTGTAAGTATATGTTAGTTTTTAAAATAAATTCCCAAACTGTCTTCCAGAATGACTGCATCATGTTACATTCCCATCAGAAATTTATGAGAGATTTGATTTCTTTGCCTCCTCACCAGCATTTGGTATCATTACTTTTATTTCAACTCTTCTGATATGAGTATGTAGTGCTCTCATCCTGGTCTTAATTTGTATTTCTCTGATGGCTAGTTATGACGAACATCTCTTAATGTGCCTAGGTTCCCTCTGTAGTTCTTTGGTAAAAGTTCCTCTTCATATTTTTTTGTCCACTAGTTCAATTACCCGGCTTACAAATGTTTTATCCTCGTCTATAGTTTATTCTTCTTGATACATTTTTTTTTCAGAGCAAATGTTTTAAATGTTGTGGAAGCCCAATTTGTCATTTTTCTTTCATCAATAGTAATTTTGGTGCCATATTTTTACCCAACCCTAGGCCCTAAAAATTTTCCTTGTGTCCTCCTAAATTTTTCATAGTTTTCTATTTTACAAGTAGATCTAAGATCTGTTTTAAGTTAATGTGTGAGCTTTAGATTGAGGTGCAGCTTTTGCCTTATGATGTTCAATTGTTCAAGAATCGTTTGTTGAAAAGACTACCCCTCGTCCATTGCACTGATTTTGCAACTTTACTAAAAATAAGTTGGCCGCATTTGTGTGGTTCTATTTCCGGGATCTTTGTTCTGTTTCGTTGATCTGAGTGTCTATCCCTCTGCCATATAACAATGTTTTGATTACTGTAGGGATATAGTAGGCCTTAATATCAGATAGAATGATTCCTCCCAGTTTCTTTTTATGTTTCCAAAGTATTTTAGCTATTCTAGTATCTTTGAATTTCCATGTAAATTTTAGATTAATCTTGTCTATACCCACACACAAATCACCGAGATTTTGATAAAAATAGTGTTAAACCTGTAGATGAATTTGGGGAGAAATGACACCTTTACTATGTGGAGTCTTACAATCCAGGAATTAGATTTTTTTTTATTTCTTTCATCAGCATTTTGTCATGTTTAGCACACAATTCCTGTACATGTTCTGTTAGATTTACATCTGAGTATTTCATGGTTTTTGGTGATTGTAAATGGTATTATGTTATAAATTTTTGTTTTCACAAAAGCAGAGTTTTATTTCTTCCTTTCTGATCCATACGACTCTATTTCCTTTCCTTAACTTATTGCGATGACTAGAAGTTCCAGCACTATGTTGAATAACAGAGATGCGAATAGACGTCCTTGCCTTGTTCCTGATGATACGGAGAAAGCACAGCCTTTCATCATTAAGTGTAATGTTCTCTGTGACTATTTTGTAGATGATCTTTATTAAGTTGAGGAAGTTCCTCTCTATTCTTAGCTTCCCGAGAAGTTTTTTTCATGAATTGAATTAGTGCTCAATTTTGACGAGCGCTTGCTAGGATTATGTGATTTTTTTATTCTTTCGCCTTGCTAAAGTATTTTTGTACTATCTTTTATCTGATTTTGGTATCTGGGTAATGTTGGTCTTATACAATGAATCACAAAGTTCCTCCTTTTCTATTTTATGGAAGAGATTATATAAAAGTATCGTTCTTCTTTAAATGTTTGGTAGAATTCATCACTGAATTAATTTGGGCCTGGAGATTTCTTTTGGGGGAGTATTAAATTATGAATGGCATTTCATAAGCAATTACAGGTTTTCTTCATATTATTTTTTTATATTAGGTAAGGTTGTGCTTTGGGAGGAGCTGTTCTGTTTCGTGTAATTTTTCAATATATGCGTCTAGAGTTGTTTGTTATCTTCCCTTATTATATTTATCGTTGTACGTTCTATAGTGGTGTTCCCATGGAGGATTTTTTTATATATTTTTATTACTGCATTTATCAAAATCTTTAATAATAGAAAATAATCTGTCATGTGCTTCTTTGACATAGTATTACAACCCTCTTTGATGCTGCCCTTTCCCCCATCCCCAAGTGCTTGGGAATGGGATACACAGTTGATGGAAGCTTCTAGGAGCTGGAGATCCCCATAGTGACTCAGTTTAGCTTCCAAAATCCCAGCACTGGATGTGCCTCTTTTGGCAGAGGCAGAAAAACTTGGAATTGGCTAAAGTTCAGTGAATCTCATCCTTATGCTGTCCCATATGTATTAAAGGAACTATAGATGCACCAGTTCAAGTTGCTTAAGGAGAAGAAGTAAAAGACAAAGTCATGGACAGGACACAGAGAAGAAAGGGAAGGAGTGCAGAGTCCATGGAAGCTGACCTGCAGTGATGTCAGCTGCCAAGTTGTAATGAATGACCAGGGATCCTTCCTCCCACCCTGGCCACATAGATGTGCCGTGGGGAACTTTATGCATGGACAAGGAGTAGAAAATTCTGTAAATGGAGAAACAACTGTTTTACTCCTTTCTTCTTCTCATCTCCCAAACTGTAAAGAGGATCTCTGAATGGATAAAATATTTTTAGAACCTTCTTACAGGTTTCCATTTTTGAATCCTTATAGCTGCATCATCCCCCAGATATATCCATTCTATCTTCTTCTCTTTGAAAATCTGAAACCCTCAGGATAGTGATCTCCTATCCATAAGTGCTCAGAATAAGAAAACATTTTCCTGGACTGGGAAGGACAACTCAGCTGGTCTCTTAAAGCTGGTTGTGATAATTTTTAGTTGCAAAGTTTATGATTAGGTGAATGTGGAATGGCTGTGAGGAGCAAAATTAGAAAGACAAAACGTTGAGTTCAAAATAACCTTGGCTGTAACTAGAGTAAATCACCTTCTCCGGCTGACTAATTGTTCTCAGGGTATGTAGCCATGAATCATATTTCCCAACTTCTCCAATCACTAGAATTCACAAGCCTCTTTCTCACTCCATCCAGAAAAAGCCATTAAAATCTTAGGTTATCTCACCATGATGAACACTTGACTGTCTTGAGCAGTAGAGTAAAAACGATTGTTCCCCAAATTGTATATTAATGGGACTAGACCGGTGAGTTCCTGGACACCAAACAATCCAGAAAGCAGTGACCATCACCAAAGTGGTGAGTAGGGAATGCCTTCAAGTTATCCAGTCTTAACACCGTTTTCTAACTAAGGAAGAACAGCAGTCTGAACATCAGAATGTCGGAAGAAACCAGACAGAATAAAAAGAATCTTTTTCTTTTATTCATCGCCCTTCTCAGTCTGCTCCAAAGCTGAGAACATTCACCTTCTGAGAGATGCTCCAAGTCTGTTCAGTATCCTTTGTGGTTCATCTCCTACAATTAAAAGAAAGAAAAACAAAACATTTGATAAGATAAAGAAGGGTTTTGTGGCACTTCATTCTGGTGTGTGAGCTTAAGTTTGGCCTGTTTACCAAACAATATTCTACCACGTCCCCTGATGGCTTGAACCATCCTCAGATATTCTCAGGAAGAAGTAGCCCTTGATCAGAACCAGATAATTAGAACTGCTTGTGGGTGTACCCAAGAATTCAGAATAAGGTAGCCCTCCAAGGGACAGAGACATTTTTGACTCACTGAATTTCATTCACTCAGCTAGAAGACTTTGCTTCCTCTGATCAGTCCACTAGTGAGAGGCACAAAATGCATGGGGAAGAATTGGACAAGCCAATTACTTTTATTTTTTAATCAATGCAATTGAACTATAACTTACGTATAATTTATACTATATGTGTGTGTTCAGTTATTTTTTGACAAATGTATACAAACTCATCCAGTTAAAAATTAGATTCCTTTCTCACAGAAATTTCTCTTCCATGCCCTGTGTGGAAAAACACCCAACACCTTCTACTCTATATAATCAATTATATGATTTCTCTCACTACATATTAGTTTGGGCTATTATAATTTCACATAAATGAAATCACAGGGTATGAATTCTTTCGTATTTGGTTTCTGTCACCTACTATAATGTTAGTGAGATTCATGTATATTTTGTATGTATCAGATACTAATTCTTTTTGTTGATGAGTATCATTCCATTGTAAGAATACACATTTCGTTTATCCGTTCATTGTTGATGGACATTTGAGACATTATGAATAAAGCCTATGTGGTAGACTGAATAATGCCACCGTTCCACCCAAGGAAGTCCATTTCTTAATCTCTGGAATCTGTGAATGCTACCCTATATGACAAAAGGGGTATTGTAAATGTAATCAACTTAAGGATCTTGAAGTGGAGAGATGATCCTAGATTTTCCAGGTGGGGCATCACAATGGTCCTCATAAGAGGGAAGCAGGAGGAATCAAAGTCAGAGAAGGAAAGATAATGTAATGATGGGGCAGAGATTGGATTGATGTGATTTGACTATGAAGGAAGGGGCCACAAGCCAAGGAATACAGGAGGCAACTAGAAGTTGAAAAAGGCAATAAAATAGATTCTACCCTTAAAACCCCCAGAAGGAACCAGTCCTGCTGACACTTTGACTTTAATCCAGTGTAACTGATTTTAGATTTCATTCCTCAAAAATTATAAGAAAATAAATTTGTATTTTTTTAAGATGCCAAAGTTATATAATTTGTTATTGCAGCCAAAGGAAACTAATACAGTATCTAAAACCATCCATGTACAGCTCTTTGGGTTAGCACATGTTTTCATTTCTTTTGGATAAATACCCAGGAGTGGAATGGTTGGGTAATATGGTAATTGTATGTTGAATTTTATAAAACTCTGCCAAACTATTTTCTCAAGTTGTTGCACCATTTTACATTCCACTATCAATGAATGAGAAACCCAATAACTCCAAATTCATACCAACACTTGATATTGCCAGTCTTTTAGGTTAAGCCGTTCTATTGAGTGCATGAAGTGCAATCTCACTGTAGTTTTAATTCACGCTTTCCTGATTAATAATAATGTTGAGTTTCTTTTAGAACCATATTATCTATTCCTGTATCGTGTTTTGTGAAATGTCTCTTCAATTCTTTTGCTCATTTTTCATTAGTCATAGGAGAGGCTCACATAGTGGATACTTAATGCTCTGTCACTCTCCTTGCTAATAACTCTTCTATTACACCTCTTCCTTTCTTGTATGTGTCCCTCCTGATCCTACCCCTCCTTTTCTGAGACTCGAATTCAGTCTTTCTTCCTGAGACTATTTCACAAAAGACATAGTAAACATACCATGGGCTGGATGGATGAATGAAGGAGAAATAACTTTGTAAGTCTTTAACAAAATGGTGAAAGAGTGACATTTGTCCTTTGGGACACCCCACACTGGTCTCTAGTTTCTTATCCCTTATTAATTACTGTGGAGCTCCCGCTCATGTTCTTTTCTCCTGAACTTTCTCCTGAACTTCCCAAAGTAACTTGCTCATAGCTGGTTGTCATGGTTGTGTTCTATAGCCCATCATTATTACCTGTATGTCTAAATTTTAGCAACACGAGCTTTAAAATGACCCTTTCTTAAGGATATTTGCCTTTGAGTAAGAATATTTTGAAACCATAAAAGGCAAAAAGTGCCTAATGAATGTATTTTAGGTACCTTGACATATAGCGAAGGAGATATATTGAATAGCTTCTTGGCTGTGGGATGTAATTGGGTAGGGTCATCTATTCTACTATTACCAAGGACCTGAAATAATCAGAGGCATCACTCATGCAGAAAATGCCCAACCCCAACTTTTTCTCATGTTGATGAATCTTCATTCATAGTTCAAATCTTGATTCTGTTCCCAGAGCATTTCTTTTTCTGGTCCTGCTCTACATGTAAACCCATAACAAGGAAATTTTAAATGACGTTGATGACCATATAGAAATTTTGTTCTCAATAATGAATATATGTCTAATTTTCTAGTTGGAACAGAAAAAAAGAATGTGCAAAGCTAAGTGCCAAGGCTCATTTCCTGTATTTTCCAAGATAATCATATATTTGGGACTTGCTCTGGGCTACGGAAGTTTTTAGCACTGACCGTGGACAGTGGACTAAAATGTCCAGGAATTTGAGGGGAAAATGGCAACCGAAGAAGTTCAAAGAGGAGAACAGCCTTCACCTCAACAGGAAGAAATGAAAAATAAATAAATAAACAAATAAATAAATAAATAAATAAATAAACCTCACGAGAAAAAGATGAAACAAGATTACCCCAGGAATGGTTATTTCCAATCCTAGCAAATTCTTCTTTCTTTTTTTTCCTTGATAATTGAGGTTTTACTTGAATCCATTATTTTCAGCTTTGTAACCACAACATAATGAGAGCTCCTTTGTTCTCAGTTTTTCTTTACTTTACTGCTTGGCTGATATTAGATTTCAGCGTGATCTGTACTGATTCCACGCCTTTTACTTGCCTTCGGTTCTGAAAATAGCCATAATCAGTACTGATCTCCGGCAGAGAATCCCATCAAACTGGAGAAGCTCACCCATGCAAGAGAAGGGAATGGACTGGTGTGGTGGGGGGATATTCTGACTCTGTCAGTTTTTTCCAGTGATCTCTGCTAGCAGCCTACCCCTAATTTACTTTTCAGATTTTTTTTTTCTACTCTGGGATTCTTTGTGTTTAACATGATACAAAATTGTTTTCATGAATCCATTTAAAGTTCTTGTGTCTGTTTACAAAGTGCATTATCCTTGCTTCACAAAGGGTCTCGGCAATCTCTGCAAATCAGTGTCTTATCTGATGCCATCAAACAGAGTTCTAAGAAAAGCAAAAGAGGAAACTTGTATGATCTTCTATATATATATATATTTTGCATGTTAAAAGATTTAATGAAGTTCTGATATTTCATGCAACTTCGATTAAAAAAACAACAAATATTTTCTAGGATTAAGTCATCCTATTAAGGCCATTCCTATTTTTTTTATAATTTTTTATTGTTATGTTAGCCACCATACAGTACATCCTTAGTTTTGGATGTAGTGTTCCATGATTCATTATTTGCGTATAACACCCAGTGCTCCATGCAATATGTGCCCTCCTTAATATCTTCTATATTTTTGTACCTGTACATCAAGTGCCACATGTGGAGAAACCGTACCTAGGCCATTGTATGAATTACTAATGATATTTAATTGGTATATTTAATGTTTATGTCCCATTGACTACCCAAATGATTAGCAGAATCTTATGAAAATAAAAACTAAACAAACCAATTACAATACGCTTGATGCAACAGAATGAGAAATAAAGGTGGGGGAGATTCTTACTAACAACATCAACTGATGAGCACATCATTGCTGTGACTGAATGTCAAGTAGGTCTCTAAATCTCCCAGTTACAACTGAGTCTAGCAAGGCTCCATAAGGATGCACATCTGTGGGAAGTTCACAACTAAGTGAAATAGAGCAGCTTTGGGCATTTCAACATGGAACACCTGCTCTCCTTATCCACTGACTAATTAAGTAATGAATAATAATAATAATAATAAAAGAGCTTGGTTAGAATAGATCCTATAAAAGCAGAATCAAATCAAAACCATAAGGAGCCCAAAATATATTAGTCTAGAGATCCCCTGAGAAAAACTTGAGGGATCATTAACCCTGACAATAGTTTCAAATTAGCAATCAATAACTCATTGGGCTGGATGATAAGGGGAAATGGTTCTTTATTGAGCACACCCATTTAAATGGTGGCAAAGTGCAAGACTTTTTTTTTAATTAATAGATTTTATTTTTAGAGCAGTTTTAGGTTTGCAGAAAAATCAAGTGGAAAGTACAAAGAACTCCCATTTACCCCCCACCATCTCCACCTCAGCAGTTTCCCTTATAATCAACATCTTGCATTAGTGCAGTATATTTTTTATAAGTGATGCACCAATATTGACTCATTATTATTAACAAAAGTCCATAGTTTATGTAAAGATTCATTTTGTTATACATTCTATGGGTTTTGGCAAATGTATAATGTATCCACCATTATAGTATCATACAGATTAGTTTCACTGTCCTAAAAGTCCCCTTGGCTCTACCTATTCATCCCTCCTTCCTTCCTACTGAACCCCTAGCTAGTTATACTTTTTTAACTTATTGGTTCCTTTAGGTTTCATAGTATACATTTTTAACATATCACAGTTCATCCTCGGTTACTATTATATCAGCTCAGTAACAACATTAGAACTTGATGACTATATACTTCTATCTTAACTCTCTTTCCTTTAAAGTGAGACATAAGAAACGTTTTATTTTAACCACATCAATCTTCTTTAATCTTTAGTCCCTTGTGTTGGTCTACATTTCCATCTGCCATCATTTTCCCTCTGACAGAACTTCTTTTAATATTTATTGCACTGAAGTCTCCTGGTAATGAAATCTTTCAGTTTCTGTATGCCTGGAAAAGTCTTTACCTTCATTTTTGAAAAATGTTTTTCAAGGGTGTGGAATCCTCAGTTGATGGATTTTTTTTTCTTTCAGTACTTTGAAAATGTCATCCCACTGTCTTCTGGCTTGCATTGCTTCGGACGATGTCTTATGTATTTCCTATCTTGATTCTTTGTATTCAATTTGTCTTTTTTATTCCCCCCCATGGCTGCTTTTAAGATTTATTTCCTTATCCCTGCTTTACCTACTTTCTGGATGGAGGTTTTTTTGCCTGTGTGTCTGGGGGTGTGTGTATGTGTGTTTGAATTCATTGAATTTTTTGGATCTGTGAACAAGTTTTCAACGAATTTGGAAAACATTTCAGCATTATTTCTTTAAATTTTTTCCTGCTCTTCCTCCTACCCCATCTCATATCTCTCCTTTTGGACTCTAATTATGCATATGTATCGGGCCACTTGATATTATCTTCAAACTCATGTTTATTTATTTCAATATTCTTTCTTTTCTGTATTTTGTTTTGGTCAGTGTCAATTGCTTTGTCTTCAAGTTCACTGATTTTTTTTTCTTTTGTTGTATTAATACACTGTTAATCACATCTGGTGGATATCTTGTGCTATATGTAGTTCTTTTTGTGTTGCTGTTGTGTTTTTGAATCTTCCCTCTCTATCTCCCCTTATCACTTTGCTTTACTCTACCTTGTAAACATATGGAGCACATTTATTATAATTGTTTTAATGTACTATTTTAATACTGTGTCCCTATATATTTGATTTTTCTGTCTCTTTATATTGATCTAATTTTCTCCTCATTATTGGTCAAAATATTTTCCTTTTTCTTATGTGCTGGTATTCCTTCACTGAATGCTGGATTTTGTGAATTTTATATTATTGTGTGCTGTGTAATTGTATTTCTTTAAATATATTTGAGCTTTTTCTGGAACATGATTAAGTTACTTGGAAACTTTTGATCATTTCAGTGCTTGCTTTTAAGCTTTGTTAGGTGAGATGATAACTGCTTGTGGTCTAGGGCTAATTGGACCCACGTTTGTGGCAATTTTCTTCTGAATTCTGAATTAATTGTAGGGCTTACCGTTGGTTCTCTTTGTCTCAATATCTCTGTTTAACGCTGACTATTTTCCAATACCTTAAGTCATTCTTTTATGTATTGCATCCGCTGTGTTAGTTTTTTAAAGAAGGAGGATAAATCCAATCCATCTTACTCCATTGTGTCTAGAAGTGGGATCCAGAGGCAAAATTTTAATTCATATCTATCTGATTCTAAGGTCTTTGATCTATTTACCATGTAGCACCATATATACTTTGAAAGTATATCTGGTATATTTTGAAATATGTTATATGAAAACCCAGTGGTATATTCTTTTTTGGAATGTGTTATATGAAACCCAGTGGTATATTCATATCTGGTATATGAAGAATAATTGGCATACCATGTTATCTTAGTTTCAAGTGTACAACACAGTGATTTAACAATTCTATATATTACTCAGTGCTCACCATGATAAGTGCAGTTACCATCTGTTACCATACAACATTACTACAATATTATTGACTATATTTCTTATGCTGTAGCTTTCATCTCCATGATTTACTTATTTTATAACTGGAAATTTGTACCTCTTATTCCTCTTTATTTCATCCATCTCCCCACCTACCTCCCCTCTGGCAACCACAAGTTTGTTCTCTGAATTTAAGTTTGTTTGTTTTGTTTTTTTACATTCCACATAGAGGTAAAATCATATGATATTTGTCTTTCTCTGTCTTAATCACTTCACTACTGGGTATTTACCCAAAGAAAATGAAGACACTAATTTGAAAAGATAAATGCACCTCTATGTTTATTGCAGCATGATTTACAATAGTCAAGATTTAAAGCAGTCCAGGTGTCCATTGGTAGATAAATGGATAATGAAGATTTGGTATGTATATACAGCAGAATATTACTCAGCCATAAAAAATAAATTGAAATCTTGCCATTTGTGACAACATGGGCATTCTTAGAGAGTATTATGCTCAGTAATATATTCTTACTACAAATGGTTGCAATTATACTTAGAATGTCAAATATAGATTTATCCTTTCTTTCACTCAGGACTCACAGAAAAAGTTTAAATCTCAGTAGGAGGCACCTAGCAAAAGGTGGAAGCAGATCTTGTCATTATACCCCAGACTTCCTTAATGCTCTTTAGAGGGTAACTAGCTTAGTCCTCTGTTTATGAATATGAGAAATAGGACTAAGTCTTCAAAATTTTAGATTGCTCTTGACCTAATGAAAAATCCTCCAAATCATATAAATGGTATAGTTAACTCCACATCTTAATTGTCTTTTGAGCTCATTGCTAACAGATTCATAAAGAGGCCCTGAATGATAGTTGTTTACTTTTCTTTTTTAATAATAGAACAAGGCACCCAAGGTGCAGAATTCTCTAAATCTATTGGGGAATTTCAAGGATGCTCATTTGTTGAACGTGTAGAAGAATATTTATTTTTATTTTATTTTATTTTTTTTCAGTTGACATATATGACATTCTTCTTCTTTTTTTTTTTTATAATGATTTTTTATTATATTATGTTAGTCACCATACAGTACATCCCCGGTTTTTGATGTAAGGCTTGATGATTCATTAGTTGTGTATAACACCCAGTGCACCATGCAATATGTGCCCTCCTTACTACCCATCACCGGCCTATCCCATTCCCCCACCCCCCTCCCCTCTGTAGCCCTCAGTTTGTTTCTCATAGTCCATAGTCTCTCATGTTTCATTCCCCCTTCTGATTACCCCCCCCATTTCTTTATCCCTTTCTTCCCCTACTGATCATTCTAGTTCTTATGTTCCATAGATGAGAGAAATCATATGATAGTTGTCTTTATCTGCTCGACTTATTTCACTTAGCATTATCTCCTCCAGTGCCGTCCATGTTGTAGCAAATGTTGAGAACTCGTTCTTTCTGATTGCTGAGTAATATTCCATTGTATATATGGACCACAACTTCTTAATCCAGTCATCTGTTGCAGGGCATCTCGGCTCCTTCCACGATTTAGCTATTGTGGACATTGCTGCTATGAACATTGGGGTGCATATGGCCCTTCTCTTCACTACGTCTGTATCTTTGGGGTAAACACCCAGTAGTGCAATGGCTGGATCATAGGGTAGCTCCATTTTTAACTTTTTAAAGGACCTCCACACTGTTTTCCAGAGTGGCTGTACCAACTTGCATTCCCACCAACAATGTAGGAGGGATCCCCTTTCTCCACATCCTCTCCAACAATTGTTGTTTCTTGCCTTGTCTATTTTTGCCATTCTAACTGGTGGAAGGTGGTATCTCAGTGCGGTTTTGATTTGAATTTCCTTGATGGCTAATGATTTTGAACATTTTTTCATGTGTCTGTTAGCCATTTGTATGTCTTCATTGGAAAAGTGTCTGTTCATATCTTCTGCCCATTTTTTGATTTGTTTATTTGTTTCTCGTGTATTGAGTTTGAGAAGTTCTTTGTAGATCTTGGATACCAGTCCTTTGTCTGTAGTGTCATTTGCAAATATCTTCTCCCATTCCGTGGGCTGCCTCTTAGTTTTTCTGACTGTTTCCTTGGCTGTGCAGAAACTTTTAATCTTGATGAAGTCCCATAAATTCATTTTATCTTTTGTTTCTCTTGCCTTTGGGGATTTATCATGAAAAAGGTTGCTTTGGCCGATGTCGTAGAGGTTGTTGCCTATGTTCTCCTCTAGAATTTTGATGGATTCCTGTCTCACATCGAGGTCTTTCATCCATTTGGAGTTTATTTTTGTGTATGGTGTGAGAGAGTGGTCAAGTTTCATTCTTTTGCATGTAGCTGTCCAATTTTCCCAGCACCATTTATTGAAGAGACTGTCTTTTTCCCACCAGATGTTTTTTCCTGCTTTATCAAAGATTAGTTGCCCAAAGAGCTGAGGGTCCATTTCTGGGCTCTCTATTCTGTTCCATTGGTCTATGTGTCTGTTTTTGTGCCAGTACCATGCTGTCTTTGTGATCACAGCTTTGTAGTACAGCTCGAAATCCGGCATTGTGATGCCCCCAGCTTTGTTTTTCCTTTTCAACAGTTCCTTGGAGATTCGGGGTCTTTTCTGGTTCCATACAAATTTAAGGACTATTTGTTCCAGTTCTTTGAAAAACGTTCTCGGTATTTTGATCGGGATAGCATTGAAAGTGTAGATTGCTCTGGGTAGCATGGTCATTTTAACTATGTTAATTCTTCCGATCCATGAGCATGGAATATCTTTCCATCTTTTTATGTCTTCCTCAATGTCTTTTAAGAGTGATTTATAGTTTCTAGAATAAAGGTCCTTTACGTCTCTGGTTAAGTTAATTCCAAGGTAACGTATGGTTTTTGGTGCTATTGTAAATGGGATGGATTCCCTAATTTCTCTTTCTTCATTCTCGTTATTCGTGTACAGAAATGCAACTGATTTCTGAGCATTGATTTTGTATCCTGCCACATTACTGAATTGCTCTATAACTTCTAATAGTTTGGGAGTGGCTTCTTTTGGGTTTTCCATATAGAGTATCATGTCGTCTGCGAAGAGAGACATTTTGACTTCTTCTTTGCCGATTTGAATACCTTTGATCCCTTTTTGTTGACTGATTGCTGTTGCAAGGACTTCTAGTACTATGTTGAATAATAGTGGTGAGAGTGGGCATCCTTGTCGTGTTCCTGATCTTAAGGGAAAGGCTTCCAGCTTTTCCCCATTGAGAATAATATTTGCAGTAGGCTTTTCATAGATGGCTTTTACGAGATTGAGAAATGTACCTTCTATTCCTACACTCTGAAGGGTTTTAATCAGGAAAGGATGCTGTATTTTGTCAAATGCTTTTTCGGCATCGATTGAGAGGATCATATGGTTCCTGAGTCTTTTCTTGTTGATATGATGTATCACGCTGATTGATTTGCGAATATTGAACCACGCTTGCACCCCAGGTATGAATCCCACTTGATCGTGGTGGATAATCCTTTTAATGAACTGTTGGATTCTATTAGCAAGTATCTTGTTGAGGATTTTGGCGTCCATATTCATTAGGGAAATCGGTCTGTAATTCTCCTTTTTGAGGGGGTCTTTGCCTGGTTTGGGGATCAAGGTAATATTGGCCTCATAGAATGAGTTTGGTAGCTTTCCTTCTGTTTCTATTTTTTGAAATAGCTTTAGGAGAATAGGTATTATTTCTTCTTTGAATGTTTGGTAGAATTCCCCAGGAAAACCGTCCGGGCCTGGAGTTTTGTTATTTGGAAGGTTGTTTATCACTGACTCAATTTCTTCATAATTAATTGGCCTGTTTAAGAAATCAATTTCTTCCTTTTTCAATCTTGGTAGTTTATAGGTTTCCAGGAAGGATTCCATCTCTTCCAGATTGCTTAGTTTATTGGCATATAGCTGTTGATAAAAATTTCTAATAATCCTTCCAATTTCAATGGTGTTCGTCGTGACCTCTCCTTTTTCATTCATAATTTTAATAATCTGGGTCCTTTCTCTTTTCTTTTGGATAAGTCTTGCCAGTGGTCTGTCAATTTTATTGATTCTCTCCAAGAACCAGCTTCTAGTCCTGTTGATCTGCTCTACTGTACTTCTGGTTTCTGCTTGATTGATTTCAGCTCTAATTTTGGTCAACTGCTTCCTCGTGCATGGATTAGGCCTGTCCCTCTGTTGCTGTTTCAGCTTCTTGAGGTGAGAATATAAAAACTGCATTTTAGATTTTTCTATTCTTTTGAGTGAGGCTTGGATGGCTATGTATTTCCCCCTTAGGACCGCCTTTGCAGTATCCCATAGGTTTTGGACTGTTGTATTTTCATTCTCATTGGTCTCCATAAATTGTTTAATTTGATTTTTGATTTCCTGGTTTATCGAGTCATTCCTGAGCAGGATGGTTCTTAGTCTCCAAGTGTTTGAGTTTCTTCCAAATTTTTCCTTGTGGTTGAGTTCCAATTTCAGAGCGTTGTGGTCTGAGAATATGCAGGGGATAATTTTAATCTTTTGGTATCGGCTGAGACCTGTTTTGTGTCCCAGAACATGGTCTATTCTTGAAAATGTTCCATAGGCATTAGAATAGAATGAGTATTCTTTGGTTCTGGGGTGTAGTGTTCTATATATATCTAAGAGGTCCAACTCGTCGAGTATGGCATTCAAAGCCTTTGATTCTTTGCTTAGTTTTTGCCAGGGTGTTCTGTCTATTTCTGAGAGTGGAGTGTTGAGGTCCCCTACTATTAATGTATTTTTATTTATATGTCTCTTTATTCTGGTTAAGAGTTGGCTTGTGTATCTTGCTGCTCCCCTGTTGGGGACATATATATTTATAATTGTCATATCCACTTGTTGAATACTTCCTTTAAGAATAATATAGTGCCCTTCTGTGTCTCTAACTATAGTCTGTAGTTTAAAATCCAGTTTATCTGATATGAGAATTGCTACCCCAGCTTTCTTTTGAGGTCCATTTGCGTGAAAGATGGTACTCCATCCCCTTACTCTCAGTCTGAATGCATCTTTGGGTTCAAAATGAGTCTCTTGTAGACAGCAAATGGATGGGTCATTTCTTTTTATCCAATCTGCAACCCTGTGGCGTTAAAGCAAGAATTTAAACCATTAATATTCAGACTGAGTACTGAGAGATATGCTTTTAATTCTGCCATGTTGTCAGTAAAGTCTTTGTTTGTATTGGCTGTGACTTTCTGTTTTGTATCACTCTTGGGGCCTTTTTACTTTTATAGAACCCCCCGTAATACCTCCTGTAGGGCTGGTTTCGTGGTTATGAAATTGGCTAGTGACTGTCGATTCTGAAATGTCTTTATTTCTCCATCAATTCTGAATGACAGCCTTGCTGGATAAAGGATCCTTGGCTGCATGTTTTTCTCTGAAAGAGCTTTAAAAATGCTCCCCCAACCCTTTCTCTCGTTCCAGGTCTGTGTAGACAGGTCTGACGTAATTCTGATGCCTTTGCCTTGGTACGTGAGAAATTTCTTTGCCCTGGCCGCTTTCAATACTGTATCCTTGGATCTAATATTTGCGAATTGCACTATTACGTGACGTGGTATAGGTCTGTCATGGTTGAGCTTGGGAGGGGTCCTCTCTGCCTCTTGGACAGGAATTTTTGTTTCCCTTGCTAGATTAGGGAAGTTTTCAGCTACAATTTGTTCAAATATCTCTTCTAGACCTCTCTTTTTCTCCACCCCCTCGGGGATGCCGATGATTCTAACATTGGATCGTTTCGTTGAGTCAGTAATCTCCCGTAGCCAACATTCGTGGGCGTGGATTTTTTTAAGACCATCTTCTATTTTTATTTTTTCCTCTATTAACCCATCCTCCAATTCACTAACCCTTTTCTCCGCTTCCGTGACCCTGGCCGTCAGAGCCTCTAGTTTTGCCTGCATTTGGCTCATAGAATTTTTAATTTCTGTCAAATTCGCTCTCATTTCCGCCCTTAGGGATTCTATATTCTCGGTAACATTTTCCTTAATACTTTTTTCAAGTCTACTCATTATCTTGACCATTGTTACTCTGAATTCCATTTCTGATAATTTGGTTACATCCATATCCGTTATTTCTGTGGCAGAGGCCACAGACTCACTGTCTTTTCTTTGCTGGGGGCGGGGGGGGCTTCTCCTTCTTGTCATTCTGATGAAGAGAGGTTGCGGGTTTGTCCAGAGCCCAAATTATTGACTGGGTCCCAGGCCGTGCCCCTTGTTTTATAGGGATCTTAGAGATGTGGGCTTCTTCTTTAAAGATTTTATTTATTTACTTTTCTGAGAGAGAGAGACGGACAGTCAGCAAGAACGGGAACAGAAGCAGGGGAGTGAGAGAGGAAGAAGCAGGCTCCCAGCGGAGGAGCCCGATGAGGGACTCCTTTCTGGAACGCCGGGATCACGCCCTAAGCTGGAGACAGGCGCTCAATGACTGCGCCACCCAGGCGCCCGGGTTGTGGGCTTCTTGATTTTTCAGCCTGCCTTCTGTGTTCTGGGGGAGGGGCCTGCCGCGCCGATACTCAGGCAACCCTGTTTGGGTAGAGTCTCCGTGTCCCCTGCGAGGGAGGATGGGGATGGGCACTCTCTGAGCCGGTATTTCCAGGCTTTTGTTCTCTGGCGGCTTTCCCTGGCGGCCGGCTATGCCTCTTCTGAGAGTCAGAGCAGCAGAGGCTGCATTGTCGCAGAACAGAGGGATTCTCCACTGATGTTCTGGCCACTTTAACTCTATTACTGTTGGTGCTGCTCAACCCTGCAGCGTCCCGGGATGTGCGCACCAACTCGGGCGTCCCTGCCCTCACTTCCAGGGCCGGCGCGTCTCTGTCCTTTGTGTTTCTAATGCCGCCAGCCGCCGGCCGCCCCGCGCGCTCCGGGAGCTCCTGGTCTCAGTCTGGATCCCGTGAGCACACCCGGATTCCGGAGTTTCGGGAGAAGCCTGGTGGCGCGCGCACCCGGTTCAGGGTCTCAGTCTGCTGTTCCGCGGGTGCTGACTGCGAGTCCGCCTGCTCCCCCGTGCAGGTGGCCCGTCAGCCGCCAGCCGCCCCGTGCGCGCTCCGGGAGTTCCCGGTCTCAGTCTGGATCCCGTGAGCACACCCGGATTCCGGAGTTTCGGGAGATGCCTGGTGGCGCGCGTTCACGGCTCACCGGTCTCAGCCCGCTCTCTCGCGGGTGCCCTCCGTGAGTCCGCCCGCTCCCCCGTGCAGGTGGCTGCCGCTTCCCGGCGCCCAAACGCGGCGGCTCCCTCCCCCTTCCGTTTATCTTCCGATATCTGTGCACGGTTTACAGCTCCCCTCTTCGTACCTCAATACTCAGCGCTGGAGATGTTCATTTGTAGAGATCCAGATGTATCTTCCTGCGTCTCAGGCTGATTCCGTGGTTATTTAGGCTGGTCTGGTACCTATCCAGCTCGACTCAGGGGACCGGCTGAAAAAGGGGTCCCTTACTCCTCCTCCATCTTAACTCCTCCCCTAGAAGAATATTTAAAGACAGAATTAAACAATGTGTTTAAGAGATTGTGCTCAGATGACAAAATGTCTTCCCCAAGCTTCATGACTGTGGCTATGGATTCATGTCCCTTAAATGAAGGTGAATTGGTAAGCTGAGGTTTTAGGTCTTCTCCTTAGAATAAGTTAGAATAAAATCAGTTTCTAGTATAAAATTTTTGTGACATTCTGATCTGTTCTGGTCTACTTAATAGGAGTGTTTCCAGAATATCTTGGCTTCTTGTTGAGTTTCTGAGTCCCAACATTAAGGACCTTCTATTAAGCAAGGCTTTTCTTCTTCCCCAAACTGAAAGTGACTGAGTTAGTTGGTCTTTAGGGAAAGAAGAGATCACTCTTCCATTGTCCGGTAACCTAGGGTGTTTATTTTACCCCCTAGAAATAGTGCTTCATGAGAAGGATAGTTCAGTTGGGACATTGGCCAAATATCAATAACAAAATCTCTTCCCCAGTGTTTATAGCAGACCTTTGGATATCTGTGACCTTCACTTTATATCATGGTATGGCCTTGTGTATAAATTGAGAGCAAGCTGATCCATTAATAGAGCCATAAGTATGTCATCTTGTGCCACATGTTAAACTCAATTTGTATGACTACTGTATATGGAAAACATTTATTAAGTGATTACTATGTGCCAGATTATTCTACACGATTTATGTATATATTAATTCAATTCTACCTCATAAAAAGCCTCTAGTGTAATAGTATAATGGGCCTTTTGTTGAAAGTCTGGAGTTTAAATACTATTTCCAAGGTAACAAATGACAGAGTCAAAATTTGAATCCTTATAGTCTGATTCTAGAGACTAAAACTGTTTGCCACTATTCTTTTTTTTTAAAGATTTTATTTATATATTCGACAGCGAGAGACAGCCAGCAAGAGAGGGAACACAAGCAGGGGGAGTGGGAGAGGAAGAAGCAGGCTCCCAGCGGAGGAGCCCGATGCAGGGCTCGATCCCAGGACCCTGGGATCACGCCCTGAGCTGAAGGCAGACGCTCAACGACTGAGCCACCCAGGCGCCCCTGCCACTATTCTATACTGACTTGCAATGTAAATGAAAACTTTTGCTCCAAACATCTTAGTGCCAAAGTTATTATGGATGTATAGCAGAGGAATTGGGTATGTAAATGAATATGTATATCCACACTTGTAAATGTATTTGCTTATGGATATGAATATATGTTTGAACATTTAAGTGGCCATGCATATATTTTTTTGTATAAATGTATTTGCAGTTAGTATAGTTTAGTATTTTATATTGTTTGCAATTTTTGTTATTATTTACAATTTCTGCATGTATATCCTATGGTAAGCAAGTGGTTTATACAAGGTGTGTTTATATAAACAGACTTATAAGGGAAGAGCAAACTGGTGGTAGAAAGACGATATATGATTAATCCAGAAAAAAAATTTTTTTGTCAAAAGTTACCTAGATAATTTGAACTAGAACTAATTTTTTCTTCATTTCCCTCAGGATATGAAAGCCTGATCAATAAAACAAAGCAAATGAGACAGAATAAGAGAAAGAAAGAGCCACTCCTCTAGTGCAGTCCATGTGGGGAAGAGGAAGCCATAGGAATGGAACTAGGATGGGGTGGGGTTGAGGAGTCAGAGACAGATTTCTCTACCTGAAGACTTACAGAGATCCAAAACTGGTCAGAAGCTTCTAAAATGTTCAGAATGAGTTAATGCAGAAGCCTGACTTCTTTCTACCAAAGCCAACCGTGAGTATCACAAGTGTTCCAAACAGGATGAAGCCGTAACTTAGGGCCAGGAGTTATTCATCCTTCACAGAAATGCCTTATGGTAAGTTTCCTTCCAAGTAATGCAAGCATACTTTAGAAGCTTTGATAATTATGGAAAGGATAATGAAGGAAATAAACCCCATATAATCTCACAACTGAGAAAGACCTATGCCTAACATCCAGGTGCGTATGCATGAAGCCTTTTCTTCATACATAGTATATACTTTGGAAGTTGTGAGCACTCTGCTTTATCGGTTAGAATGCTATTGTTTTGACTTAATACTATACAGTGATTTTTCCTGTATCATTAAACATTTGTAGAAACCATCATTTTAAGTGGTTTGTGGCTTCAATGTAATTTATGTAACCACTTCTCTTTAGCCTTTTCTTGAGGCTGTTTCTATGAAATCTCACTTAAATATATCATAAAGAGCATCTCTAATAATTCTTGAAGGTAAGAATATGATAATTGTGGGCCAAAATAGAAATACCTTCATGGTTTTTGATGTACATGACTAATTGTTTCTTGGAAAGGTTATAGAAATTTATTGATACTCTTACCAATATATATCGGTATGCTTGTCTCAAAGGATTGTCTCTGGCATGAAGCATGTATATATCTTTTTTAAGCCAAAGATTGGCTTCTTTTGGTATATAGCTCTCATTGTAAGTGTTCAGTGTCCATTTTGCCTGCAGTCTAGAATCTAGACTGATATGAAACTCTGACCTAAACTTTGATAATGATCGTAATGATTATTTTTACCTGAGTTTTCGGATATATATATATATATATATATATATATATATATAGCAGTGATATTTTCTGTGCTGCTAAGCTAAAATGACCCTTTGGAAGCTGGGGTGCACTGCTAAAGTGGCAAATATCCTATCAGTAGCAACAGTTCCTTAGACTTTGCAAAACATACTCTCTGTATTCAACCCTTATTATGCAATTGGAGTACACAGAACTTGATGACTGTTTCTTTGCACTGGTTTCTTGTAGAAATCCAAGCATAGTATCTTTAATGCAAGTCCTCAAGAATCCTTCCCCACATCTTTTCATCTCCAGATGCTTTTCACAGGTTCTTGGTTCTGCTGGGGTTTTTTGAGAATGTATGGGTGCATTTTTGGTGTTGCACTGCAGGGGATAATGGAGCAAGGAGGAGGAATGGTGAGAATGTCATAATAAAGGGTCCCAGTCTAGAGAGTGACAGCATTCTTTGGTTCCCTGTCTCTCCACACATTGGGATTCAGTAGTAGACCACCTTTTTCTGCTACGCTGTTGATAATGAATAGTTTTTTGGACCCAGACCCTCCATTCAACAATGAACTCATTGCGTGAGGTATGACAAGGGCTCTATTCAGAGACTCAGGAAAGGAGACATAGGATCATTCCCAAAAGATAGGGTGACGACCATATTTGAAAAGATGCTTCAGTCCTACATAGCAGAGGCTAGATTATAGAAGTGTAATTTGGACAGATATTTAAATTGTCAAAGGGTATCATTCATGGCCAAGATCAGGACTAGTATGTACAGTGAGACTAACTATGCCAGGAAGAATAGAAGGAAGTAGCCTTTAACTACAGTATCTGGCTGTTGGAAGGTGCTAGGATTGCAACTTTGCTAAGGGTGGAAATCAAACCAGAGCACTTATGAAGTCATCTATCCCTGGCTTCCACTTCAAACAAACAGGAAAAATTCATCTTGGTTGCCCAGAGCCCTCAATGAAAAAGGTCCTTAGCATTTCTGTAGGCTTGAGAGGGGGGGCAGGGCTGGGAGTAAATACAGTCTTTCCGTCATTTCACCTACCTCATGAAGGAACCAGTAAAAGGAAGCTACCAGTTGTTTATCCTAATGGTGGCACCTGTCTGGCAACTTCTGCTTTCCAACAGGGGTCCTCTAATAATCTATTAGCATCCTGAAGACCTCTCTCTTTATCAGTAGCTTCTCCTGCATTTCAGAGTCTTTTAGGATAGTAGCAGATTGACTCTTGGCTGGTGTGTCTGCTGGGTCTCCCTTCCTCCCAACAGGAGTCGTGACATAGTGCTTGATGTGTTGGAAGCTTCTGTCTTCACCACCCAGTCTTCATGCTGCCTTAGGTCTTCTTGTGGGACTGCTGAATCCTTCCAGGATCTTTGATTAACGTGTAGAGTCTTTCAGTAATTAATTCCCATGATTCTTCATTTCAAACTTATTTAAGTGAACCAATATCACTTTAACATCTGTTAAGTTTAAGATATAACCCTGAGCTTGAGGAGCTCACATCATCTGAAACAAGGGCTCAATAAACTCAGCATGAGAAGATTGTGATGCCTTCCATCTAAACACGTGTCCTGTACTGTCCATTGGGACCAGGGAGCTTTTTTGGGAAATTAACATCTGAACTGTGTCACTAGAGTATTGCAAACAATGCACGCTATTTTAAGGCCTGGTGTGGTTCTGATGGAAACTTCTAATTACCCCAACTTCTCTTTGTACTCCCAGACCTAGAGATAGAAGCTGCTTTCTCCAATTCCTCTCTGTACCACGTCATTTCCTTTTTCTTTCCTCCTTTTCTTACTCCCTTCTTTCTTTCCTTTCTTCCTTCTCTCCTCCTTTCTCTCCTTCCTAGCCCCCTCCCTTCTTCCCTTTATTTTTCATTTTTAAGGCAGCCATCATTTGTTTAGACAATTTCTCATTTTAAATTATCTTTGGCAAAATAACTCATATGTGTTTATGTTGTTGGTGCTGTTGTTCACGTCGCTGGTCCCTGGATGATACAGAGACAAATCTGTCACCAACTAGCAGTTTGGGAAAGTCACTTTAATCTTCTGGCCACAGTTTCATAATTTATAAAATCAAGTTGATAATACCTGAACTCAAAGGGTTGCTATGGGAATTAACGATCATATATAAGACCTAGTACAGAGCCTGGCAGAGATATGTGCTAGCTACTATCTCTTCTAATTCCATCATCTTGGGATGCCACTAACATACTAGGAAGGAAAGTGGCAGGATCCGATATCCACGGTGGCTTTGGGACTACAAACTGTTGGGAATTGCTCTATTCTGGGCTGTGATGATAAAAACAATAGGCAATAAGGGTGACAGCACATAAGTATGTATTACTTAGTATGAGTCGGTCATTACACATACTACGCATTTTTCCTTATAAGTCTTTTATACTAGTACTATTTACTTGCATTTTAAAAGTTAGAAAACCAAGGCACAGAGCAGTTAGCAACTCATTCAAGATTGTACAACTAATCAGTGGTAGGCCCAGGATTCAAACCCAGACAGTTTACCTCCAAAGGTTACGCTCGAAACCATCGCACTATTCCACCACTTGATAATTAGTATTTCAGAATTTGCAGTTTACTCTGCTCTACATTGTCTCAACTGATCCTTACAACAATTCTGCAATACAAAGGGGACAGAAATTAGCATCCATACTCTAGGTGAAGAAAGTGAAAATTAGAGAGTTTCATGCCTCTAGTGAGATTTGAATTCTTTTATTTTTTATTTTTTTTAATTTTTGACACCTGACACTAAACCTGAGCGTTTTCTTCTAGGCCAGTACAGCACACTACCCCCGAACCCCCACCTGCCACCAGCCACTGGCCTCTTTGTATCTCTTTGCCTGACAGAGAAAATTGTGTGTATGTGTGGTTTTTTTTTTTTTTTATTTGAAATTAACCGTACATAATACACCAATCTGAAGTTAGTGGGGATGAGCAACTTGGCGGGTCTGCTTCCCAAAGAGCCTCCTGCCTGTAGGGAGGGCCTGATGAATGGGAAAGTGCCAGGCAGTTCCACATCTGACTTTGGCAAATGGCTTTGTGCTGATTCTTTTCAATATGCCCTTTACTGACAGAGCAATTTCTCAGCACAAAAATGGAGGCGCTCACAGAACAATGCAAATGAGGTAGAGATGGCACTGACATGGAAAGAATAGCAATATTATCCTAATGGCTCTGAAATAAAATATAATCATAGGAGGAAATTTACCCTGAAATCATGTTCACTGGCTTTGCAGAAAAGTCTTTTCCCTACCTGGCCACACCAGAGGGTTCCCTGGTATACCTTCCTTCCCTAGGGTCTGGGGGTGCCAGAAGCTGTACGAAATGCCTCCTCCAGGGCAGAGGCCTACAGCTCTGGCCATCACCCTGCAGTTACAAACTGCCTTGCAAGGGACCATCTCCATCAGGAAAGCTGCCTTGTCATCTTAGAACGTGTGGACCACGTTAGGGCTTTTGGGGCACGGGTGTCCCTCCCTGGCCCTCATGACAACTGAGAACATTTCTCTTTGGGGTGAGCCCACCGTGATCTGGAGAACACTCAAGGGCTACTCACGCTGACAAGCAAATCCCTGCTTTCCAGAGCTGAGGCCACTTCCGGTGAACCTCATGGCCTGGTAACTAAAATTGAACACTTCTAAACAAAGCATCTACTCTCATCATGTTTGGAGCCCAATAAATGTGTCTAACTTTATCTTGAACCACTCAGGACCCCCAGCTGTACTGAAAGTCTTCCTGTCCCCAAAACATGACATCCACAGCCCTGTCCCTTTGTCTAGGGAAGTCCACAGCCCTGTCCCTGTGTCTAGACTGCTTTTTCCTCCTCTCTTCAACCCAGGGACTCAAATCGAACATTCTCTCCTCTCTGTACCTTCCTGGACTTCTCCCTGCATTGTATTTAATGATCCACTTCTCATTCTTGTTTGTGACCATAAGACTTGCCACATGGCAGGACTGGACATAGTTTGCTGGTCTGTCTCCTCTGCTTGACCCAAGGGCTCCCCGGAGCCAGGATTGGCCCTTTACTTGTATGTTCCTAGTTACTTACACAGTCACTGGAAAAATGTACTCTCTGCAGGTACACTTGGCCCTGCTCTGTGGATTCATTTTATTTATTTATTTCCTGGCCGGCCCCGACTACTCTTAGCTCTGGGCACTGTATCATGCAAGGCCCAGTGCATGGCAGAGAAGCAATGTTCCTCCCCCATGATGGGTGACAGGATATTTCCAGGTCCACTGATGTGGGGAATTCAACAGATACCTCAGGGTTTTAAGCTGAGTGCTTTTTCTTCCTGTCCCTTCCCTCCTCCAGCATGCACACACACACATGCTCTCACACATGCACACGCACACACTCACACACATACACACACACACCAAGTCCATCCTCTTCCACCCTTGATCAGTCCTTTCATAACTGAATCCCGTACTTCCATGTTTACCCCTTTCCTAGTTGGTAATGGCCACTTCCAGTAATTGGGAGACATATAAAAAGATAAAAAATCCCCTCCAACTCCTGAGTACCAGCAACAGCTCCACTGTAGACATGACGTTATGCTTGGGTCTGTTCCCATCTCAGATGTTGCTGAGCACCTGGGCTGCCTCCTCATCATCCCAGGTACAGTGTGGGTACAAGTATCCCTGTGGGCCAGGCTCTGCTTGGCTATGGCATTCTATTGGAAAGGCTGGTGCTCCCCTCTGATGTTTCAGCTCTGCCAGGCTCTCATTAACCTAGAGGCATTACCGTTTTCACCAATGAACCACACCGAATGAAGCAATGGGTAGCTCTTAAAGCTGACCTTAAGGTACATAGAGGTAGGAGCACACCTGTCAGAGATGAGGCAACGAGCAGGACGTTTGGAGTGAGGCAGGAGGCCATGACCTATAGAAGTTAATCATGAGAACAGAATAGCCCGGAAGGAGTAAGAAATAACCTCAGCAGTCTCCTAGTGTCTGCTCACTCCTAAACTCTATGTTCCTGATGTTGCAAAGAGAGAAGCATTCTAGGAAAGCATCTGGATTTGGGTTAAATCCCTTATAGGCCTATAGGCCTGCTTGGTACATAGCATGGGCTCCAAAAATACTTGTAGGATAAGTAAATCAATAAATCAGTAGGGCTAGCACTTTTATTTTTATCTTATTATTATTATTATTTATTAATGTACGAGTCCTGGATATAATCCCTGAGGTTCTGGAATCCAGTGCCATTTTAGAATGGTGGTCTGGGCACACAAGATGGATTTGCACCCTAAAGACATCACTTAGTGATATGATCCTGTGGAACAGAGAGTTTGATATTCAAGTCAGGTCATTTAACTACACCCCTCATAACAACGCTCTAAAGTCGTAGGACAGCACCCTCGTTCTACGCATTGAGAAACAGTCTCACAGAAGTTCAATTAACTTAACATTATCAAGATAATATGTGGAAGATAGAGAAAGTGCTGGGTTTTGAACCAAGGCTTCTTTGGTGCCAAAGCCTGCTACTTTGTTTGTTTGTGGGTTTGTTGTTGTTGTTTATAATTTAAATTCTAGTTAGTTTGGGGCACCTGGGTGGCTCAGTCAGTTAAGCGTCTGCCTTTGGCTCAGGTCATGATCCCAGGGTCCTTGGATGGAGCCCCACGTCAGGCTCCCTGCTCAGCAAAGAGCCTGCTTCTCCCTCTCCCTTTGCCCTGAACTGCGTATGTCCTCTATCTCTCTCAAATAAATAAATAAAATCTTTAAAAAAATTTAAAAAATACATTCTAGTTAGTTAATATATAATTTAATATTAATTGTAGGTATACAATACAGTGATTCAACACTTCTATACATTGCCCAGTGCTCATCACAACATATGCACTCCTTAATCTCCATCACCTGTTTAACCCATCCGCCCACCCATCTCCCTTCTGGTAACAATCAGTTTGTTCTCTATAGTTAAGAGTCTGTTTCCTTATGGACTATGAGAAACAAACTGAGGGCCTCAGAGGGGAGGGGGGTGGGGGAATGGGATAGACCGGTGATGGGTAGTAAGGAGGGCACGTATTGCATGGTGCACTGGGTGTTATACACAACTAATGAATCATCGAGCCTTACATCGGAAACCGGGGAAGTACTGTATGGTGACTAACATAATATAATAAAAAATCATTAAAAAAAAAAAGTAAAATGTACTCAAAAAAAAAAAAGAGTCTGTTTCTTGGTTTGTCTCTCTCTCTCTTTCTTTTTTTCCTTTTTGCTCATTTGTTTCTTAAATTCCACATGACTGAAATCATGTGGTATTTATCTTTTACTGACTTATTTCACTTAACATAATACTCTCTAGCTCCATCCACATCTTTGCAAAGTCAAGATTTCGTTCTTTCTTACAGCGTAGCGATATTCTATTATGTGCATGTGTGTGTGTGTGTGTGTGTGTATCTCACAACTTCTTTATACCTTCATCAGTCCATGGACAGTTGGACTTTTCCATACTATAGATAATGCTGCTATAACATAGGGGTGCATGTATCCCTGTGGATTAGTATTTTTGTATTTTTGGGTAAATACCCAGTACTGAGATTGCTGAGTTGCAGGGTAATTCTATTTTTAACTATTTGAGGAAAAGCCATACTGTTTTCTAGAGTGGCTGCACCAGTTTGCATTTCCTCCAATACTGCAAGAGGGTTCCCTATTCTTCACATCCTTGCCAATACCTGCTGTTTTTTTGTGTTGCTGATTTTAGCCATTTTGACAAGTGTGAGATAAAATCTCATTGTAGTTTAGATGTCCATTATCCTGATGATCAGTAATGTTGAGCATCTTTTCATGTCTCTGTTGGCCATCTGTATATCTTCTTTGAAAAATTGTCTATTCATGTCTTCTGCCCATTTTTAATTGGCTTGTTTGTTTTTAGGGTGCTGAGTTTTATAAGCTCTTTATATATTTTGGATACTAGCCCTTTATCGGATATGTCATTTGCAAATATCTTCTACCATTCCATAAGTTGCCTTTTAGTTTTGTTAATGTTTCCTTTGCTGTGTGGAAACTTTTTATTTTGATGAAGTCTCAATAGTTTTTTGGGGTTTTTTTTGTTTCCCTTGCCTTGAGAGACATATCTAGAAAGAAGTTGCTATAGCCAATATCAAAGATGTTACTGCCTGTGTTCCTTTCTAGAATTTTTATGGTTTCAGGTCTCACATTTAGGTCTTGAATCCATTTAGAATTTATTTTTGTGTTTGGTGTAAAAAAAGTGGTCCAGTTTCATTGTTTGGCATGTTGTTGACCAATTTTTGCAACACAACTTGCTGAAGAGACTTTTTCCCACTAGATATTCCTTCCTACTTTGTTGAAGATTAATTGACCATATAGTTGTGGGTTCATTTCTGAGTTTTCTATTCTGTTCCACTGATCTATGTGTCTATTTTTGTGCCAGTACTGCTTTGATCACTATAGCTTTGTAATAAAAAAAGTCTGGATTGTAGTTCTTCCAGCTTTCCCTTTCTTTTTCAAGATTGTTTTGGCTATCTGGTTCTATACAAATTTTAGGATTGTTTGTTTTAGCACTGTGAAAAATGCTGTTGGTATCCTGATAGGGATTTCATTAAATGTGTAGATTGGTTTGAATAGTGCGAACATATTAACAATATTTGTTCTTCCAATCCATGAGCATGGAATGTCTTTCCATTTCTTTGTGTCATACTCATTTCTTCCATCAGTGTTTTATGGTTTTCAGAGTATAGGTTTTTCACCTCTTTGGTTAGGTTTATTCCTAGATATCTTATTATTTTTGGTTCATTTGTAAGTGGGATTGATTCTTTAATATTTCTTTTTGCTGCTTCATTATTGGTGTATAGAAATGCAAGATTTCTGTATGTTGATTTTGTATCCTGTGACTTTACTAAATTCCTTTATCAGTTCTAGTAGTTTTTTTAGTGGAATCTTTATGGTTTTCTACATAGAGTATCATGTCATCTGCAAATAGTGAAAGTTTTACTTCTTCCTTGCCAATTTGGATGCCTTTTATTTCTTTTTGTTGTCTGATTGCTGTAGCTAGGACTTCCAGTACTATGTTGAATAAAAGTGGTGAGAGTGGACATACCTATCTTGTTTCTGACTATAGAGGAAAAGCTGTTTCTCCCCATTTAGGATGATATCAGCTATGGGTTTCTCATAGATTGGCTTTATTATGTTTAGTTAAGTTCCCTCTAAGCCTACTTTGTTGAGGGTTTTTATCATGAATGGATGTTGTACTTTGTCAAATGCTTTATCTGCACCTATTGAAATGATCATATAGTTCTTATCCTTTCCCTTATTAATGTGTGTATCACATTGATTGATTTACAAATATCGAACCACACTTGCAACCCAAGAATAAATCCCACTTAATTGTGGTAAATGAGTTTTTTAAATATTTTATTTGGTTTGCTGTTATTTAGTTGAGGATTTTTGCATCTATGTTCCTCAAAGATACAGTCCTGTAGTTCTCTTTTTTAGTGGACCCTTTATCTGGTCTTGGTATCAGGGTAATGCTGAATTCATAGAAAGAATTTGGAAGTTTTCCTTCCTTTTCTATTTTTTGGAAAAGTTTGAGAAGAATAGGTATTCATTCTTCTTTAAATCTTTGGCAGAATTTGCCTGTGAAGCCATCTGGTCCTGGACTTTTGTTTGCTGGGAGTTTTTTTATTACGGATACAATTTCTTTGCTAATTATAAGTCTGTTCAAATTTTCTATTTCTTCCTGCTTTAGTTTTGGTAATTTATATATTTCTAAGAATGCATCTATTTCTTCCAGGTTATTCAATTTTTTGGCATATAGTTTTTCATAATATTGTCTTATAATTGCTTGTATTTCTGTGCTGTTGGTTGTTATTTCTCCTCTGTCATTTTTTATTTTATTTATTTTGGTCCTTTCTGTTTTCTTCTTGAAATGTCTGGCTAGGTTTATCAATTTTATTAACTTTTTTCAAAGAACCAGCTCCTTGTTTCATCGTTTCTATTGTGCTATTTTTGGTTTGTTTTTTGCGTGTGGGTTTTTTGTTGTTATTGTTTTTAGTTTCTACATCTTTTTTTTTTTCTTTTTTTCTGCTCTCATTATTATTTCCTTCCTTCTGCTGGCTTTAGGCTTTGTTTGTTCTTTTTCGAACTCCTCTAGGTGTAAGATTAGGTTGTTGAGATTTTCCTTGCTTCTTGAGGTAGGCCTGTATTGCTATATATTTCCCTCTTAGGATGGCTTTTGCTGCCTCCCAAAGGTTTTGGACTGGTGTGTTTTCATTTCCATTTGTTTTCTCGTTGACTCATTCATTGTTTAGTAAGCTGTTATTTAACCTCCTTGTGGTTGATTTCTAGTTTCATAGTCTTGGGGTCAGAAAAATTGCATGGTAGGGGCGCCTGGGTGGCACAGCGGTTAAGAGTCTGCCTTCGGCTCAGGGTGTGATCCCAGCGTTGTGGGATCGAGCCCCACATCAGGCTCCTCCGCTATGAGCCTGCTTCTTCCTCTCCCACTCCCCCTGCTTGTGTTCCCTCTCTTGCTGGCCATCTCTATCTCTGTCTAATAAATAAATAAATAAAATCTTTTAAAAAAAAAGAAAAGAAAAATTGCATGGTAAGACTTCAATATTCTTGTATTTGTAAACGCTTGTTTTGTGACTTGATTTGTGATCTATTCTGGAGAATGTTCCATGTACACTTGAAGAGGATGTGTATTTTGCTCTTTCAGGAAGGAATATTCTCAATACCTACCTTAAGCCCATCTGGTCCAGAGTGTGATTCAAAGCCATTGTTCCCTGCTTTATTTTTCTGTTTAGATGATGTATCCATTGATATAAGTGGTGTGTTAAAGTCCCCTAATATTATTGTATGTTTGTTATTAATAGAGTTCCTTTATGTTTGTTATTAATCATTTTATATATTTGGGTGCTCCCTTGAGGGGTTCATAAGTATTTGCAATTATTATATCTTCTTGTTGGATTGTCCCTTTCATTATTATATAGTTCCCTTCTTTGTCTTATTGCTATGTTTGTTTTAAAGTCTAGCTTTTCTGATATAAGTATTGCTACTCTGGCTTTCTTTTGACAGCTAAATATTTCTCCATCTGCCCACTTTTCCATCTGCAGGCATCTTTAGGTCTAAAATGAGTCTCTTGTAAGCAGCATATCAATGCATCTTATTTTTTTTTTATCCATTCTGACACCCTATGTGTTTTGATTGGAGTGTTTAGTTCATTTACTTTCACAGTTATTGATAGATATGTATTTATTCCTATTTTATTATTTGTTTTGTGGTTGTTTCTGGTAATTTTCTCTGATCCTTTCTTGTCTTTCTCTCTTTCATGTTTTGCTGATTTTCTTTAGTGATATATTAGGATTTCTTTCTTTTTATCCTTTGCATGTTTATTGTTGGTTTTTAATATCTGCTAACCATTAGGTTTGTATGTAACCTCTTTTGTAAGTAGTTTATATTAAATTGATAGTCATTTAAGTTTGAATTCATTCTTTACTCCACTCCTCCTCATGTTTTAGGTATATGCTATTATATTTTATTTCATATTTTTGTGAGTTCCTTGACCAATGACTTTTTACAGAAATATTCATTTTTACTGCTTTTGTGTTTCCTGACCTTATACTGTCACCTTTGGTCTCTCCTTTCCACAGAAAGAGTCCCTTTTAATATTTCTTGCATGGCTGGCTTAATGGTCAAAAACTCCTTTAGTTTTTGTTTGTCTGGGAAATTCTTTTTCTCTCCTTCTATTCTTAATGATAGCCTTGTTGGATAGAGTATTCTTGGCTGCAGATTTTCCCCATTCACCACTTTGAATATATCATGCCACTCTCTTGTGGCTTATCAAGTTTCTGTTGAAAAATATCCTACTAGCCTTATGGGTTTTCTCTTATAAGTTAATGACATCTTTTTTCTTGCTTCTTTTAAGATTTTTTTCTTTATCACTATATATTGCAAATTTAATTATAATATGTCTTGGTGTGGGCCTTCCTTTGTTAATTTTGATGGGAGTTCTTTGTGCCTCCTGGATCTAGATGTCTCTTTCCTTCCCCAACATAGGGAAGTTTTTAGGCATTTTTTCTTTTTTTTTATTGATTTACTTTTTATATCATAACATGTAACAAAAAATTTAATCTATAATTTATAGTACATCCTGTTCCAAAATAACATTTTATTTTTATTATTTTTTTATTATGTTCAGTTAGCCACTGTATAATACCTCATTAGTTTTTGATGTAGTGTTCAATAATTCATGAGTTATGTATAACACGGAGCGCTCATCACAACACATGCCCTCCTTAATACCCATCTGGCCCATTTTCTCTCTCCTCTTCTTCTGAGACTCTTGTAATACAAATGTTATTATATTTGATGTAGTCACTGAGTTCTCTAAGTCTATTCTCATTTTGCATAATTCTTTCTTTTGCTCAGCTTCATTGTTTTCCATTACTTTGTCTTCTAAGTCATAATTCATTCCTCTGCTTCTTCTATCCTGCTGTTCATTGCATCAAGCATGTTTCCAGTCTTGTTTATTACATTCTTCATCTCTGATTGAGTCTTCTCAAACTCTTTTATATCTGTGGTAATGGTCTCACTGATGTCTTCGATTCTTTTCTCAGGCCCAATGAGTATCCTTAGGATTGTTGTTTTAAATTCTTCATCAGCCATGTTACTTATATCTGTTTCACGTAGATCTTTGGCTGTGGCCTTACCTAGTTCCTTCATTTGGGATAATTCCTCTGTCTTCTAATTTTGTCTATGCCTCTGCCTTCTTCTCTGTGTTAGAAAAGCCAGTTATTCCTCCTGCTCCTGAAAGCAGTGGCGTTATGAAGAAGAGGTCCTGTAGTGCCCAGGGCCTGGTATTTCAGGGAGTGCCCCCAGTGTTGCTGCGTGTGCTCTGCTGTTGTGTTCTGACTGCCTTCTCTCCCAGAGTAGCACAGTGCCCTCCAGGATGTATCCCTGCCAAGCCACTGACTTTTAAAATTTCAAGAACTTCTGATTGCAAGAACTCACAAAATTCAGCCCCACTCATTTTCCAAGCCAATGGCTATAGGGAAATGCTCTCCTTGTGCATTCCGCTGTGTTCCTCTCTCTTACACCCTCCTCCCACACCATGACCTCCTCCCCTCCATAGCAGCCAGGATTCATTTCTCCTGTAAAACACATCTCTGCACTTCCCACCTTTTTTGATGTGGCCTCTTCTTTCCTTTTAATTGTGAAATTTGTTCTGTCAGTTCTTCAGGTTGATTTCTAAGGTATTTAGGGTGATTTGATAGTTATCTAGTTGCATTTGTGGGATGAGGTGAGCCTTGGGTCTTCCCACTCCACTGCAAATTCAAATTTTGTTACTTTGTGGACCAGGTTATATACTGTTTCACTTTAACAATACTTAAACTCAGTATTTTCATTTATAGCATAGGGAAATAAACAGCCAACTCATGGGGTTGTGAGGATTAAGTAAAATAACATAAGAAAAGCACCAAGCATCATTTCCGTGCAATGGACACTTAATAACTAGCAATTATTGCTTTGTCCTCTGCTGGATAGATAGATCCATGAGATAGTTGGTATTGTTACAACCTTGTAAATGAGGTCAAAATCTATTATTAGTCCCATAATTTACCCACCATCCTGGCTACCACATTTATGTTCTTATTTATAACCTAACTTTTTCAAGAAAGGATATAAAGCAGGTTATAAAAATACATACAGCTCAATAAGTTAAATTAAAATTTAAATAATGTGAAAGAAGATACAAGCACAAAGGAAAAATGAGAGTAGAAAATCTAAGGTAAGGCCAGGAGTGAATCAGTATGTGAAATGCAAAGCCTATGGCCTATAAAGTTACTATTTGTGTATTTCTATATGTTTACTATCTGTGGGCTCACCTTTGACTCTAAAATTTCTAAAAGTTAAAGCAAAGAAGGAAATTTTAACATTTTTATGGTGTACCTAAAGTTTTCTTTCCTAAGAGAAATAAAAACTCTCCTTCAATGGAGATCAAGGCTATTTCTCAATAGAGAGGATGCTGTTCTCTTTCACATTCTACCATACAAGCAAGCTCAAACACTCAAAGCTACCTCTGTGCAGGATAAATATGGATCTGTCTTTGATTTTGACAGCCCAGATTGGCATCTGAGTGTAATTAGTAATAGTGTCCCCTTTCACTATCAATTTTTGTGACATGGTCAGCCTACTTCTCGTCTCTCATCCCCTTGCCTGTGCTTTCCCCACATCTTTGCATTCGAAATCCATCTACAAGCCTAGTCCAATTGACTACTCCTCTCAGAGAAAGAAATTTCTCTTTCTTCTGAATTTCCACAGGATAGTGTGTGTATTGGGAAGAGGAACGAGTGTAGCTTACAGTCTATGGATATGACCCTCCTAAAACAGCTTAAAAATGTATATAAAATTGTTGTTAAGTGCAAAAATGAAATTTCTGGGTCAAGTCTCCATAGTTTTGATGAGCAAAGGGATCTGTCATCACAGAATACCTGATTCATGACTTACACAATGGCCTCTGGGCAAATAGCACCAACCCTGCCATGTCTAGAGCTTTCCAAGATGACTTGCATTTGTCAGAGCAGAGAGGGGTACAGTCTTCTTGAGCTCATGCTGAAGATCAGTGGTTGGGATGGAGTAAAGGGGCAGGATCTGTCTTCTGGTTCTCCAGTCCTGGAGAATAGCCTAAAGAAGTCATCAAAATAAGAGGAACTAATGGAGTCACTTGAGGTACTAAAATAACTCTCCTGCACCCTTGCTTCTCAAGGACTAGAGGCAGTAAAGTTGCCATACTATTCTGGTCACAGACCCTCAGCACATTTTCCACCATTTGGAAATATTCCCTTTGGTAAAGTCACTTGAATTATCACATTTGAGTGTCCCATCTCTCTCTTACTAGACTTGACTGAGAAAGACACTATGTAATAATTCCCATAACAAATGTATGCACAGGAGCAAAATAGGATAGTGATTAAAAATGTGTGGTACACAAGACTTGTGCGAGGGTGACCGACCTTCTGCCCTTGAATCACATGTATAATTCCAAGCATTGCATTTGACAAGCTGATTAAAAGATGGTAGAAATACATATTTTTCTCATTTATTAGCAAATTTAAAAAGCAATTGTGTAAAACGGTAATGTATATAATGTACCATTGTATTTATGATATATGAAAATATAATTACACGTTATGTGTTTTCCAATAACAAAACAAATGATGTCAGTGGAAGTGAAACGTATTGGACTAAGTTTAGGGTAAAGTAATATTTAAAATAATGGATTTTTAAAAGTTTTTATTTTAATTCCAGTTAGGTAATATACAGTGTTGTATTAATTTCAGGCATACACTATAGTGATTCAACAATTCCATGCATCACCCAGTGCTCATCACAAGAGCACTCCTTAATATTGGATTGTTGGATTGTAACATTAATAGATATAATGTGTATAACAATAATACTACAAAAAGGGAGAAAGGGAATAGAGCTACATAAAAGTAATAATTCTATATGTCACTGAGATTAGGTGTGTATGAATCAGAAACTGATTCAGATATATATATATATCTTAAACCCAAGAGCAATCACACACTCACAGACACACTCACATTAAAAAATATTTTTAATGTAAAATGTAAAAGTAAGCAGTAAATAAAGAATAGAGCAATAAGAATGACATGATATATATATAGAAAAAAAGTAAAAAGCTAGACAAAAATAAATGCATCAACAATAACATTAAAAGTGAATGGATTAAATAATCCAATCAAAAGATAATTCCAAAGCGGATTTAAAAACAAGCAAAAAAAAAGAAAAGAAAAGAAAAAAAAACTTCTTCATGATCCAACTACATACTGTTTACAGAGGACGCACTTTAAAAATTAAAATATACAAATAAATTGAAAGTAAAAGGGTGGAAAAATATGGCATGCAAATAGCAACCAGAATAAAGCTGGAGTAGCTATAATGACATCAGACAAAGTAGGCTATCAAACAACAAAAAATGTCACCAGAGGTAATGAGGGACATTTTAATGATAATAAGAGGCTCAATCTATCAGATATATCTAACAGTTACAAACATATATACATACCTAATAACAGAACACCAAAACACATGAAGCCTGAACTGATAAAAGGAAGAGAAATAAATAATTTAACAATAAAAGTTGGAGACTCCATGCCCTACTTTCAATAATGGATGGAAAATCTAGATAGAAGATCAATGAGGAAACAGAGACTTGAACAACATTATTACCTACTTAGAACTAATGGACAAAGATAGAACAGTCCACCTAACAACAAAATAATATAGCTTCTTCTCAAATATGTATGGAACATTGTCCAGGATAGACCACATGCTAGGCCATAAAATAGATTTCAATAAATTCAAGAGGATAAAATTAATATAAAGTATATTACCTGATTACAATGGAATAAAACTGGAAATTAGTAGCAGGAAAATTGTGGGATATTTACAAATATATAGAAATTTAAAAACACTTAAAAAATAAATCAAATGGGAAACCATAAAAACCTTTAAGAGAGATGAAAATGAATATTCAACATACCAAAACTTCTGGGATGCAGCCAAAGCAGTGCTAGGGAGGAAATTTATGCATATAAATATGTATAGTAAGAAAGAATAAAGATGTTAAGCAATATCTTCATGTTCTATCTTAAGATCCTGGAAAAGAAGAGCAAATTAAACCTAAAGTTAGCAGAAGGAAGGAAATAACAAAGATTATATTGAAAATTAATAAAGAATTGAGAAAGAGAATTTAAAAATAACAGAAAAAAAATCAATGAAAACAAAACCTGGTTCTTTGGAGAGATCAAGAAAATTGTCAAATCATACCTGAATCAACCAAGAGAAAAAGAAAGAAGACTGAAATTACTAGAATGAGAAATGACAGAGAGACCATTAATACTGACTTTATAGAAATAAAAAAGGATATAAAGGAATACTATTAATTATATGCCAGGAAATGAAATAATTTAGACAAAACTGGAAAAGGCCTAGAATGACACAAACTACCAAAACTGATGCCCCAAAAGAGACAGTCTGAATAGACCTAAAATAAGTGAAGAGATTGAAGTAATAATTAAAACATTATCCGTAACTAAAATCCCAAGACCAGATGATTTCACAGCTGAATTTTACTAACATTTGAAGAATACCAATTCTCCACTAATTCTTCCAAAAAATAGAAGAGAAGAAAGCACTTCCCAATTTATTCTATGAAGCCAGTATTTCTCAGGTACCAAAACTGGACAAAAGCCATCACTATAAAAGAAAATTATAGACCAATACCTCTTATGTATAAGAACACAAAAACCCTCGGCAAAGTACTAGCAAACTGAATTCAAAAACACATAAAAGCAATTGCTCCTCATGATCAAATGGAGGTTGTCATAGGAATGCAAGGCTAGTTCAACATTTGAAGGCCAATTTATGCAGTACAATAAAAAAATCATTTCACAAAGTCTAACATCCTTTCATGATAATAATACTAAATAAACTGAGAATAGGGGCTCCTGGGTGGCTCAGTTGGTTAAGTGTCTGCCTTCAGCTCAGGTCATGATTCCAGGTTCCTGGGATCGAATCCCACATAGAGTCTGCTTCTCCCTCTTCCTCTGTCCCTCTGCTTGTTTGTGCTCTCTCTCTCTCAAATAAATAAATAAATACAAATTTTTAATAATAATAATTTAAAAACTGGGAATAGAAGGAAAGTTCTTACCAAAAAAAGGAAGTTCTTCAATCTGATACAATGTCTTTATGGAAAACATGCCTAACACAATATTTAATAGTGAAAGACTGGCTGTTTTTCTCCTAAAATCAGGAACAAAGCAAGGATGCCAGCTCTTGCCAGTTCTATTCAACATTGTACTGAAGGTTCTAGCTAGGCCAATTAGGCAAGAAAAGGGAAAACAAGGACCATCCACACTGGAAAGGAAAACCTATAAATATTTCTATTCTCAGATCGAGCAATCGATCTATTGAGAGAATTAAGGAAAACTTTTAAAAAACTGTTCAAACCAATAAGCAATTTTATCAAGGATGTAGTAAACAAAATCAATTTTAAAAAATCAATTGTATTTCTAAACAATGCAAATTGTAATTATTCATATTCAAAAATTAATTTGTGAAAAATTTCCATTTATAATAACATCACAAAGAATAAACTATTAAAATAAATGTAACAAATGAAGGGGGAATTTTTTCCTGAAAATTACAAAACATTGTTGAAAGAAGTTATAAAAGGTCTAAATAATTGGAAAATCACTCTATATTCATAGATCACAAGACTTAATATTTTTAAGTTGGTGATACTTCCCAAGTTTATCTAAAGATTTAACAGAAACCCAGCTGTACAAATGGACAATCTGATTCTATAATTCATATGGAATTGTAAAGAAATTAGAATTGCCAAAACAACCTTGAAAAAGAAAAACAAAGTATGAGGAATGACACTTTCTAATTTGAACTTACTACAAAGCAACAATAATCAAGAGAGTAGAGTACTGACACAAGAACAGACATACAGACCAATGTAATAGAATTGAGTCTAGAAATAAACCTTCAAAACTCTATGGTCAACTGAGTTTTGATAAGGGCTCCAAGACCATATAACAGGGAAAGAATTGTATTTTAAATATACAGTGCTGGAAAAAATAGAGAGCCACATGCAGAAAAATGAAGTTGGAACCTTACTGCACTCCAAACACAAAACTCAAAATGGACCAAAGACATAAGTGGAAGAGCTGAAATGATTCAACCCTTAGAAGAAAACACAGGGGGAAAGTTTCAAGACCTTGGATTTGGCAAAGTATTCTTACATATGACATCAAAACCATCAGCAACAGCAACAAAATAGACAAATTGTGATTTCAAAGTGTACCATCAAATTAAAAACTGGTAATTTCAAAGCGTACCATGGAGAAAGTGAAAAGAATGCAGAAAATGGAAGAAAATATTTGCAAATCATATATGTAAATTATGTAAATCGTATGTATAAGTGACATAACTTGTATCTAGAATTAATGAAGAATTCTTACAACTTAAAAAGACAATTACATAATTTAAAAATGAGCAAAGTCTGAATAGACATTTTTTCCAAAGGACATGCACAAATGCACGGTAGACATCTGACAAAGTCCTCAATATCATTTGTCAATGGGGAAGTGCTAATTAAAACCGCAATTTGATACTACTTTACACCCATAGTATGGCTAGAATAAAAAGCTCAGATTATCACAAGTGCTAGGGAGGATATGGAGAAATTGGATCTGTGAAAATTAATAAAAGGAAATTTCATTTAGAAGGGAGTCTGGAGACAGGAAGTAGGAACTCTTAAGTCCTACCACTCCTGTCAATTGCAGACCCAACAGGAAGAGATGGAGGTGGATTCTATTTTAATATGTCAGCAGCAGGAAGAAAGGCTTTCCTTGTCCTTCAGCAACAGCCCAGCCAATGAGAGACTGTCACAACTCAGCCAAGGAGAAGCTACTATACTTTGAATTCAGTTTACTCCAATGGACTTCAAGTTTATAATGGCGCATCCCAACTTCCCCTTTTCCTCTATAACAGAGCATCTCTCTCCTTTCTTCTGTGGACTTGCCTATGTTTTGCCATAGCTGTGCTGAATTGCATGCTGAATTGCAATTACATGCTGAATTGCAATTCTCTGCTATTCCCAAATGAGCCCATTTTTGGCTGGTAAAATAACTGGCGTTTTTATTTTTAAAGTTAACAAATCTTCATACACTGCTAGTGGGAATGTAAAATGGAGCATCTGGTTTTGGAAAACAGTCTTGAAGTTCTTCAATTGATTAAACACAGAATTATGACCCAGAAATTCTACTCCTAGGGTCGATACCCCCCAAAAATGAAAATCATTCATTCACACAAAAACTTGTACACATATATTTACAGCAGCATTCTCATAATAGCTAAAAGGTGGGAACAACTCAAATGTTTCAGCTGAACTGTGGTATATTATTACAATGTAATGTTACTTGGGCGCAGCAGGAATGAAATGCTAGTACAGACAACAACACGGATGAAGCTTGAAAGTATTACAGTCACAAAAGACCACATATTATATGACTCCGTTCCTATGAAATATCTGGTTTGGGGATATCTATAAAACAAAGTAGATTAGCGGTGGTTAGGGCTGTTGGGGATAAGAAGCATAGGGGAGTTGGGGATGACATCTAAAGGTATGGGGGGTTCTCTTTGAGGATGAAAATGTTCTAAAATGGACTGTGATGGACTTAGTGATGGGTGTACCTATCCGTGAATACACCAAAAACAACAACAACAACAACAACAACAACAAAAACAAGAATTGTATACTCTACATGGATGAATTTTATGGTATGTAAATTATATCTCAATGAAATTGTTTTAAAAATTGAGATCTTTAAAATTAAAACAAAGTAAACTTTCAGAGTTGATTGTTATCTATCATAAACAATGTTTCCTGGTACTATAATGCAGACACATGTGAGTGGTCTCTAAATATCCGTAAACAGAAAAAATAAATTGTTGTTGACAATTTGTGGAAGTCCTCTTTTCCCTTATTATTGGAGAATTCTCATCCTTGTCCCTCATCGTGTTGGCTATCCTTAATCGAACTAAGAGCAGAGACCTGGAGCCAGACTGCGGACTGGAATCCTACTCTTCCTCTTGCTAGCTGGGCAACCTTACTCAAGTCATGTAACCTGCTCACTCACTTGTTACCACAGGCCCTGCTGGCCCGCAGACAACGGCAGAAGTGGGCCCTGGGTGGAGCTGTGTTTCCAGGCATGGCAGGGTCTGCAGCCAGTGGGGATAAAGGGAAGAACAAGGGAACCTGAGGAAGGGATTGGAAGTTTCCTAGAAGGGGAAGGGTAGTTTTGGCAAACACCTCAGATTGGTGTTTACAGATGATGCCAAATGCAGATTGAGTATTTCGAAGTCAGTGACTTTCAGTCAATCCTATAGTCCTGCCTGGGGCTTGAGTCTATTTCTCTCAGACCAGGCACCCTCTGATTATACTTAGAAACTATACCCAAATGGTCTCTCTGTGTTAAAATGAGAGTCACTGAGACTTCAGTATCTGGTTACAAACCTTTATTTATCCATTAAACAGTGAACATACTTTATGAGCATTTGCAAAGGCCCAGCATTTCGCGCAGAGGGACAATGGAACCTCAAAAGAACAAGAGCATCAGAAACTGGATAGAAAGCTAGAACCCTGGATTCTCCTTCCAAAGTTTTTAAGAATATTAACTTGCCTGCTTTGGGGCGCCTGGGTGGCGCAGTCGTTAAGCGTCTGCATTCGGCTCAGGGCGTGATCCCAGCGTTCTGGGATCCAGCCCCATATCAGGCTCCTCCGCTAGGAGCCTGCTTCTTCCTCTCCCACTCCCCCTGCTTCTGTTCCCTCTCTCGCTGGCTGTCTCTCTGTCAAATAAATAAATAAAATCTTAAAAAAAAAAAAAAACTTGCCTGCTTGGTAAATTATGTAACTTCCGACTTTTTAAACCTTCACCTATACTATAAAGGGAATAGTCTGCACAATCCCTAACCTTCTGTGAAAGAAGATTCTGAAGTGAAGTAAGTATTGCTAAGAGGGGCATTCGAAATAGGGTCAGGAGGATATTGAGGAAGCAATGAACTTTTGACTTTTGTCCATTAAACTTGTTAATTGCAAATCGACCACCTCCCAGAACCCATCCTTCTACTTTGAACTGAAATAGAGATAATGTAACATCTGTTAGCTAAATAGCCTGTCATGTATCAGATAGTTTAACTCTGTCATCACCAACCGCAATTCTGCAAAACAAATTAGGTAACCCTGTTTTTTGCCTTTATAAGGCTGTGCTCCAGGTTTGCAATTCGGAGCACCCTTTCAATTTTGGTCAACTCTGTGTGTCCTGTATTGCAATCTCTAAAGCCCAAATAAACACTTTTGGTTGTTTGACAGTGTCATCACCTTCTTGGTGGAGGCTTCTCACAGGGCTCTTGTGCTTAAGAAATTTACAATCTGGTGAATACTCAAGTCCCAGCAATTAGGTAACAATATCCTTTTCTAAGAGACTCCATCTGTTTATCTAGCGGCAACATGTCAACTTTCCCCTGGATTTAATTGCCTCACCACTTCTGAGGCACAAAGCCTACTGGAATTTGGGTAAACCAGGTCTATCCTATCCCTTCCCCAATTCCATGTGGTCGCCTGTCCCCCCCCCCCTTTACAGACTACTTTAGCGGGCTTTGGGAGGAGCTATAGAACCATCTGGACAAAATGAAACCCCATGCTCTCCTCCAAGCTGAGAGGAAGCAGCTTGTGCCCCTCCCTGCGGGCAGCCTGAGAACCTTCAGTTCACAGAAGTCAGCGTGTTCCTTCCTTCTCCATCAGCTAATGAGGTCCCCAGCCACCTCAGCAGGTGGCTCAGGAAGCTCAGTCTCAATCAGCCAGCCTTCCTTCCCCCCCCCCCCCCCCGCCCCCATCACCAGGAGGGCTACTCCCAGCTGGTGGGTGGTTAGCATCTTGCAGCAGTCGGGACCTCCTCCTCTTCTCCCTCTCCTCCTCCCCCTCCTCTTCCGGTTCCCTACTAAGGCACCGGTACTGTGCCCCGCTTCGTGAACTGCTGGCCCAGGTGCTGGTCCGGGTGGCAGTGGGCAGCAATGCCAACACTGCGGGCCCAGGTGGGGGTGAAACTGTGCAGGACCCCAGCTTCTAGAGATACACAGCATTATGGGCTCTCATGGGACACCGCCCCCCCCCCCCCCCCCCGCCCCGGCTTAACTTACCATGTGCAGATGATGAGAATGACAGATCAGGCAGGGGAGCATCGCCTGCTCTGGCCATACCTATGCGCATGCTCAGAGAGGACGAGCTGGTGACGACTGGTGGTTTAGGCAGCTCTGCCCCTCACTTCTGTCAACACTGTCTTTCACTCGCACCTAGGAGCATCTCAAGGACCTTTTCCCAGTAGCTGTAGGCTCTTCATGGGGAAACCCATGCAGAGTAATGAGAGCTCATCATACTGAGTGTCCCCCACATAAAGTTATTAATACGGAATTAGAGTTGGACGAGGACCTTTCCATGGTTTGCACCTGAGACTTTTAAATCTTCTCCATGGGCAAGGGATTTGGGACAAACAGATGTGTCTCTCCCCAGCTGCAGGCAGTCCTCCTAACAATGGCCCAAACCTGGCTCATTCTTTGCTCTGCCGTCTCATCCCCCAGCATACTTTCCAATAGGTCTCTCTTCCTCCCCCACCATAACAGAAGCAGAAACGGTCCCGGGCTGGCTATGAGAAGGACCCCTGCCCTCAAATCCCTTCCTCCACAGGACGTTGGCTGGACTCTTATTTCTGGGCACAGGATTGAGTGCTGAAAAGAAACTCCCTGGGCCTGCGTCAGGGAGACTGTCACTGCTGGACAGAGACACCATGGCAGTGGGCTCAGGCTTACAGAGCTCAGCCCCAGTTGTCACCAGTGTCCCCATGCCTGCAGAATCCCAAGGACACCACATGCCAGGAGTCTAGTGAAGACCTGGTATCCACCCTAGGCCTAAAGCCCTGGCATCACAGAATTGTATGCTTCCCTTGCCAGAGTGTTTCTTCCTGTCCAGCACCTTCCATGTCAAGATACATCAACATCAAGTACCACAACACACTGTGTCACACGAACGAGTGCCATTCCCAGGAGTGTCTATAATCACAGCTGCGCAGACTCTCATAGTGACTCACACAGAGCGGCACAAGTATGGACGCATGACACACCTCCAGTATGGCCCACCAGTCACAGCAGCTCCTAGAGATGGACCAGGCCCATGCAGAGATGGGCGATAACCCAGTCACATAGGGACAAGCACTGTGGCCAACAGAGGCATAACAAAACACAGGCAAACAGTCACAGGCACACCCCGAGGTATATGTACACACAGTGAGACAAGCACCAAACTAAGCTGCTGACCCTTGACGACGAACCCTCTCTGTCATTACCAGCAGAGGCCACTTAGCTAGTTAGTGGGAGAGCTGGGATTTGAAGCCCAACTGTAGGCACCCTGGGGCCCTCTCTGTCCAAAGTGTCTCCTGACTGCCTTTGCCTCAGCTCTGGTCCTGTTTTTTTCACACCCCACCCATGCTCAGCCCTCTTCCTGCACATCTCTCCTCCTTCCCTCCTGTGCGCTGTTTGGACTCTAGTCTATCACCCTTTCTAGAGTTTCTATCTCCTGAAGCATCTCAATCATCTTTCACAATCTCTGTACCTTAGCTTTGCTCTTGGTAAGTTTTTATGAGACAGTGTGTAAAATTATGCTAACGTGTGAGGTAGCCGCTTCTCATAAGTATAACAGCGAGGAAATAGTCCCCATTGACTTATCCAAGTGGGCAACAATGATTTTTTTTTTCCTTTTTGTAGGAATAAGATGTGCAAAATGGGCAGGGAACTGCAGACCAGAGCTTTAGATACTAGAACTCCATTTGACTGTTTAGAAATCACACAGGTAACTTCGAGAAGGTCGTACATACTCAGCTGCATCTGTCAAGGTAGGTTTCCAAAAGCAGTCCACATCCCCACATGACTGGGACCAGGCCAGCTGATCCCTTCCCACAGGCCCCATCTTAGCCTTGAGATGCAAATTAAGACCTGGATAAACACCAGTAGTCATCAGAATCTCATTAGCATGCATAGTGCTACCAAGTGACCTCTATTTCCCATTTTGGCATTACTATTGGATCTGAGTATCCTTTTATTTTTATTTCAAAAGCCTCTGTTTTATAAGCCTTCAACTTCTGGTAATGTGCTCATAAAACACAATTCCAGCACAAAGTGGTGACAATTAAATTAAAACTTAATGGGGCTTGAAGAGCGGGGGAAGTTCCGAGGTGGGGGAAACAGAACCCATGTGGTCTTTCTGATCAAGTGACCAGCCCATCACAGAAGCTAGGTCTCTATCAGTAACTCTCAGTACAAACATTTCCAGATGAAAAACCAATTAAAGCCAGGAGAGGTTTGTGTTGAGAGAAAGGAAAGCAAGTTAACCCAGAACTCCTCTCCTCCTTCCAGCTATGTGACCACCATAGTGGAGTGGTCTTGATCTAGCCAGCACATGCCACCTCCTGTTTTCTTGTCTTTCACAATAGCCTTTTGAGATAGGGGTTCCCTTTAGTGCCTTGGGCAGTGGGATGGATGGTGCAGGTGAGCAGGCCTAGGTTTGCCCCCCCTTTAACCCCCGCTGGGCTGGGTTACATTGGGCCAATTTTGGGAATGCTCTAAGCCCACTTCCTCTTGGGAAGAGTCCTGGAGTCATGATTCAGTGAGATGATGGGTATAAAGCAGAACTACCTCACGTACTGTGGTTGCTGCTGTGGTGTCATCGTCACACATAAGGAAAGTAGGAAACTGTCCCAGGGAGTGACCTTGCCCTTCAGGATGGTTCCAAGTCAGCCACTTTCTCTGCATTAGAAGATGCTTAGTGCAACTGACAGGACTCCCAGGAGGGGCTCAATGGGTCACACTGAATTTCTCAAACAAAAGTTTGGATATGGCTGAAGCAGAATCAGAGGCCTGGTGTGAAGTCTCTGTTCTCAACAATCAGGTTAAGAAAAGTCATAAGCACAAAAAGATGGAAAAATATTCCGTGCTCATGGATCGGAAGAATTAACATAGTTAAAATGTCCATGCTACCCAGAGCAATCTACACTTTCAATGCTATCCCGATCAAAATACCAATGACATTTTTCAAAGAACTGGAACAAATAGTGCTTAAATTTGTATGGAACCAGAAAAGGCCCTGAATCACTGAGGAACTGTTGAAAAGGAAAAACAAAGCTGGGGCTTCATGTTGCCTGATCAAGCTGTACTACAAGGCTGTGATCACAAAGACAGCATGGTACTGGCATAAAAACAGACACAGACCAATGGAACAGAACAGAGAACCCAGAAATGGACCCTCCACTCTTTGGGCAACTAATCTTTGACAAAGCAGGAAAAAACATCCAGTGGAAAAAAGACAGTCTCTTCAATAAATGGTGCTGGGAAAATTGGACAGCTACATGCAAAAGAATGAAACTTGACCACTCTCTCACACCATACACAAAGATAAACTCCAAATGGATGAAAGACCTCGATGTGAGACAGGAATCCATCAAAATCCTAGAGGACAACACAGGCAACAACCTCTACGACATCGGCCAAAGCAACCTTTTTCATGACACATCTCCAAAGGCAAGAGAAACAAAAGAAAAAATGAACTTGTGGGACTTCATCAAGATAAAAACTTCTGCACAGCCGGGGAAGCAGTAAAAAAAACTAAGAGGCAGCCCACGGAATGGGAGAATATATTTGCAAATGACACTACAGATAAAGGACTGGTATCCAAGATCTACAAAGAACTTCTCAAACTCAATACGTGAGAAACAAATAAACAAATCATAAAATGGGCAGAAGATATGAACAGACGCTTTTCCAATGATGACATACAAATGGCTAATAGACACATGAAAAAATGTTCAAAATCATTAGCCATCAGGGAAATTCAAATCAAAACCACACTAAGATACCACCTTACGCCAGTTAGAATGGCAAAAATTGACAAGGCAAGAAACAACAATTGTTAGAGAGGATGTGGAGAAAGGGGATCCCTCCTACATTGTTGGTGGGAATGCAAGTTGGTATAGCCACTCTGGAAAACAGTGTGGAGGTCCCTTAAAAAGTTAAAAATGGAGCTACCCTATGATCCAGCCATTGCACTATTGGGTATTTACCCCAAAGATACAGACGTAGTGAAGAGAAGGGCCATATGCACCCCAATGTTCATAGCAGCATTTGTCCACAATAGCCAAATCGTGGAAGGAGCCGAGATGCCCTTCAACAGATGACTGGATTAAGAAGTTGTGGTCCATATATACAATGGAATATTACTCAGCTATCAGAAAGAACGAGTTCTCAACATTTGTTGCAACATGGACGGCACTGGAGGAGATAATGCTAAGTGAAATAAGTCAAGCAGAGAAAGACAATTATCATGTGGTTTCTCTCATCTATGGAACATAAGAACTAGGAAGATCGGTAGGGGGAGAAAGGGATAAAGAAAGTGGAGGTAATCAGAAGGGGGAATGAAGCATGAGAGACTATGGACTCTGAGAAACAAAATGAGGGCTTCAGAGGGGAGGGGGGTGGGGGGCTGGTGGGATAGGCTGGTGATGGGTAGTAAGGAGGGCACGTATTGCATGGTGCACTGGGTGTTATACGAAACTAATGAATCATCGAACTTTACATCAAAAACCAGGGATGTACTGTATGGTGACTAACATAATATAATAAAAAAATTTTTTAAAAAAGTCATAAGCAGTGTGTTTCTAACGGCAGCTGGAGCCCTAGAGCCAAAGAACACAAAGATTAACCCCAGTGGTAAAGGGCAACTTAAGGGAAATTCTCAGCCGACTTGGTATTTTCAGGAATAGCCTCAGATTTTTAGCAAATTCCTTTATCCATTTCTCTCTTTTACACTACCCTACTCACCCTTGCCCTTTCACTGGCTTCAAAATTTGATATAAAGCTATCGTTTACTAAAACGGCTCTGCCCAGACCTTTTCAGACCTTTTGGGAGAAATGGCAATTTTTCACTGCAAAGTGTTTCCCATTGTAAAAGTCCCTTGGGGCATGCAGGGCTCTGAAGTAACGGCTTTGGGGCCGGGAGGTTGGCTTAGCGCAGACACATGGGGAGGAAACAGCTTGGCACAGAAGACATCCATATCCTTCTCGCCCATGATTCTCTGCCACGGTGGGAAGTGGAAAGGTTACGTGGCTTAGAGATGGGAAATTTGACTTTGGACGGTAGTGCTGTTATTCACTACCTGTGAAATCATGGCCAAGTTACTTCTCCAGGCTTAGTTTCCTTCTTTGGAAAATGGGTTCTACGTTCATGGCGCAGAGCAGGGAAGGTTTCAAGTACCTGCTGCTTCAAGGTGTTCAATAATATCAGCTTCTTATATCATCTTTTTTTCTCATCCTCCACCTGCAATTATAGTGTCCTTGGAGCTTTGTTCTTCCCTGGCTGTAGAGAAGAAACATGAGGAGATGGGGCCTAGACAGTGATGGCAGGTAGTCTGGATTTTCTCTGGCTCTAAAATGTGTGACAGCTTCACGCCAGAGGCATAACCCCCCATTAGTTGATGGAAAGAAGGAGAAGCTCTCTCAGTTCCTCCTCCTTCACCCTGACAGTATGGATGTCTGTATTCCTGAAATATCCAAACCAGTGAGAGTCCAGGGCTGCCCTGCTTGCATGTGGTTCCTGGCCTAAGGGCTTAGAAGCAGCTCACATGCAATTACTCTGTCCTCCCTCTGTCAAATCGCATTCCTGCACCACATCACCATCACCCAGAAACTTGCTATGAGGTCTCCAATCTCATCCCATATGTTGTTCACATTCCCTCCACTCGCAGGGAACACATGGTCCTCCCACTGGCATTGAAGGAGAGGTTTCCCAGGGAGCACTGTGGGAATGGACTTGGAAGTCAAAACCATGGGAGAAAGCTGAGCTGAGCTTTCTAGGAGCCCTTCAACTTCCAGCAACAAACACTCGATGGAAGAGACGGAAGGTGCTCACCCACAGCTCCAGGCTCCCATTCAGAAGAGACTTTCGACTACTAGCTTCCGGCTTGTCAGGGAAGATGCACGGAGCTTCTTTTTTAGCTCCTCTGATTAGCTCTTGCAGTGCCCTGCACTCTTTCCACCTGCTTTCCTCACGTAGGCATTAGTGAACACAGGCTTCCTGCTTTGTGAGGTTTTAGGAATGGGAGACAAAAAGATTGCTTCCCCTTTCCCCCTGCCATGCCCGCAGTTTGAATTCAGATAGGAGGCAGTGACTGCCCTGTAGCGGTGCCCTGCCGGTGGGAGATAGTGTCCTCTCTCCAAATACAGGGTCTTCCCTTGCATATCAAATGTGAAACAGTAACATGAATTCATATGGGCTTTTTGGCTATATTTTCCAAATCAATTCAATCCAAGCTTTTTTTTTTTTTTAAAGAGTATTTATTTATTTGACAGAGAGAGAGACAGCCAGTGAGAGAGGGAACACAAGCAGGGGGAGTGGGAGAGGAAGAAGCAGGCTCCCAGGGAGCAAGGAGCCCGATGCGGGGCTCGATCCCAGGACTCTGGGATCACGCCCTGAGCCAAAGGCAGATGCTTAACGACTGAGCCACCCAGGTGCCCCACCAAGCTTAATTTAAAAGGGTACATTTAAAAGGAGAATAAGAAACGAGTCAACGCAACCCACAGCCCACAGAGAGCAACACGCTGTACATTTCTCAGTTTATACTCCATCTTAATGCTCCTCACACCCTCCATTATTGGCTCACTGAGCCACCTTAGAGACACCCCTGCTTTACTGCCCTCTATGCCCCTGCTCTTAGTCCCTGTTCTATTGGTTAGAGAGACCCCAAGCATCCCTATGAGAACCCCACAGCCCCAGAGCTGGGCAGGCGAGGCTGAAGGGCAGTGGTGGACTCATGGCACGTTATCGGAGACATTACGTCAGGGATGTTGAGTTGAGCTCTCTTCTCACCAAGGACAGGCACGAGTCACAGGATGGGTTTCGATGAGATCAGTGACTCTCCATCCCTACTGTGCTTCAGTCAAGTCTGGAGATTTATACATTTATATCATTAGGGCTCATCCTGGAAAATTCTGATCGAGAAGGGCTGAGGCATAATTCAGATGCCTGTTTAAAAAAATCCATAGTTGATATTTCTGCATCGAAGTGTGAAAATCAAATTTTATTAAAATTAAGATGTACGTGTTCACTGAGGGTGGACTACAATTTGGAGTCACCTCTTCGAGCCATTTTAAAAACAGGATATTGAGCTATATTTTTAGTTCTTCATAGAAGAAAGAATAGCCTGGATGATACCGGAAGGCTTTTTAGAGCTCAGAAGTTCCCTTGTATTCTGTCAATATTGTTTGTATGAGGACAGGGACCAGGCATGAAAATGTGAGTCACTTGCTTCAATATGCAACCTTTCAGCTAAAAAAATCATGCCGTCATAGAATCTCGTGTGTAGGACATCTAAAATCACCTTTGGCTAGGTTAGCTTCCTTCCAGTCACTGCCATGATGCTTTCTATGATACCTTACTTGATTTGTTTTCTACTTGGCATTTTTAATCTCTTAAACTGAATTATTTTTCACCAGGAATTTCTGGCTTTTTTATGACCTGCAAACACGGACTCTACAAGAGAATTAAACCTCCTATCCTTGGCCATGTGAATCAGAATCTACCTTTCTCAGTACAGTCTTCCAGCCTCCAACCTTGACGCCTTGCTGGAGGTTATCCTTGCAAGCACAGTGCCTTTAGGAGGGAACCTAAAATTGGCCTGTGTTTGCTCAGTTTGGGTCCTGCACTTCCTGTCCCATAACTGGTACAGCAGAGTGAGCAAGCCGAGCTAGGTGTGAATCACTCACTCTGGTTTATGGAGCCGAAGTTACAGTCACCCAAGGAACAACTGTAGGGATCTCTCTGCTCCCAGGGACAGTGTTCTAAGGTGTGCAAAAGCAATTATAAAGAGTCTCCTTGGTTCCAGAGCCACTGGGGAATCTGCCAAAAAGCCCCTGGTTTCCATAGAAACATTATGAAAAAGTTTAGCAAGAGTTCCCCTCCTGCTGCTCTTATCCTAAGAAAGAGAAAATCAACATTGGGGAGATAATTCATGGGAGTGCAGGATTTCACCGGCCCTGTTGTGCAGGAGCCAAGCCTATCAGGACTAGGCTCACAGGTGAGGAGACTGGTCACCTCCATCCAGAGAAGCAGCTCAAGTCATAGATCTATTTGGTCAAAATCACAATCTAACTTACATTTTTCTCTCCAATGTAAGTCCACCTTAGCATTTGTCTTTACCTTATAAGTTACTTCAAGTACTTTTGCAGAGGTAAAGTTGAGAACTTAAACAAATTAAAATAAACTACGTAAATAGCAAAAGTATTCTGCTTCTTCTGTTTGTTTTCTTTCTTTGCTTCTGGAATCCTTAGCCTAGGTGTAGACAGCACATACTTATTGCTCCTCCTACAGTCTAAAATTACTCTTTTCTATTTTTATTAATGTTCCTTTAGTATGAAACTTTACAGGCATCTCAATAATCTTCTCTAGGGCCTTACCCTGTTCTTACATAAGGTGACTTTTGTTTTCTGTTTAATCTATGTTCTTCTTGTTGGAATTTAAACTTGTTTTCTCTAGTTACAAATCAAGCGAAATTAAAAATCAAACACAAAAACACAACCACAAAACTAGAACATTCTTATTCCTTGTTGGGCACTTGTAATCTTCTTCCATATGCTTATACCTCATCAGTTATTCTCAGTCTCTCCCCCAGACTCATTATATCACTTTTTTTTGTTTTGTTTTGTTTTTTGTTTTTGTTTTTGTTTTTTTTGTTACTCTCAGATTCAAGGAGGTTAAAGAAAAAACTCCCAACACTTTTCAAATTTGAAGTCTCTGAGGCCTGGGACCAGGAAGAGAAGGAGAATATTCTAGAATGGTATAACTGCACAGTGTCTTAAACACTTTTACGTTTTTCCCCCCTGACTGATCCTAATTACAAAGGAATTGAAGGTTTTATTATTCACATTTTGCCATTAGGAAATCTAGTTCTAAGAGACGCTGAATCATTGCCCAAAGTCATACAACTGGTGATCTATAGATTTGGGACTTTGAATTCATGTGTTCCAGTTCTAAAGCAATCTCCCTTCTGCCACGTAAAGGCTCTCCCCTTTCTGTGAATTTAAGATGCTACATTTGTCATTAGCAGTTGCTATGCACCTATGCAGTTTTTAGCCCTGTGTCCTTCATGCTTCCAATATGGATAAAGAGACTCTGGGCACTTGGAGAGAGGGTATGCAAGAAGCCAAGAAAGAATGGGAAAAATTCCTGTGTCCCTTCTCCTTACAATTCTCTCCCCTAACCCCCCTTAACTTCAGCTAATCTCAGGACTCTCTGCCTCTACTTTTGCCTTCCTTCAGTGTACCCTTCCTACTAAAATTCCAACTAAAACATGAGTCACACCATTTATTTTCCCAAGATCCACTCCCTCATATAAGTTCTGGGAGAAGGTCCTACAGGATTCCAGCGACCCTGCCTTACTGGAGGAAACTTAAAACAGGAAGATGAATGAAAAGACGTGTAGTCCCTACTGCCATAGCTGGTATTGGGGTTACAGCATAAACATGTCATTTCCGTTTCTACACTCCAGTCTGATTCTTCCCACCCTTAGTTAGCATTTCTGCTGCTCTCAGTAGCCTACCTGGTGGCATGACATAGGCCCTCATTCATGAAGGGTTTGAGCACCTGGTCTCTGTGTACTTTTCAGACTGGGGTTAATTACCGTATCTTCCCTTTTCCCATCAAAATTGGGCAAAGGAGTCCTGAGAAGTGTCCCTTCTCTTCATCAATCCTTATCAGTCCTTATCCTCTTTCCCTCTTGACTTCTCCATCCCAGTTTTTATTTCCTAGTGTAAGATAACATTTACTTATTTATTTCATTTTTGTCTCTTCCTCAAATAAATGTTAGCATTTTGAGTACAAGGCTTTTCATAGGTTCAGTTCGCAGCATCAAACAAACAGATGTTCAAAAACATCCGTGAAATATTGATTTAAGAGTGATGAGTGCCATCTCTATGGAGAGGCCAACCCTAACAGCTGTCCTCTCCCCCAACCGAAATAAATAAATAAACAAGCAAGGAAGCAAACCAACTAGGTCTGCCCTATGATTCTCTCTCACAAGCTGTTCTTTTGCATCAAAATGATGTCACCAAACGATGTCTAAATTATACATGTGTGTTTTTATCTGTTTCATGTCTGCTTCATGTCTAGTGTACCCACACTGGATGGTGAACTCCTCGGGGTCAGGAAATGTGTCTTATGCTCTATCATGTCTTCACTATCCAATCCAGTGTCTGGTTGATTATAAATGTTCAGTGAATCAGATAGATGAAAGAAAGAGACAGAGAAAGAGGATAGGTGGCTGCTATGATGTACTTTATCACATTTCAGACACTTACACTTTTTTTCTGGAAAGTTAGTTTCTGGTGTTTGGTATACCTACACATGCACATACATACACGTAGTTGACTATTCAAGGGCCTAAGGCAATGCTTAGCTCTCAGAGCTATAGTTTGGTCACATGGCTTGGGCAGAGGAAACATTTTAAAGGTAACCTGTGGGACTTTTCCCCACTGCTTTGCTGTGAGAACATTACCTCTTAATATTCCCTGCCTCTCCACACTCTGATTTCAGAACAGGCTCCATCCCATGTCTCCTCCCTTCAGGCTTTTGTGCCCATCTGTTTCCATTTCCAGCTGCTACAGCGAGGACAAAGGACAAACACTCCCTCCTTTTGCCAAGTCTGGCTTCATTGAAAAGGTTCATCCCTCAAATATGAATTTCTAGATAAAGGACAGTGAGTGTGTGTGTTTGCAGAGGATGGGTGTGGATGGAGCTCTCGTATTTAATTTCTCAGGGCTAGTCTCTTAATGTCACACAAGACAACATGCCTGGGATAGTCCCTGTGTACAAATGAAATACAAAAACTGGGCTAACACTGCAAAAGGCTGAGCCTGCATAGTGCAATCACACACTCATACACGCACACACACACACACACACACACACACACCACTGCAAATGTGGTGGAATGTGACTAGAACAGAGGACAGTCACTGCACCTGTCAGACGCTGTGGCATAGATCCTTGAGCTGGGTACAGGGCTGCAGGATCTCACAGGTCATGGGAAGGCCTCCATTGCAGGCCAGGATGTGCTACTGAGGTTCTTAGCATGCTGGTTTAAAACAAGAACAAAAACTCTTCTCACCTGATTTCATGATTGCTGGCACTCAGGAGCCCTCTTTCCTGGGGTCAACGAAAATTCCTAGAATGCAAAGATTTGGTCAATGCAAGGAAAGCTTTATTACCCATACAGTTTAGAAACCTGGGAAATACAGGGGCGCCTGGGTCGCACAGTGGTTAAGCGTCTGCCTTCGGCTCAGGGCGTGATCCCGGCGTTCTGGGATCGAGCCCCACATCAGGCTCCTCCACTGTGAGCCTGCTTCTTCCTCTCCCATTCCCCCTGCTTGTGTTCCCTCTCTCTCTGGCTGTCTCTATCTCTGTCAAATAAATAAATAAAGTCTTAAAAAAAAAAAAAAAGAAACCTGGGAAATACAGCCTTTGGCTACAAACTGGAAGTACACTCAGGAGAAAGTTTAGGCTTTGGGTAAAGTGGGCAAAATCCACAAGTTCCATGCTCTTTGTCTAGATTGGTCAGACTCATCCCAAACTGCAAACTTCAGGAGCAGAGGGACAAACAGGGTACAGCTCACTATTTCTGGTAGCAGCTTCCGGGTGTGGAAACCACGAAGAGTATGATAAGGTTTGTTGCAGGGGCCTTTCTGTGAATTTTGCTGAATTTTACGCAAGCTTTTCTTTTCAGGCTGTGCTGACTGGTTTTATTCCTCACAGTCATTAGATCTGATTAAAATTTTAGTTTCTCTCCCTTGACATGAAGGAATCCATCTTCTCTGTTAGTTGTTTGTCTAATCATTGGGGTCTTTTGTTCTCAATGGAAAAATGCGGGCAGGCAGACTCTTCGTTGGCCGCCAAAGAATGCCCGATGCTGTCCCTGCCCCGGGTCAACCCAGTTACGAAAAGTAAACAAGTAGAGGGCAGTCAAAATAAAAACTCTACGTTTGGGTCATGGAGGAATTCAAGTCCCAAGACCCCTAGCCTTTCTGGCAGCTTCATTGTAATGAACACACAGACTTTCCAAAGCTTCTTGTGATACCTTTCCCAGTTCATAAGCAGGGATTTTCTGCTAGAACAGACTCATTGTGCCGACCAAGTCACGTTGTAGCAAACAGAATGCCTTGGCGCGCTCTCTATTCCTCTGCCCTGGGCCCTTACCCATAGTACTCCCTGAGTGTTAATGTCCTCTCCTCCCCAAAGCCTCATCCCTCTTCCCACCTGTCCACAGCCCAAGCCAAGTCTCACCTCCCCTAAAAAGCCTTCCCAATCCCTTTCACTAGCATGCTCTATCCCTTGCCCCCAAACTTCCATACTCGTTGTGTCTTCGGCCTTAATACTTAACGTCCCTGGGGTCGAATCCAAGTGAGTGATGTCTGATTGTGAGCTAGACTGAGACAGAGAGGGGGTGCTGGGTCCCCTTTTCTTCTTTGCACTCTCTACTTTGCCCAGTTCAGCACCTACCACATACAAGATATTCAATAAATGCTGGTTGATTCCAAATGAATGATTGCTTAATACTAAGAATCATTATCTGTCTTCTAGGATTGCCGGATGAAAGAGAGCACGCCCAGTTAAACGTTAGCACCTGATAAACAATTATTTATTTATTTATTTTTTTGTATGAGTAGGTACCAAATACTGCCTGGGACATACTTATAGTAAAAATGTATTTGTTGCTTATCTGCCATTCAAATTTAATTGGGTGTCCTGTGTTTGTATTTGTTAAATCTGGCGATCCTAGTCCTTTCCCACAGGGTACATGACAAAACAGTTCCTCAGTATAGCCCTCAGCCTGCCCCTGCTCAGCTCTTGCCCTGTTCCCTCTCCAGCCAGAAAGTGCTCTAACTGTGCTTTCTTAGAATCTATATTCGTCTTTTTGGCACCCATTCATCACAGGGCCCATTATATTAACTCTATTTTCTTATTTTCTGTATTCTTGATGCTCTGGCATTTGGGAGCTTTATAGATCTGGGGAAAGACTGCCTTCCAGGGCTAGCCAATTCCTAGAGCAACGGGCTTGGCTGGGAGAGCCTTATATAAACAAACCCAGCAATCCAGGGTCTAGACCCCCAACCATCTTCTTTATCTAACTCACACACAAGGAGCCAATATTCCTCTTGCCCTAGGCTGCAACCAGGCTGGGTACCAGACAACTACAGACCACCCCCAGAGCCCAGAGATCACTGGAATTATTCAAACTAGCCACTCCCTAACTGTTTACTATGCACTATCTTGGTTTTCTTCAGAAATCCCAATAAAAACTCTGGCCTACACTTTTCCCACACTTCTGCTTCTGTCTCCTGACCAAAAGCTGGTACTCGCCACATGGCCCTGCATGGCATGGTATGCCCCCTTCTCTCTAGAAACAAGTAATAAATTCATATTTCTTTTTCTTTTCTTTTTTTTTTAAAGATTTTATTTCTTTGAGAGTGAGAGTGACAGCGATCACAGAGGGAGAGGAAGAGGGAGAAGCAGACTCACTGCGGAGCAGGGAGCCTGATGTGGGGCTCCATCCCAGGGCCCTGAGATCATGACCTGAGCTGAAGGCAGATGCTTAACCGACTGAGCCACCCAGGTGCCCCTCAATTCATATTTCAATGGCATTACCTTTCTGTGTTATCACTTGGTCATATTCTGGGTATTCAATTCTGGGTATAATTTTAAAACAAGCAGCCATAAGGGAAGCATGTGGAGAGCTGTGCCTCTGACCTCCAGGCTCCAGCAGCATGTGTCTCTCTCCATCCTCCGTCTGCAGTGTCTGGTAAAGGACCTGAGATCTCCTGGTTGGGGCACCAAGTGATCCTGGGACAGCCGGGGCCGTCGGTTAGCACCTTCTCTTTGTTATCATAGAGGCCCTATTATCAGATGCAAATACTCACATTCGACTCCCTTGACATTTCGCAGGGAGGCTCTTCTGCCAGCCAGAGCATTATCCCTGCACGATTCTCTTCCTCACTTCACTCTTCCTTCTTTCCTTCCTTCCCACTTCCCACCCTCTCTTCCCCCATCTCTTCTCAGAGGCAGCAGAAAGTTTCCTGCATGAGATGAACTGCTATGTTCCCAAATACTTTCTGGTCCCTGAACAAAAAGCTCTCTAGAGGCACCAGTGCTCCCTCTAAAATTAGGACTATTCTTTTATCCCAGAGGCGGCCTGTGCAGATGGACCCCCTCCCCTTCGCAGCTGGGGCAGGGCTACCCAGTTCAGAAGGGCTGCACTGACAGCACACAGGAGATTGTCTGAGCTCCTACGGTCCCTCAACTACCAGAGAGAGCAGGGGTGGTTTATGAGGTCCACAGGATCCTGTTTCAACGCAGGCACTGATTGGACATTCCTTTTAGGAAGATAATCTGCAGTGAAGCCTGGGTCAAAATGTGCATTTAGACTTCGGAGTGGAATCGAGTCATGCTTTGGTGGGAAGAGAAAATGGAAAGGGAGTGATGGGCAGAATCAAGTGACAGTGACCTTTAAAGAAGCCAGGTGAAAAAGCCCATTATTTAAAATGCAGCCCCCCCCCCCCCACGCACACCCAGGACGGTCACAGGAGTCAAGATATGCACTAGCCCCTACTCTTGGTGTACTAAAACCTGTATTTTAAAGATCAGTCCTAGGCAAAGAGCAAAGCTATTTCTGCTTTTATGCCCATTTTTGTACTTAGTCTGGTGCGGCCATGGGGTGAAGCCATAAGGCTCTCGTCTCAGCTCTTTATCACCTTCTCTCTCAGTTCGCCTCATCTGATTCTCTCTCAGTACCTTTCCCCCACACAGTGGCTCTTAATAAATGCTGATTCCTAATTCCCTTCCTCCTTGCCCACCCCTCACCTCCACTGTCTCTCAGCACTACCCCTACCCCCACCCCTGTCTGTGCCCTGGAACCTGGGAGAGGAGCCCACAAGTTGAGGATGAATCGCTCAGGGAAACAGGCCTGAGGGAGGAATCCCAGTTTCAGGAGCTGCCTCTTTCCCAGCCCTGTTTCCTATGGTCCCAGCTTTCGATGTGGGCCAGAATCTGAGGAATTTGTCACGGTGGCTCTGCATCTGGCCTGCACCAGCCCTAGCCAGCAGCAGTAAGACAGTGAGCTGCCAGGGCTCGCCTCTGCAGTCAGTGCTCTCTAGTGAATCAGCGTGCACTGGGCAGGAGGGGAAGACATGCGCTGGCCTCACACGTGTGATGCCTTGGGGGTCCTGGTGGGCTGCTGTGTTCCCGCAAGGCTGCAATTGAGATGACAGGACCCACACCTTCCTGTTCCACTGTCTTGAGTCTTGTCACTCCTGGGGGATTGCTCATTCAGCGTATTTAGGATTGTTAGACCAGGACTGAAAGTCTCATTTTTACAGGATGAAGCAAGTTTACTTAGCTTTGTGCATGGTCTTTAATTAGAGAAATTAGTCTTAGCCACATAACAAAATAAAATTGATGATTCAGCGACAGCTAATAGCTTGCTGGAAATGAAAGATGCCTTTACAATGAAGATTTATTTCATGTTATTTTTTCCCCAAGCACTCTTAACTGACTGAATAATGTTGTAATGATCACTCTGATATTACCACATGTGCTTTTAAGAATTTATAAAGTAATCTGTCTTCTCAGGTTTCCAGGGAGGTACTTGAATGGTACAGTTAAAATAGAAGAGAGGAGAAGCTCTTACCTCCCTTAGGCCTTCAGATGGATCAAATGGAAAACAGCCTTTGGGGTCTGGGGACTTGAGGAGCGGGGATAGGAGGATGGATTCATAATGCAGAAGGAACCCCTAAATGGTGACTAAATATCCACCAGGTCAGTGACAGGTGGCTGGGATGGGGGGAGGGGAAGACTAGGCACTCAGCCTTTCCCATGAGGCCAGAACAGGGGCTACAGGCAATTGGTTGCAACCACAAGAAGGAGTCCCACTGGGGCATGGAGAGGAGGGTGTGCTCCAGATAGCCAAAAAGTCCCTGGCAAGAGCTGGAGATGTCAGTGAAAGACCACCCAGGGGTAAAGCCCAGGTGATCAGTGCAGCCTCTATAAGGACCAGGTAGTGTGTGTGTGTGTGTGTGTGTGTACACATGTATTTGTGCATGCATGCAGGTGTGTGTGTTTGGTGCCTGGGGTATGGAAGGTATGGGATGTAAACTGAGGCATTAGCCCCTAAAGATCTTTCTGATGTGGGTCCTTCTTGTACACAGGATTCAATCCTGTAAGCAAACTGAGAAGTCGGGGTAGGGGTTAGAAGGATGCAGAGGTAGTAATATAAACCTTCTGAAGAAGGCAGTGGGCCCCATAGACCAAGCTGGAGATTACTCATGGCACACTGCTGACTTCCAGCTGGTTTTCTCCAGACTTATCCTTCGCCTGTTTTTGAATTTTATTTATGGTTGTTGTTGTTTTGTTTTTGTTGTTGTCGAGTTGTAGGAGTTCTTTATATATTCTGGGTATTAATCACTTTTCAGAGATATGATTTGCAAATGTTTTTCTCCCATTCCGTTAGTCCTTTTTTTCACTCTCGATAGTGTCCTTTGATGCACAAAGTTTTTTTTTCTTTTAAGATTTGAGAGAGAGAGAGAGAGAGAGAGAGAGTGCACTGGGGATGGGAGGGGGTGGACAGAGGGAGAGGGAGGGAGAAACTCAAGTAGACTCCATACTGAGCACAGAGCCCGCTGTGGGTCTCAATCTCTTGACCCTGAGATCACAACCTGAGCCAAAACCAAGAGTCAGATGCTTAACCGACTGTGTCACCCAGCCACCCCAATGCACAAAAGTTTTTATTTGTGATGAAGGCCAGTTTGTCTATTTGTCTTTGTTGTTTTTGCTTGTGGTGTCATATCCAAGAAATCATTGCCAAATCCAATGTCATGATACTTTTCTCCCGTTTTCCTCTGAAAGTTTTATAGCTTTTGCTCTTATGTTCAGGTTTTTGATCCATTTTGAGTTAATTTATGTATATGGTATAAGACAAGGGTCTAACTTCATTCTTTTGCATGTAGATATCCAGTTATCACAGTATCGTTTGTTGAAAAGTCTGTTCTATTCCCAACTGAATGGTCTTGGCACCTCGTTGAAAATCCTTTGACCACATACACGGAGGTTCATTTCTTGACTCTTTATTCAATTTGTCCATACGTCTGTCTTTATGTTGGTACAGCACTTCTTTGGTTATTGTAGCGTTGTAGTAAATTTTTAAATCAGGAAGTTTGAGTTCTTCAACTTTGTTCTTCTTTTTTAAAGATTATTTTGTGGGTTTTTTTTTGGGGGGGGGTCCCATGACAGTCTATAAAAATTTTAGGATGGCTCTTTATGTTTCTGCAAAAAATGATATTTGGATTTTGATAGGGATTTCATTAAAATCTATAGGTCACTTTGGGTAATATTGATATCTTAGCATTTTCCGATTCATAAACACAGCATATCTTTCCATTAATTTATGTCTTCTTTAATTAATTTCAGTGATATTTTATAGTTGCTAGTGTAAAAGTGTTTTATTTCCTTCGTTAAATTTATTCCAAAATATTTTATTATTTTTAGCACTATTTGTTGTCTCGTGATCTTTTGTTGAAAACTGGACATTTGAAAAAACCACCACACCTCCCTGTCTTTGTAGACTGGCTCTGAGCTCAGGCAGTCCTTCACTGATTAGCTAGATAGGCTCCCAGCCTAGGGATCAGCACAGGGTAAAACCTTAAGGTCTTCTCAGGTCTTTTCCGAGTATGTGTCTTGCCTGAGAATGCCTGTGGCTTTTCTTGTTTCTCTCACATACATGGCTACTTTTACATATCTTGATTTCCCGAAGAGTTCCATGCTAACTTCTCAGGATCTTAGACAATCTATTATATGTCTCCACCTGTGCTGTCTTGTTCCATGTGTCTGACAGTCTGTAGTCCCTCTGCAGCTTTCATGAGTGGTGCCAGATGCTCTTCCTATATTTAGATGGGACAGAGACCAGTGCATCAGGCAGCCTCTAGACAGGTTGGAACATTGCAGGTAAGGTTGGCCTGTTCACTACAGTTTGAGGGAGGGAACTGGAATCGGGGCTGCTGGCTCTTCCAGGGCACGACCACATGCCAAAGCAAGGGGTATGTGGGTGGAAAAACATCACTGAATTTTCTACCATTCTGAAGGTGTTTTATCATTTGTTTGTTTCGTCGACTGGGTATTTACTTGGTTGATGGACTCCTTGTTTTTCAGAGCCCTTAGAAGATTAGTTCAGCCAATTTCTGTTTGTTTGTTTTGTTTGTTTGTTTTTGTTTTTTGATATTTGGGAGGAGGAGGCAGGGAGAGGGGAGGAATAGAGCTCGCAGCTTCCTAATTGACCATTGGTGATGCTATTCTCTCCATACGTTTTATATCTTACCTACCTTCAAATTTTTCTTTTGTCTTTTTTTTCAAACCATTTGGCACAGCAATATTTTTCTCTTTTTATGTTTTGAAACTTTTTTTTAAGTCAATTTGCATTTCAATTTGCTTTCCACATAATCTTAATCTGAAGGATTTGATGTTCTATAGTCATGGGATTAAAGATCGATGTAAGGGAGCCACATATACAGAAAAGCTATATTAATGTCTACTTATAATTATATATAATTCTATTTGCAGTTTAGAAGACGTGTAAGGAATTGTACGATACAAATATCTCCTTGGACACATTTTTGGATAGCTGTCTCTGTATTAGGCAAAGTGAGACAATTTTTTTCTTTCAATGTCTTCCTTCATACAGTATCTATAAATGTTCTTACCTATCAGCCCCTGTATCTTAGAGAACACAGGCCCTTCTGGTTGTTATGTTAAAACAGCCATGAGTAATTTTTCTAGCTTACTTACTTTTTAAGGCTACCTGTAAATGTCTAGTTATATATTGAATGTTTTCTAAAGTTGACATTTTATTTTTGAATTTATTTTGTAACTCAGTAATTATCACTGTATTATTTGTTCACGGAACTATGACTATCTTCAATTATTGTATTTAACTTTTTACCCAGTTACTTCCCATTTCTTACCACTGCTTCCAGATTGTTAGCCTAGTTCTACCAGTGTGGTAGCCTTTCCTGTCTTATTCATGTCTGCATCCCCATCACTAAGAAGCAACCACATAGTAAGTTCTCAATAAATTATTTAGCATGAAAGAGCCCAATTAATGAATAAATAAATGTGTCACAATTTCTTAATTGGGGAAAGGAAGGACTTGGCTATAACTCATTTCCAGGTTCTCTTGTAGTTGAGAGTACATACAACGTTACACATTAAGTGGCAGCAAGAAGGATTCACAAAGGGATTTGTATGGAATAGAAACCCAAAGATAGAAGCGTTTCCCCCTTTGGGTCTGGTTGCTGTGTGATATGGACAACTGCGGAGGAAGAGACAAAAGCACAGTGGGAATGAGACGAGATTTATATAGCCTGGAGGTGTGTGGGAGGGGTGCCGGGAAAAGTTTCAAGCCAAGGGAACAGCTGTGTTGTTCTTAAAAAATGAGTTGAGATTCACTGAGTGAATGATGAAGGTAGACAATTCAGGCTGATTTATCTGAGGAACAGGGAACAGATTGATGAAGGTGATAGCAGCGTTAGGGGAAGAGTCCAGATAAGAAGCAAGAAGCATGGGTTAAGCAAAACGAATGGAGCTTCGTGTTCTCTGCTTAGAAGTTGGACTGGATTCTGTAGGTTAAGGCAGCCATCAAAGGCTTTTATCGGAGGACAATATGCATTGTGGAGAGATCAGGTTGGTAGTTGTGCAAAGGATGGTGTACTGAGTGGGATGAGGCCAGAGGCAGGGAAAGCCCTGTGACTGACTGTGACAGTCCAGGTGAGAAACTATAAAGGCCTAAAATTTACAGACACAGTGAAAATAGAAAAGGGGATAGCCTTTTAAAGTTTAACAGAGAAATGTGACAGAAGACTGTAACCTGTATCACCACTGAATTCTGAATTCTAAACGTAGTCCCTGAAATCATGAACTATCAGAGCCCAGCACAGTGCCTGCCTCCCAGGGTCCACCCCTGTTGGTTGAACGAGCATACAGCAGTTCAAAGGCAGTTCCTTTGGCTTATTTCTCCTCAGAGCCAGAACCAAAATTGGCATATGTTTAAAAGGAGATGATGAATTGGCTCAGATTTCTCATCTTTGGGCCAAGATGAACTTTCAGAAGCAAAAATTCTTGATTATATGGAATTGCTTCTTGACTGGGAAAGATAAACTTCTAATACCTTGAAGGAGAGAAAGGAAAGGTGGCCGGACCCCAAGCTGAACCCTGTGATTCAAATATCAAAGGCTAGTGGGTTGGCGACATTCTCATCCTTAGCCCTCAATTTACAGTCACAAGTGTCTTGGCTGTCCCACCTTCCTGTGCTCCTGGAATTATCTAAAAAGGAACACTTCAGGGGTAGAGGGGCTATGACATATCTTGGTTGTGTGGTGTATGGTTTATGCTGGCATAACTCGAGGCAGGTAGACATTTATCATTTTGGAGGTGATGAAATTGAGAATCAGAGATAGGCAACCATCTCAGGATTGCACAACCAGCATGCAATGTGATAAGCCATGACTGGGAGTGAAGGACTGGACAGGTCTGAATCACAGAGTTTTAAAATCTGATATAGGACAAGTTGGCCATAAAAGGGGGATGAACTCATCCTCAGGTCTCTCATGGGCCTGCTTCCTAGTGATCAGAGTTTAAAGTTTCTTCTTGGAAACGTATGTAATTGTTTTGCAAACTGGGGAAACTTTAATAAAGTTATGTTGATGAAGAGTTTTATTAATTTTTATCTTTAAAATATTTTTGATGGGAAATTTCAAGCGTACTCTAAAGAAAAAGTAATAGTCCATCTAATTGCCACACATACCATTACCCAGCTTCAAGAAATATCAATCAGTGACCAGTCCTGTATCATTTATCCATTCCCCATCTTGCTAGCTTGTTGCTATGCCTCTCAACCATTTTCCACATACATAACCATGTTATGCACAAATGAACAACATTAAGATTGAGCCCAGATGCTCAAGGGTGACTGTCCTCAGGGTCTCAGGTGCCCTGCCTTTGCCCAAAGCTTTGGATGGCCAGAGGGATGAATAACTGGGCCACCCATCTTCAGAAAATGAGGCACTTAGCACTAGGCTTTGTTACAATTCTGCAATGGCACACAGCTGGGCCTTGGGATGCAGAAGCAGACCGGAAGCCATGACAACAAAAATACAAATTATGCTTATTAATGACCAAGGGAATCTCAGGAAATAGTTCTGGCTCTAAAATGATGATGATCATTTTTTAAAAGATTTTATTTTTAAGTAATCTCTATACCCAATGTGAGGCTCTAACTTACAACTCTGAGATCAAGAGTCACATGCTCTACCGATTGAGCCAGCCAGCTGCCCCAATGAAGGTAATTTTGAGTGGATTATTTTCTGACTAAAAAAACCCCAATAAACAAAAGAACTCTGTACTTAGACTCAAAAAGCCTAAATTTGAGTATGTCCTCTGGCACTATGTTTCTCTGAAACTATGTCTGTGTACTTCAGTTTCCTCTCTTCCTTGTATTAGTCATTCAGCAAACACTAACGGGACATATGTTGTGTGGCAGACACTGTGCTGGGTACTAGAAAGTTTTTTCACTAGATAGTATGAAAAGTGAATAACCCCTACCTTTGGGTGGTTTATAATCTCATAGGGAAATAATACATATACATGGGCGACCATGATACACTGCCAGGAAGAAAAGTTCCTAGAAGAGTTATCATCAAAATACAGTGCGGTGAAAAGGAAGAAATACTCTTCAGAATGAGGGAACATGTGTCAAGGACGCTCCCCTGAAGAGACAGCATTTGAATGGACCTGAGGAAAGAGCATCTGAATTGACCCTTAAAGTTTGAGGAGAATTTCAACCAGTGAAAGGGGATCTGTGGTGAAGGGAATCCTCTGTTGTGCATGGGATGAGACTCCATAAATGGGCCAGCATGGCTGGCAGTAAAACCATGGAAAATCATCCGTGAAAAATCCAAGGGCTGTGTTAACATGAGCCAAGACAAAAGGTTCTTCCATTACATATAATTTCATGTCTGGATATGAATTGTTTCCCAGATTGCCAACACTGCCCTAGAATTCCTGGTGGTGCAAAGGAAAGATGATTGACCGCTGGAATTCTCAGATCAGGGGTCATAGCAGCAAGGAGACACCCTAGGGAAGAAGGCCCTTCATCTAGCAGCTTGGTCAGTTGCTGCAGCAATTTGCTCGGTAATGAGAACGTCTGTGGACCCTTGGTTCACGACACTGCTGGGAGTGTTTCAGAAAAAAGGATCATCTACTCCTACCCAGAAGTGAGCATCTTCTCGATGCTATTTGATTCACTGAGGGAGCTGCAGAGCTGCTTAGTGGTGATCATGTTTCCATGAAGGGCTACTTCTTTAGGGGTTTTAGGAAGAATAATAGGCATTTGGGTATTATCGTAACGAGGCTATTAACATTATTATTACTATAATACTAATATATGGTCTTGTACAAAGTTTCAAACCACTTTCAGTTTTATCATCTCGACTGAGCCTAACAATGACCACATAAATCTTTTTTAGACAAGAGAAAACTGAGATTCAAGCATGCTGATTAAATGACCTAGTCAAAGATGCAGTAAGTGGCAGAAGAGAAACTTTTTTGATTTCAGAACAAGTTCTTTTTGGGTTATGGGAACCAGGGGGAATAGCTACCAGTCTGCAAACCTTGAATCTGACTCACTTTCTACACATTTAAGTAGTGTATATACAGGGCACAGGTTGCCATTCTGCTTCAGGGACTGGTCTTGGCCAAGACTGAGTCGGGGGCCTCATCTTGGTTGGCTCAGCAGAACCGAACAGGCTGCATCTCACTTCCATGGAAATGTTGTGCAGGACGCAGGTACACCAGATGCTGTAAACACAGAAATTCTAACTTTAGGTGCCTGACGCAAAGCACCGAAGCCTGTCCTGATCTCTGAATCAAAAGGGAGGTAAGCAACAGTACATTTAATGAAATGTTAGAGAGAAGAAAGAAGGTGGAAGTAGAGGAGAGCCTACAGGGTTCTCTCAGGGGCACAAAGAATGGAGAGAGGCTGAGAGAACCTATGAATTTTACTTTTGAAATGCAAGTCCAAGCACAAGGGCTTCATTTTCCTCCTCAGACTAACCCCTGTGTGGGCTGGACACGGGCCCAATTAGCCTGTTTTCCTTCACAGTGAATACTGCGGTATGGGCACTGATGGCATGGACCTTAGGTTGCCAGAGAAGGCTTTCTAGGTGCTCAGCAGGGCAGGGCCCATTCTGGGACTTTCTAACAACACTAGGGAGGCTATGTTATAGAAAGGAACTGGAAAAAATAAAAAAATAAATAAAAAGGGACTGGGTTTCAGGGAGGCTAAGAGACTTGTTCAAGGTACTCCTAATTAAACCATAATTATTCTTGGCCATCTGTGACTATTTGAGGTTTATATACTTACTCCCCCATTAGACTTGCGTCTTTCAAAATCAAGATCTCCACCTTCTTCCTCATTTCCTTTTAACTTCCTTTGGTCTCCAGCCCATTTCTTTCTTTCTTTCTTTTTCCCCCCATGTGGAAATGTACCACCGTCTCAGGTGCGGAAGTGCACAAGTTGAGGAAGCATTTCAGTGGCGGTATACAGTGAGTGCTGGGGAGATGGGGTGACTTGTGCCAACTCGTGGTGGTATGGAGATGAAGCCCTTATTTGTAAACAAGGGAAACATTATCAGGTCTTCTTTCTCTCCATGGCAGAGCAGCAGGAGGCCCACTGCTGAGAAATAAAATAAAATAAATGCCCTAGAGGGAAGACATATAGCAATTTTTCAGATCATTTTCTGAGCAGCTGTCACTTTGCTGGAAGGCCATGGAACTGCCTCGGGGGGGAGAGAGATTGGAGATGGATCTCAGATGAGGATGTCTGCAGAAGCCCCCTCCCTAAAGCCTTTGCCAATGGTCTTGCCTTCCTGATTTTCACCTGGTGGTGCCAAGACAGGGAGAGCCTCGGGGTATGTGGCTCAGCTGGGGCGTCCAAAATGATGCCCCAGTAAAAGCTGGGCCCTGCCCCCCCATGGCAATTTTCCCTACGCTGTTTTCAGACACTGACACTGCCTCAAACTATTATAATCTACGTTCCCAACTTCTTTGACATTTTAGTTTCAGCTTTTTGAGGTAGATTTCATCCCCCTGGCAATTTCCACTCAAATCTTGTGTGATTTGGCAAGCAGCAGCGAGCAGACTTAAGGCTGCTGCTGTGATGTTGGTGGTGATGTTGGGCAGGGGAGTGGAGGTGAGTTTTCCCAAGGAGGTACTTTCTACTCTGTACCCATTCCTGGGGAACATGATGAAGGAGGCCTTTATAATACATTCATGAATCTCTTTTGGCTTTAGTTTTGCTTTTCTGGAGAAAGGATCTACTTCTGGTATTAATTTTAGATTAGTAGCCCCCAAATCAATAAAAGCCATTCTGCTTTTTGTTTGCCTATTCTTTTTGTTTTTTAGATTTTACCAATGAGTGAAATCATAAGGTATGTGTCTTTCTCAGTCTTATTATTATTATGCTTATTTCACTTAGCATAATACCCTCTAGGCCTACCCATGTCCTCACACATGACAAGATCGCATCCCTTTTAATGGCTGCATAATATTCCATTGTATATATACACCACATCGTCTTTATCCATTCATGGGGTGGACATCAGGGATGGACTCTTGGGTTGCTTCCATACCTTAGCTATTGTAAATAATGCTACAATAAACATTGGGGTGCATGTATCTTTTCAAATTAGTGTTTTCATTTTCTTTGGATAAACGTCCAGTAGCGGAATTATTGGATCATATAATATTTCTATTTTTAATTTTTTGAGGAACCTCAATACTGTTTTCAACAGTGGCTGTACAAATTAATATTCCTTCCAACAGCGCATAAGGGTTTTCTTTTCTACACATCCTCAGCAACATTTGCTATTTCTTGTCTTTTTATTTTTGCCAGAGGGGAGGGGTATGGGGGTAGGTAAAATGGGTGAAGGGGAGTGGGAGGCACAAGCTTCCAGTTATGGAATAAATAAGTCATGGGAATAAAGGTCCAGTACAGGCAATATAGTTAATGATATTGTAATAGTGTTGTATGATGACAGATGGTAGCTAACTTGTGATGAGCATATCATAATGTATGCAAATGTTGAATCACTATTGTTGTACCCCTGAAACTAAGGTAACATTGTGGGCCAACTAGACTACATAGAAAACTTAAAAAAAAAAAGATACTGAAAAGGAAACTCCCCTGAGTCTACCCCTTCCCATCAATCCCACTCACAAGGTTCTTTTTGAGGAAAGGAAAAAAAAAAAATTAACACATGATTTCTCACTGTGAATTAGAATTGAGTATTTATTTGACTGTCTTCTTCTCTAGGTAAATAAACTCTGGAAAGCAAGGACCACGACTATTAAATTCAGCATCCACAGGCTGAGAAGGTATTCAATAAGCTACTGAACTGCTGACCTGTGGTGAAGAGGGAAGGGCATCAAGGGTTCTTCACACCCCCTGAAGTATGTTTAGAATCAAGGAAAAGCTTCCTGGAGGCAGATTGAGGCTGGGTCTGTGCCTGCAACGTGGCTGATGATAGCCCTGACAAGCTGGGAGCCACTTGCCCCTCCCGTGCCAGTAACTGGTGAGCTCAGTGCCTCTATAGTCCTGCTGCCGAAGCAATCAGTGTCCCTAAGTGTACCCAGGCCATTCCATGCTCCAGAGGAGCAACCCTTCAGGGGAAAGACCCTGCGGGCAACCTCTGCTCTAAGCATCTCCAGGGCCAATGTCTGTTCCCTGAATGACCACTTGACAAACATGTAGTGTACTGTGGGCTGGGCCCTGGCCTTAAATTATTCCTAGCCCTATCTCATCATATCATGAAGCTGTCTTTTCTTCCTCTGGGACTGACTTAGTCTCTATTTGGCCAATTCCTCACCGCACAACATCCAGATATTATCTCCTGCAAGCCCAAGAGTAGAAGAGGGGATTAGTTTAGGAAACTGGGAAAAAGATGTCTACTTTCTCTGGCCCTTTCCGATGTCATCATATTTTAAATTAACACACTGTCTCTCTATAAGTCTCTAAGAGCTCAAGCCCAGGGAAAATAAGCTGAAAACCAAGAAGTCCCCACCTTCATTTCTTGTGTCCCTTAGGGCTAATGTGCCAAGAAGCAGGGAGAGTGACAGGCCAAGGAGCAGCAGTGAGAGCCAGGGTCCGTCACAATTTTGAGCAGAGGGTCAGAAGGGCTGTAGGCATGTCACATAACAGTGCCCAACATTTTCAACAAAGGTCTTTGAAGCCCACCCCAAAGCAATTTGCCATTATGTGACAATAAGACTAGACCTATCCTATCTCTAAACAGATAGAAATTTAGGAAATGCAGCACAATTCATGATTGTCAGAGAGATTTACTTCTCAAGCAAAACTACACAAAATCGTTCATGTGCCAATTTCTCTGGGACTCTTGCCAAAACTGATTGATGTCAATTCTTTTATTATGAGTGCCACCTTCCATTGGAACTCACACTTGGCTCAGTAATTGTTTATAAAATTGACTTTACTGAGTTTGATAAAGGAGGCATAAGGACCAGAAAATGTTATGTGCTTTCTGCACTGACAGCAACATGGAACAAGTCAAAACAAAACAAAACGAAACAAAAAAATAACCTAAATTTTTAAGTCAGACAAATCTGAGATCCAACCCTGGACTTTCAAAAAAAAATAAGTATTACCTATACCATAAGAAAGTTGGGAGAATTCAACCTAAAAGAAATATGTGGCATCTGTTCTGTACTACTTTGCTGAGTGTCGTGGGTATAATGACAGACAAAACAAACATATATCTCAGTTCGGTAAGAGGATAGAGACAAGTAAAAGGCCATTCTAATATAGACATATATTATAGCAAGAGAAAACAAATAAGCAAATAAATGAATAAAATAATTTCAAGTGACAATCACCAAGAGAAAAAGAAAAACACCTAGAAATAGAGAAATGGACTAGATGAGGACACTTGAATGATGGAAAGGAACAAAAAAATGCAAAGTTATTCAGGAAGAATTTCTGAGAAGAGGGATTAGTGTGTGACTAAGCCCTGCAGTGAGAAACAACTGGTAATATTTTCCGGAGAGGGAGAGAGATCAGTGCAGCTGGGACTTGGTGAACAAGAAGATGAACAGGAGAAGAGACGCAAAAAGCAAGTCAGGTGTTCTACCATTTCAGCCCTGTGTGTAATACCGAAGAGCTTGGATTTGTTTAATTAATTAATTAATGTTTGATGTAGTGCTCCCTGATTCATTGTTTGCATGAAACACCCAGTGCTCCATGCAATACGTGCCCTCCTTAATACCCATCACCGGACTAGCCCATCCGCCCACCTCCCTCCCCTCTAAAACCCTCAGTTTGTTTCCCAGAGTCCATAGTCTCTCGTGGTTCATTTCCCCTTCTGTTTACCCCCCGGATTTTATTTTAAGTACACAGGGAAACCAGCAGAGGGTTTTCAGCCAGACATGGTTAGAATCAGTGAGGGTGACGAAAAGACAGATTTGAGCTAGAGGTGAGGAAGGGAATACTGTAATTAGAACCACTGAATGAACTACCATCTTGCAACCATTCTGGGGCTTATAGTAAAGGGGGACCCCATATCAGGCAAGAGATTGTGTGCCTTCCAAAGCCTCCAATAGGTAGTATTAGCACATTGTTAGGTAAGCAGAGTCTTTAGATTAAAATATTGGTTTTATCATTTGCTAGCCTTACAATATTTGGCAATTTGCTCATCCTTAGTGTCATTGTGTAATAAAATGGAGGTTAGAAGTTATATCTAAGACATAGGGCATTGGCATGATTTAACATGATGAGGAATGCAAGTTGCTTAGTACAGTGCCTGGAACACACTAAAGTTTAAGAACACATAAAGGCAGATCGGCTTCTGGAATGGCTGATTGAGGGACTCAGAAAATTCTTTCTATAAAAAGCAATGATAAACCAAAACCACAATCAATGAAAGAAATGATTGATAAGTTGGACTTCATTAAAACTCAAAACTTCTGCTCTTGGAAAGATATTGCTAAGGGAATGAAAATACAAGCCACACGCTGGGAGAAAATATTTATAAAACATGTATTTGTCAAAGAACTAGTATCCAAAATATACAAAGAACCCTTAAAACTCAACAATAAGAGGGGCGTCTGGGTGATGAAGTCAGTTACATGGCCGACTCTTGATTTCAGCTCAGGTCATGATCACAGGGTTGTGAGACTGATACCCACATCAGGCTCTGTGCTCAGTGTGGAGTCTGCTTAAGACTCTCTCTCCCTCTCCCTTGCCCCTTTGTATTCTGTCTCTGTCTCTCTCTCAAATAAATACATAAATCTTTTTAAAAAATTAACAATAAGAAAACAAACAATCCAATTTTTAACATGTGTAAAATATCTGAGTAAATATCTTGCCAAACAAGATATATGGATGGCAAATAAGCATATAAAATGTTGTTTATCATCATATGTCATCAGGGCAATGCAAATTAAAACTACAAGAAGATACCCCTACATAACTATTAAAATGGTCCAAATCCAGAACACTGACTATACCAAATGTTAGTGAGGATATGGAGCAAAAAAGAACTCTCATCCATTGCTGATGGGAATCAAAATAGTACAGTCACTTTGGAAGACAGATTGGCTGTTTCCTACAAAACTAAACATTCTCTTACCAGTGGTCCAGTAGTCATGCTATTTGGTAATTACCCAAATGAGTTGAAAACTTATATCCACATAAAAACTCTCACAAGAATGTTTATAGCAGCTTTATTTGTAATATTCAGAACTTAGAAACAACTTAGATGTCCTTCAACAGATGAATAAATAAACTGTAGTATACCCAGAAATGAACTATCAAGGCATGAAAAAACATGGAAGAACCTTAAATGAGTTATTCATAAGTAAATGAAGCCAATATAAAAAGCCTATATAATGCTCTGTACTTTGCACTCAATTTTTATTTAAAACTAAAACTACCCTAAAACATAAAGTTTACTAATTAAAAAAAAAAAGAACCAGCAGTAATAAAACTTGGCAGAATTGTCAGAAACAACAACTTCAGGAGCCTGGGAATGGACCACAGGGATGCAACAAATTGAGAAGCAGTTATTCGAGAAAATATTGAACCTTGGTAAGAACAGTGGGATTTCGTAGCATTTTAGCCTCAGGCTGCTTCCATCTTCCCTACCAGCTCTAATTCCATGGAGCTATAGTCCTAGAAGGGCTGGGCAGGCACGGGGACCATAAGCTTTGGTAAATTAAAGAATCCAGACTCAAAAAGTGACATCCTATATTCCATTCATTTGATATTTGGGAAAACACTAAGAAACAGGAACAGAAAGTAGACGGTGGTTGCCTTGGACTGGAAGTTGCCGGAAGGGTTTTCTACAAAGGGGAAATATGAAGAAATTTTTGAGGTGATGAATTTTCTCAGTTTTCATTTTGGTAATGGTTAAACAACTGTGTGTGTTTGTCACAAGTCATAGAACTATTTATCAGAGAGAGAAAATTTTTCTTTCAGAAATAAAAATGTGAATAAGAAATAGACAACCTGAACCCTATGAACACATGTGTAACCTAATGACTAGTGAACACTCAAATAGCTTATGGAAGGACATTAGGATTACACTGCTTCACCAGTTGTTTTTGTTTGTTTGTTTGTTTTTTGGGTTTTTTTTTTTTTGGAGGAGGCAAATCATTTACTGTCTCCCTTTTCAGTTTACTCATATATGTGGTGATAAAATAGTACCTATCTCATAGGGATTTAATAAGAATAAAGTGAGTTAATCTATGTTAAATGTTTAGGATATTATGTAAATAAAATGAGTACCAGGTTTTTAAAAATTTCATATTGATTGGAAAGTAGAAGTAAAACTATCTTATTCTTATAGGACATGATTGTCTAAGCAAAAATAAAAGCTAAGAAATCTTAAAACAATATGTAGAATTACCAAATAAATTTAAAGATGTCACAATATATCATACCAACTTTTTTAAAAAGATTTTTGTTTGTTTATTTATTTACTTATTCATTTGAGAGAGCAAGGGAGAGAAAGGGAGCATGAGCAGGGAGGATAGGCAGAGAGAGAGGGAGAAGCAGACTTCCCACTGAGCAGGGAGCCCCATGTGGGACTCGATCCCAGGACCCTGGGATCATGACCCAAGCTGAAGGCAGGTGCCCAACTGGCTGAGCCACACAGGCGCCCCTGCCATACCAACTTTTGAAAATTGCATTTTTGTATACTAGTAGCAAACTAGTTTTTGTGACTTTTTAAATTTTTAAATTATCTTTATTCAAATGTAATTAATGCACAATAAAGCTCAACAATTTTGAATGTACAATTTGATGAGTTTTAACAAATATGATAGTCATGTAATCGCCACCACATTCATAATATAAAATATTTCCTTCACTCTAAATTTTCCTCAGTAACCCTTTGCCTTCTATCCCTTCTCTACTGTCTCAGCTCCTGGCAAACATTGATCTACTTTATATCTAGCTTTTCTTTTTCCAGAAACTCATAAATTACGAATCTAAAATATGCCCTATCCTGTATCTAGCCTTTCCCCTTGACTACAAGCCCTTTAGAATGGTGAAAATTGCATCTATCATCTATCTATCTATCTATCTATCTATCTATCTATCTATCTATCTATCTATCATCTCTCTAACTACCTATCATCTGTAGATATATATGAAGATACTAAGGGCTAGTGAAGATGTAAAACAATAGGAAATCACATATATTGTTGTGGAACAAATATGGGTATAGTTACTTTGAAAAGAGCTTAACTCTTCTTAACATTTGAATTTGAATTATAAATGACATACAGTATTGTATTAGTTTCAGGTATACAACATAGTGATACTTTGATAGGGTTTGAATTCAATCTGTAAATTGTTTTGGGCAGAATGGGACATTTTAACTCTATTAACTCTATTAATTCTTCCATTCTTCAATGTTTTTCATCAATATCTTACAGTTTTGTTTTTGTTTTTGCTTGTTTTGGTTTGTTTGTTTTTAAGTAGGCTCCACACCCAATATGGGGCTTGAAGGCATGACCCTGAGGTCAAGAATAACATGCTTGGGCACCTGGGTGGCTCAGTCAGTTAAGTGTCTGCCTTCAGCTCAGGTCATGATCCCAGGTTCCTCAGATCCAGTCCCATGTTGGGCTCCCTGCTCAACCAGGAGCCTGCTTCTCCTTCTCCCTCTGTCTCTGCTCCGCCTACTTGTGCTCTCTCTCTGTCAAATAAATAAATAAAATCTTAAAAAAATAATAATAATAACATGTTCCACTGACTGAATCAGCCAGGCACCCATATCAATGTCTTCTAGTTTTTAAAATACAGGTCTTTCAATTCCTTGTTAAATATTTATTACTAGGTATTTTATTATTTTTATGCAATTTTAAATGAGATTGTTTTCTTAATTTCTTTTTTCTCTTCTTTCTTGATGAGCCTGGCTAAACATTCATTGATTTTGTTTATCTTTTCTAAGTAACGCTCTAAGTTTCATTGGCCTTTTTAAATTTCTTTTTCAGTTTCTATTTCATTTATTTCCATTCTGATCTTTATTATTTCTTTCTTTGTGACTTTGGTATTATTTATTTATTTATTTATTTATTTATTTATTTATTTTAGTTTCTTTAAATGTAAAGTTAGATTGTTTATATTTAAGATTTTTCTTGTTTCTCGAAGTAGGCCTGTATTGCTATGGACATCCTTTTTAGAACTGTTTTTGTTGCACCCCATAGATTTTGGAATTCTGTGTTTCCTTTTCATTTGTATCAAGATACTTTTTCTATATTTTCTCCTGATTTCATTACTGACCCACTCGTTCTTTAATAGCATGTTGTTTAGGGACGACTGGGTGGTTCAATCAGTTTAGTATCTGTCTTTGGCTCAGGTCATGATCTCAGGGTCCTGGGGTTGAGCCCCAGGACCAGCTCCCTGCTCAGCAGGGAGTTTACTTTGACCTGTCCCTCTATCCGTTCCCTCCTGTCCCTGCTCTCTCTTTCTCTCTCTCTATCAAACAGATAAATAAAATCTTTAAAAAGTATATCAAATTGTTTGGTCTCCATATGTTTATGTTTTTCCAATTTTCTTCTTGTAATTGATTTCTAGTTTCATAACGTGTGGTCAGAAAAGATGATAGATATTATTTCATTCTTTTTAAATTTATTGAGACTTGTTTTGTTGCCTAATATGACCTGTCCTAGAGAATGTTCCACATTCACTTGAAAAGAATGTGTAGTCTGGTTTTGGATGGAATATTCTCTCTCTATATATTAAGTTCATCTGGTCTAATGTGTCATGCAAGGCTACTGTTTCCTCATTGATTTTCTTTCTGGATGATCTATTCATTAATGTAAGTGGGCTCTTAAAATCCACGGAGTTTGATCTTTTTAAGTAAAGTTGAACATACACTTAAATTATGATAATACAGCAATCCTCTCATACTTATTCACCTACTAAAATTGAAACATATGTCCACAAAAATACTTACATCTAAATGTAAAAGAAGAAAAAGTTGCAAAACTTTTCAGAACTAAACATAAGATAATATATTCATGACTTTGGGGTATTCATAATAGTAAAAAAACTGATCACAAGGCAATTGCCCATCAACCAGTTAACGGATATACTATTTGTGATGTATTCATGCAATGAAATATCACAACTATTATGTATAGATCAAACTAATACAAAACCACAAAGTAAACGTTATATATTATACACAGTGATGAAAACTAAAAATTTACCAACCAAGATTAGAAACCAGAAAAAAAGGTCAAAGGTCTGCTATCACAACTTTGGCCATCCTAACTACTACGAAAGAGGCTAATAAAAAATATGATGTATGGAAATTGGAAGGGAAGAAATAAAATATTAGCTTTTATAGAAAACATAATTGCTAACACAGGAAAACAGGAAGAATCTAAGGAAAATTTGAGGATAAATAAGTGAATTTAACAAATATTTTGGATACAAAGTCAGTGTACAGATATATGCAATATAAAAGATATTTTTATATACCTTCAAAAAACAAGTCGAAAATGAAATTTTAATTATTTCACAATAACAGAAAAATTTCAAATTTTTAGGAATAAAGCTGAAAACATTGGGCAAGGTCTTACTGACAAAAATTAAAGACAAATTAATATGAGATATTCTATATTCATATATTGAAAATTTTGCTATTGTTAAGATACCAATTTCTAAATTGAAATGATCTTTAGATTTAATACAATACAATCAATCAAAAGCCCAGCTCTGTATTGTGTGTGTGTGTATCAACGTGTTGAAAATCAAGAATAGATAAATATGTCAGTGAACCATAATAGCATCCAGAGATAGACCCACAGACTTATGTGGTCAGGTAAGTTAGGGAAAAGGTAACACTGAAGTGTCTTTTCAATACACATTTCTGGAACATTAAAATATCCATATAAAAAGTGATGGGTAGTAAGGAGGGCACGTATTGCATGGTGCACTGGGTGTTATACACAACTAATGAATCATCGAGCCTTACATCGGAAACCGGGGATGTACTGTATGGTGACTAACATAATATAATAAAAAATCATTAAAAAAAAAGTGATAAATCCTTATTGCTACCTCACATCATACAAAAAGTAAATTCCCCTTAATAAAACCATATGTAAAACAAAAACAAAAGCAATAAATTGTACAAAAATTAAACAAAGAAGACTATATTAATGACCTAATGTTAAGATTTTTCTTACTACCCAAAAAGCACTACTACTTACATGTCGGAAAAAAGAACACATGATAAACTGGATTGCACTGAGATTAAGAATTGCTGCTGATCAAAGATAACTTTGAGTGAAAATGCAAAAGAGGAAGAAAAATATTTGCATACATATCCGCTGCAAAGGACTCACTGAGAATATATAATGAACTTTTATAAATTAGAAATAAAAAGGCAGCACAATAGGAAAAAATCAGCTAAAGTCTAGAATGGAACTTCACAAAAGAATCTGTGCAAATTACTAATATGTCCATGAAACGTTGCTCCACTTTCTTAGCCATAGGGCCATTATTAATTTAAATCCACAGTAAGGGGAGGCCTGCATGGCTTAGTCAGTTAAGCATCTGACTTCGGCTCAGGTCATGATCTCAGGGTCCAAGCCCTGGGACCAAGGCCTGCTTCTGCTTTATTGGGCTCCCTGCTCCGTGGGGAGTCTCTCCCTCTGCCCCTCCTCCTGCCTGTGCTCTCTCTCTCTCTCAAATAAATAAATGAAATCTTTGAAGAAAATAAAACCACAATAAGGTACTACTACACATCAATCAAAATGGCCAAAATGAAACAACAGCTAAACTAACAACAGCAGTTACTACTATTATTTTTTCACAGCATAATTGAAACCTTTATATACTCCTCATGGAGGGATAAATTTGTAAAACCATTTTTTGCAGTATGTAACATTATCTATTAAAGCTGAAAATAATATCACGATCTGCAATTCCACGTATACTTATATAAACAAAATGCTTATATGTGCATACTGGAAGATGTGTACAAGAATGTTCCCGGCAGCGCTTCTAGTAATAGAATTAAAAAAAAAAAATCAGTTGAAAAAGAAAAAAAAAATCGAAATATCCATCAGCAGAAGAACTGATAAATAACTGGTGACATATTCATACAACAGAATACTATATATCAATGAGAATGAATGAATTACAAATACATCAGCATGAAGTAATCTGTCAAAAATTAATATGAGGGGGAAAAAAGACAGGCACAAAATGGCACACGCTGTATTACATAAAATTCAGAAACAGGCAAATAGAAACAGATAGACAATCTGTTATTTTTGAATTCAGGATAGTTGTTATCCTCAGTGAAGCCTTAATGGCTGAAAAGTGCACAAGGGTGACTTTTAGATTGCTGGTAATCTTGCTTCTTGATGTGGGTAGTGAGTACAGGGATGTGTTAACTTTGTCAAAATTAATCTAGATGTATACTTAAGATTTGTGCACTTTTAATATATTATAAACAAAACAAAGCATAACTATTTAGTCATGTAAGCACAGGCTGATCTGAACAATTAATTTCTCAGTACCCCCAACAACCATCTTCGAGGGAAGATTATCTGATTTGACCCTGAAGTTCTGTCATTGGCTTCTGTATTCCAGGCATTGTTCTTGGCCTCTCAGGGATGGGAGAGGGAGCTAATGTCCAATTATAATACAGAAAACACACCACAAACTCACTCAGCTTTTTGTTATGTATCTTATTCCTCACTCCGTGGAACTGGAAGATTATCATTTACTTTGCCTTTACCTCCCAACTCACCCCCCACAGCACACACTTATTCCTTCCCCCTTTATCTAATGAAGCTGACTGATCAACACTTTAAAGACGTTCTATTTTTATCCGGCCTCCATCATTTCTGATGAGAAGTCACTCATTTCTGTTTCTCTGCATATGACATATCTTTTTCCCTTAGGATTTTAAAAAATATATTCTCTTTACTCTTAGTTTTTCACAGTTTTTAAAAATATATTCTCTTTACTCTTAGTTTTTAGACTGTGATATGCCAAGTTGCATTCTTTGTATATGTCTCACTTGTGGTTACCGGAACTTTTTGGATCACTAAATTGTGAGTCCCTGTAAAGACGTCTGACCCAAAACCATGTATTGCTCCCTCTTTTTGAATGCCCTGCCTTACAATTTCCAGTCACTTCAACTGCCTGGGATTCTGATTTCTGACTCAAATGGATCTCAAATGGCTTCGATACCCTTTACACCTTTCCATGGACTCCTTACAGTAATCTACGTTTTGGTGCAGACAAAGACCCAGCACAACCCTATTTCAGTTACTGTTCTCAAATGACCAATGATGATTTCTAAGAAATCCTTGTTAGATCTTTGTGGATTCTACTTGTCTCAGTTCTATCAAGGACCCTTGATACCCTCTTCTTCCTCTCATACAGATGCTAGTATGATATAGGGCTTCTCACTGTCAGAAGTTGGTCTCCAGCTGCTCTGGGATGGAGCCCTGCATCAGGCTCCCTGCTCAGCGAGTCACCTGCTTCTCCCTCTCCCACTGCTCCCCCTGCTTGTTCTCTCTCTCTCTTTCTCTCTCAAATAAATACATTAAATTAAAAAAAAAGAACACCCCAAACTCACTTCCTCCCATAGATACATAAAATCTATAGTGACATATGGGCTAATTCTTGCTGAAAAAGAACTGAAAACCAGCTGACCAACTCCCTCCACAAAAAGGGGTAAAAAGACATGTATCAAGACATGTAGGAGAGCAGAAATTTGGTCTCATCAAAAACCCCATCCCTGGTATGGTGACACATCATGCAGAGGGATCTCATGGGTCAGGAGCTTCTAAGGAGTGAGGTGTTTGTGCACCACATAGGACACTCCAAACCTTGGGACCTGCACTAGAGAGATGAGACCCCAAAAATATCTGGCTTAAAAAATTGGGGCTTATGTCCAGAGGACAGAGGGGCTGTAGGGATCTGAGATATTTCTTTTGAGGGGATTGCACACAGACTCACTCATCTTGGGACCCAGCACAAAAGCAGCAGTTTAATATGTGACTGGATTATATGTGAAAGAAATTTATTTGCTAATGCTAAAGCATCTGCCAGAGTCAGAGACCAATCAAGACATTCTTCAGGGACAGAAGTGCCGTGAGTACCGTTTTTACACTCTCCCTCTCCCTTGCTAGTGCAGGTGAGCATGCGCAGACATAGCCTCACTAAAGCTGTGGATTTGCCCCACCTCCAATGGTCATCACTAAAGCCACAGTGTTCCCCACTCCAGTGATCATTCCCAATCTTGCTGAAGCTGCAGGCATGCCCTGCCCCCAGCACTCTCCCCCTACATCTTTAAAGCTGAAGACATGCTTTTTCTTCAAAACTCTCCCACATTCTTGCTAAAGCCAGTGGGCAAATGCAGTCCACACAGAGGATGCCTCTAGATCAGCAGGCTCTGGTCTCCAGAAGGCCTTGTGTTCCTGGGCCCCATGGACTGTAAAAATTAAAAAAGATACTTAAGGACCCAGGGTACTACACTGAGAACAGACTGAAACATACCCAACCTGTCTGTGAAAAAGGCTCATTTACTTGTCCTGGAGCTTCCACTTGAGGGATATTCTTCAGGTTTGCCACATATATAAAGGTTACAGGGGTGCTCTCAGAGAACATAGGCAAAGATACATTATGTTTTTGCTCTACCCTGAGGGGTACCTCCATTATACTCTTGTTTGAAGGCCTGATTCTTTCACCTGTCACTCAGGGGACACCTTCAGATCTCCTAGTCTAGAGGTCAGCAGGGTCTACAATTATGATTTCACTGGACTATATATATTTGCATACTTTAAAAGCTGATGTCTGAGGATCTGGTTTCCAGTTGGCCTGAAACTAAGTACTGACTTATCACTCCCTTTGGAACACTGACAGGTCTTGCCACTCACTCAACAATTGGGACCTATCAAGAATAAATGAGGCTACTAAGACAATCACAAAGGTTTGAGAGATAACCAAGGGCTAAGACAAGGTTGGCGATAAGGCTCAACTCCTACACAAGGCCACTCCTTCAAGACAGGAAGAGATAGCTGTTTCACATAATGCATAGAAACAAGCACAGAGAGTCAAGGAAAATGAGGAAAACAGAGGGATATGTTCCAAATGAAAGAACAAGACAAAATTTTAATGACCTTAATGAAATAGAGATAAGTAATCTACTTGATAAAGAGTTCAAAGTAATGTACACCACAAAGTAAAGATGTTCACAGTAAAGATGTTCACCAAAAAGAATGGATGAGCAGTGAGAACTTCAACAAAGAGGAAAAAAACATAAGAAAGTATCAAAAAGAAGTCACAGAGCTGAAGAATACAGTAACTGAACTGAGAAATACACTAGAGAAGTTCAACAGCAGAGGAGCTGAAGCAAAAGAAGGGATCGGTGACCTGGAGACTGGACAGTAGAACTCACTTAAACAGAGCAGCAAAAAGCAAAAAAGAATTTAAAAAGCGAAGTAGAGGTATATGTATATATGCCTGTATGTATATGTATATATGTATGCATATACACATGTATATGTATATAAGTATATGCACATATGTATATGTATGTGTGTGTGTGTGTAAAGAAAGTCATCAAATACAAAGGAAGAGAGCAAGAGAAAAATATAGAAACAGAGGAAGTATAAAAACAGCCAGAAAGCAATTAATAAAATGACAATAAATGTATACTTATAAAATTATTTTAAATATGATCAGATTAAAATACTCAATGAAAAGATACAGAGCGGCTGAATAGATTTAAAAAAAATACAAGATTCATCTATATGTTGCCTGTAAGATACTCACTTCAGATTTAAGAACACACAGAGACTGAAAGGGAAGGGATGAAAAAAGATATTCTGTGTAAATGGAAACAAAAAGAAAGTTGGTGTAGCTATACTTAGACAAAATAGACTTTAAAACATAAAAAAATAAAAAATAAAAAAAATAAAAAATAATAAAAATTAAAAAAAAAGGGGGGGTGCCTGGGTGGCACAGCGGTTAAGCGTCTGCCTTCGGCTCAGGGAGTGATCCCGGCGTTATGGGATCGAGCCCCACATCAGGCTCCTCCGCTATGAGCCTGCTTCTTCCTCTCCCACTCCCCCTACTTGTGTTCCCTCTCTCACTGGCTGTCTCTATCTCTGTCAAATAAATAAATAAAATCTTTAAAAAAAATAAAACATAGACTATACTAAAAGACAAAGAAATACCTCACATAATGTTAAATGGGTCAATCCAACAAGAGGATATACTAAATATCTATGCACTCCACATAGGAACACCTAAACATATAAAGCAACTATCAACAGACCTAAAGGGAAAAATTGACAGTAATACAATAATAGTAAGGGATCTTAGTACACCATTTACATCAATGGATAGATCATCCAGACAGAAAATCAATAAGGAAACATCAGCTTTAAATGACACATTACATCTGATGGACTTAACCGATATATACAGAACATTCTATCCAAAGCGGCACTTTCTTTTCAAAATCACATGAAACATTTTCCATGATAGATCATATATTAAGCTACAAAACAAGTTGCAATAAATTTAAGAAGATTGAAATCATATCAAGAATCTTTTCTGGGGGCGCTTGGGTAGCGTAGTCATTAAGCGTCTGCCTTCGGCTCAGGGCGTGATCCCGGCGTTCCAGGATCGAGTCCCACATCAGGCTCCTCCGCTGGGAGCCTGCTTCTTCCTCTCCCACTCCCCCTGCTGTGTTCCCTCTCTTGCTGGCTGTCTCTCTGTCACATAAATAAATAAAATCTTTAAAAAAAAAAAATCTTTTCTGACCACAATGATATAAAACCAGAAATCAATTACAAACAGAGAAGTTGAAAAATTGCAAATATGTGGAAACCAAATTACATGGTATTGCACAACCAGTGGTCAATGAAAAAATAAAAATGGAAATCATAAATACCTTGAGGCAAATGAAAATGGAAATACAACAACCCCAAATCCAGGAGATGCACTGAAACTAGTTCTAAGAGAAAAGTTCATAGTGATACAGGCCTACCTCAAGAAAGAAGAAAAATCTCAAATAAACAATTAAACTTTATACTAAAGAAACTAAACAAAGAGCAAACAAAGCTCCCTATTAGTAGAAAAAAAAGTAAAGACCAGAGCAGAAATAAATGAAATTAAGACTAAAAAGACAATCGGAAGATTAATAAAGCCAAAAGTTGGTTCTTTGACAAATAAGCAAAACAGGCAAATCTTTAGCTAGCCTCACCAAGAAGAAAAAGACAAAGGACTGAAATAAACAAAATCAGAAATGGAAGAGGAGACTTTACAACTAATACACAGACACAAAGGATTGCAAGAGACGACTAAAAACAACTATACACCAACAAATTGGACAACCTAGAAGAAACAGATAAAATCCTAAGTATATAATCTTCTAAGACTGAATCATGAAGAAGAGGCTGAATCATGAAGAAACAGAAAATCTGAATACACTGATCTAGTAAGAAGATTAAATAAGTAATCGAAACTTCCCAAAAAACTAAAGTTTTGAACCACACAGCTCCCAAAAAACAAGTCTCGAACCATACAGCTTCAGTGATGAATTTCACCAAGCTTTCGAAGATTTTATATCTTCTTCAAAGTCTTCCGAAAAATTGTAGTGGAGGTAACACTTCTTAAGTAATTTTATAAGGCTAGTGTTTCTTTGATACCAAATAAGGACACATGCAGACACACACACACACACACACATATGCGTACACACACGCACACAGAAAAAGAGAGAAAATAGAATGAAAATTATAGGCTAATATCCCTGATGAGCAAAGATGCAAAAATCCTCAACAAAATATTAGCAAACTGAATTCAACAATACATTAAAAGCATCATACACTATGATAAAGTGGGATTTATTCTAAGGATAAAAGAATGATTCACAATCCACAAATCAATCAGCATGATACAACACATTAACAAAATAAAGGATAAAAATCATTTGTCATCTCAAGAGATGCAGAAAAAGCATTTGACAAAATCCAACATCCATGTATGATTTAAAAAATCAACAAAATGCATACAGAGAGAATGTACTTCAACATAGTAAATGTCACATGTGACAAAACCACAGCTAGCGTCATACTAAATGGTGAAAAGCTGAAAGTTTTTCCTTAAGATCAGGAACAAAACAAGGTTCCCCACTCCTGCCACTTTTATTCAACATAGTATTCAAAGTTGTAGCTACAGAAATTAAGCAAGAAAAAGATATAAAAACCCCCAGATGGGAAAGGAAAATATAAAACTGTCACTATTAAAAAGATTTATTTATTTTAGAGAGAGAGTGAGTGGGGGAAGGGGCAAAGGGAGAGAATCTTCAAGCAGACTCCTTACTGAGCACAGAGCCCAACTCGGGCCTTGATTGTATGACCCATGAGATCAGGACGCATGAGATCATGACCAGAGCCAAAATCGAGCCAGATGCATAAGTGACTGAGCCACACAAGTGCCCCAGATGAAATGGTACTTTAGATAGAAAACCCTAAAGACTCCTCCACCAGAAAGCTATTAGATCTCATAAACAAATTCAGTAAAGTTGCAGGATACAAAGTCAATATACAAAAATCTGTTGCCTTTCTATACACTAATTTAAAACTATCACAAAGATAAATTAAGACAATAATCCCATTTATGGTCACATCGAAAAGAATAAACTAACTAGGAATAATTTTAACACAGGAAATGGAAGAATTGTACATTGAAAACCATCAGTCATTGATGAAAGAAACTGAATAAAATACACAAAAAAGTGGAAAGATAGTTCATGTTCATGGATTAGAAGAATTAATATTATTAATATATCCCTAATACCCAAAGCAATCTAAGATGCAATGTAATGCCTATCAAAATTCTAATGAATATTGGAATATTTCACAGAAATAGAACAGATAATTCAAAAATATGTGTAGAGGCACACACACACACACACACACACACACACACACAGCCAAAACAATCTTGAGAAAGAAAAGGTATCATGCTCATTGGTTTCAAATTATACTACAAATCTATAGTAATCGAAATAGTATAGTATTGGCATAAAAACAGAAACATAGATCAATGCAATAGAAAGACCAGAAATAATCCCACACAGTATGGCCAATTAATTTATGACAAAGTGGTCAAGAATATACAATGAATATACAAGAATAGTATTTTCAGTATATGCTCATGAGAAAACTGGACAGCCACATGCAAAAGAATCAATCTAGACCACTCTCTTATACCATGCACAAAAATTAACTCAAAATGGATTAAATACTTGGATGTAATGAAGCCATAAAACTCCTAGAAGAAAACATACATGATAAGCTCCTTGACATAGGTCTTGGCACTGTATTTTTGTTGTTTTGTTTTGGTTTTAATCTGGCTTCAAAATCAAAGGCAACTAAAGCAAAAATAAACAAGTGAGTCTACATCAAACTAAAAAGCTCTGCACATCAAAGGAAACCATCAACAAAATGAAAAGGAAATTCCCTGAATGGAAGAAAATATTTGCAAATCATATATCTAATAAGTAGTTAATAACCAAAGATATAAAAACTCAAACCAAATAAATAACATAAAAACAAAAATGGACAGAAGATCGAAATAGATATTTTTCCAAAGAAGGCACGCAGATAGCCAACAGGACCATGAAAAGAATTTCAACATCACTAATTATCAGGTAAAAGCAAATTAAAACCACAATGAGATATCGCTTCACACCTGTTAGAATGGCTATTATCAAAAAGACAAGAAATATGCATTGGAGAAGATGTGGGAAAAAGAGAACCCTCATACACTGTTGGTGGGAGTATAAATTGATGGAAGAAAGGATAAAGAAAATGTGATATGTGTATATGGATATATACAATGCATAGACACAATGAAACAGTACTCAGCCATAAAAAAAAAAAAGGAAATTTTGCCATTTGTGATGTCATGGATGGATCTTCAGGGTATTGCGTTAAGTGAAAAAGTCAGAGAAAGACAATTTTGCTTGTAAGTGGAATCTGAAAAACAAATAAACAAAACAAAAATCATAGATTCAGAGAATATTTTGGTGGTTGTCAGAGGGGAAGGTATCAGGGGTTGAGAAGAAGGAATGAAAGAGGTCAATTGTACAGCAATAGATTGTAAATAGACTTACTGTAATATATACAAATATCAGATTATTATGTTGTACACCTGAAACTAATGTAATGTTATATACCAATTTTATCTTTAAAAAAATGACACTGTTGAGATCATCATCTTCCCAGAATTCTCCTAGGAAGATCTAAGTCTTACAATTTGACTGATAGTCACTGTGAGATCTTCAAGATGAATTAGAAAAAGATGCTTTCAGTCTGTTGTACTCTCTTTGTCCAGTGAAGATTCCAAACGATCTTTATCCCCACAAGGGATGTGGAAGTGGCAATTGACCTAATTATCTACTGACATCCTGGCTCAATAAACAGTGTCTTGTAAATAACAACGTATTTTACTGAAAGAGCAAATACATTAGCCTATGAAATGTAGCTAGCTGTAAACCAAAAAGAAGTTAGTATTCGAAAATCCCAGAGTTTGCAATGGCTTTTTTTTTTTTCTTTCCTGCGGCTTCTCAGATAATATAAAACTTAAATCAGTGTTGGGAGTAATCTCCGCTCCCAAGAACCCGGATGACACAGCTGTTTTGTAGAAGGCTTAAGTTATAGAATAAGAACAAAACCAGTCATAATGAAAACAGATAAACCACTAGGAAGAGGCTTAAATTTCGGAGATTCTTAATACACCTTATCTATAGTTTTATTTTCTAACCTGATTAAACTACAAAATTTTTGTGGGTTTAAAACTCATTTATTTCTAAACTTCTAGAAGAATTTTGGAGCTTTTGTTTTCAGGGCAACAGTTTCTATTATGGAAGATAATTTTTCAACTTTTAAGAACTTTCTCCAATTAGCCTCACAGAAGTAATAAAATAAGTTGTTTTTCCTTATACCTAGCTTTCAGCTATTGAGAAACATTCAAAATATATTTCTTGTATGTCAAATACAGGGTCTATCAGTCAGGATACAGGCAGAAAAGAAGCAGGTTAGTTGAGGCAATATTAACAAAAAGATTGTTTTTTAAAGTTGTGGATATAACTTAAAGATATCAGGAAGAGTTGGTACAGTCTCCTGGGTCAGGGAAAGACGTAATCTGCCCTAGGGGAGAAGGGAGAAGGGGAGGCAATGTTATCAGAACACAGAGATACATGTAGGTAACAACATTCTCCATCTGTCGGCCGACCTCCTTCAGAGATATTCAGGTTAAACCTATCCTAGAATTGATCCATTGTTCCATCCATATAGGTCAAATTCTGGTATGTATGTCAAATAGGAGAGTATATATATCAAATATGGTGGGATAAATTGAAGTTCTTCAAAACGTATAGGTGCCAAGGATATACGAATGAACAAAATTATCAAAATTCTGCCTCTCGAAGGACTTACATACCAGTGGAGAAGACGGGCATTACACAAATAAGCATAATACATAAAGGTATACCATGTAGGTAAATGTTATAAAGCTAAACTAAAACCAAGTAAAGGAAGGGGACAGAGAGTCACAAGGGGTGTTAGGACTGGAGGTCTCTAAAAGGTCTTTTCAAGAAAAGCAACTGAATGAAGTAAGGATGTGAGCAATGACAATACCTGGACCGGGATGGAAAACACTTACAAGCTCAAGGCCCAGAAGGGAAACTGTCAGTTATCTCTAGCTTGCCATAGAGCCAATCTCAAGGTTATCCAATAATTTCACCAGCCACAAACAAACAAGAGGAAATATGTTACATATCTCAATCTCAATGGGAGATAAATCATCAGAAAATTAGAGAAACTGCAGCAGGAAGAATTCCGTTTACAATAATAAGAATTGCTTTGTTAAATAAAATTTCTGAGATAGTTTAGGTCAGTCATGTTTATGTTTCAACCCCCAACTAATTTTATGGAGGTTAAAATTAGTTTTACCTCATGACTTGAGGGACATTAATGAAACTGGAAGCCTGGAAAAGATGAAAATCCTCTCCTGAAGGTTACTAGGAGATGAAGAGTAAATCAGGAGTGGAATTCAGAATCCTGAGGAACCAACCTAATTGAACCTTATGACTAGAATTCCGAGCTTTCTGGAATGGCCAATGCTGACTGAAAACACCAGGTTGGTGGAAAAAATAATTATGAGAATAATAATAAGATGAAGGAGGAACAGGAGAATAAGAGCAGGAGGAGAACCCGAAATAACAACTAAGATTTATTGAGTTCTGAAGCATTGTTGTAAGCACTCTACCATGTATTAACTCATTTAATTCCAAATTTTAAGAGTGTTATGCCTTTTTTCACTTGATAAAATGGAGGCATGAATAGGGCAAGTAACTTGTTCCACATTCAAACAAGTAAGTGGAGGCTTAAAAGAGAGAACTGCACATACAGAGCCTGAAAGAACTTCTACAGCAATCAAGGCAAAGAAGGAAATCACTACCCCTACTTGCCAATCTCCACAAACCCTTCATTCAGTTTCCAAAGTGGTCCTTAGTTTTATTATGCATTTGAATTTCACTTGGATCAAATGTTAGAGGAGTTTAGGAGGGAGGGAAATGGCACAGGCCATATCTAATATGATTTTGCCTCCTCCCCTCCCAGTGATAACCCCGCCTTCAGTCCACAGAACCACAGTGCCTTCCACTGTGCCACCTACAAAAGAGGTCATTTTTAGAGATTGACTAGGATTTAGGTCACACCCAAACAAGGAGTTTGAGTGTAATAAAGGAACGATATACAAGGTTTTGGTAGTGTAGACTCTAGTAGCACCAGGAGATAATCTAGTACCCTGGGGATTAGTAATAGCTGAAATTTAGTACCTAACTTCTGTATCTTGGCGGGAATGGCTGAGGAGATATAGCCTATTGTCAGAGAGAGGTGTGCATAGAGCGCTCCCCAACAGGAGATAACATCTTCTCAGAAATTGTCAACCCATGGAAAGAAGTATTTCCAGAAGGAGCCCAGGGAACAAATGTTCTGGCCTCATTTTCCTGCTGCCTTCTTCAGCCAGTGAGCCCCATTTGTGGAATTCTGTTGGAAGCCAGAGGGAGAAGGATGCCATTGTCGCAGTTTACGAAGGTCAGCCTCCAGAACACAGAGCAAAGTGAAGAAGGGTGAAGATTGGATCTGAAGGTGTAGATAGACATCCTACACACTCAAGCAATTCCTGGCAGAAAGGAAAATGGACTAGGTAATAAAGCCTGAGTATGAGAGAGTCAGGCATTTCACAGCAAACCACTGTCCTGCGGCTGGGGGCTTATGCCCCCTAAAATCACATGGTATTAAGAGAAAATTAGTTATATTTTTCTCTATCCTACATCCTGTAATGTTCTTCTCTCCCATGTCTTTATGTATTCCTTGATACAGAGTCTTCTATATTTTGTTGTATCCTGTGGGCTGCAATGTAACCAACATAATATGAATAAATTGTTTGACTTACCTTTGAGTCTGCTAGGCTTAGGAATAGCTGCATCACAATTTGGCCAGTGCTCCCGCAGTCAGAAAGAGGTCAACAAATGAGAGCATAGCAGGGAACTCCTTAGGGATGTTGCCGAAAAAGACTTCAGAGGTGGTGATACATTCTATATCCTTGAGAGACCCAATAGTCAGACAACCCTTAGAAAAGGTCACAATCACAATATAATGAAAATACTCCCTAGTTGATCTATGATTTCCAGGTGACAGACTGTTTTTATAAGTGTTATCTTATCTGAGGCTCCAACAACCATACAAAATAGGTGTTTTTTTTTTATTTACAGTTGATGGATATAAATAGTAAAACCAGATCTTGAACAATAGCCTTCTGGCTCTAATACCTAAATCACAGCACAGGAAAATGAAGCATTATTTCCAGCACTATGCTTATATCCATATCCAGAGGAAATGAACCAAGTCAGCATTAAAGAATTCAGGTCAAACTAAAAAAATAAATAAATAAATAAAATAAAAAATGTCTGTTTTAGAGAAAGGCTACTACATCATAGAATGGGATCCCCTAGGGGAATCTAAATTCTTCTATTCAAGTTTTAAAGCATGGACAAGAGATCACTACCTGGGACAGATACCTGTCATTTATGGATGAAAAAAACCAACGATTTTAAGAGGCACAAACAGTCATCTAAAGAGATAGCCATTGGCGCAAAATAAGCTCTAAACAAAAGTATAAATTCTGAGAAGGAAAGCCTCATGAGTATTTCTTTTCATGTTCTTCTTTTTTTTTATTATATTCAATTAGCCAACATACAGTATATCATTAGTTTTTGATGTAGTGTTCAATGATTCATTAGTTGGGTATAACACCCAGTGAGCATCACCACACATGCCCTCCTCAGTACCCATTACCCGATTACCCCATCCTCAGCCCCTCCCTTCTGTAACCCTTAGTTTATTTTCCAGAGTCCAGAGTCTCTCATGGTTTGTTTCCCTCTCTGATTTCTTCCCATTCAGTTTTTCCTCCCTCCTTCTGTGGTCTTCCATGCTATTCCTTATGTTCCACATACGAGTGAAACCATGTGTTAATTGTCTTTTTCTGCTTGGCTTATTTAACTTAGCATAATCCCCTCCAGTTCCATCCATGTTGATGCAAATGTTGGGTATCCATCCTTTCTGGTGGTTGAGTAATATTCCATTGTATTTATGAACTATATCTTCTTTATCCATTCATCTGTTGAAAGGCATCTTGGCTCCTTCCACAGTTTGGCTATTGTGGACATTGCTACTATGAACATTGGGGTGCATGTGCCCCTTCATTTCACTGCATCTGTATCTTTGGTGTAAATACCTAGTAATGCAATTGCTGGGTTGTAGGGTAGCTCTATTTTTAACATTTTGAGGAACCTTCAAACTGTTTTCCAGAGTGGCTGTACCAGCTTGCATTCCCACCAACAGTGTCAGAGGGTTCCCCCTTCTCCACATCCTCGCCACACTTGTTGTTTCCTGTATTATTAATTTTCGCCATTCTAGCTGGTGTAGGGTGGTATCTCACTGTGGTTTTGATTTGTATTTCCCTGAATGCTAGTGATGTTGAACATTTTTTCATGTGTCTGTTAGTCATTTGTCTGTCTTCTTTGGAGAAGTGTCTGTTCATGTCTTCTGCCCATTTATTGACTGGATTATTTATTTTTTGGTTGTTGAGTTTGAGAAGTTCTTTATAGATCTTGGATACCAGCCCTTTATCTGTTATGTCATTTGCAAATATCTTCTCCCATTCCGTGGGTTGCCTCTTAGTTTTGTTGATTGTTTCCTTTGCTGTGCAAAAGCTTTTTATCTTGATGAAGTCCCAAAAGTTCATTTTTGTTTTTGTTTCCCTTGCCTTTAGAGATCTGTCTTGAAAGAAATCATTGTGGCCAATGTCAAAGAGGTTACTGCCTGTGTTCTCCTCTAGGATTTTGATGGATTCTTGTTTCACATTTAGGTCTTTTATTCATTTTGAGTTTTCATGTTCTTTTTACTACTAAAATATATCCTTTTCCTCCCAGGCTTACCTACAGCACCCTCATTAGCTTCACTCTACCACCTTCATCTCCATTCCTTTGTCCTATTTCCTCTAATCCTGGGTTGTTACCTAATAGCCGAAGTGTTAGTTGACAATAAAGATTGATCCCTTGACAATTATTAGGGCATTTACTTTATAGAAAACTCATCATTAGAGAAATTTCCTCCCCTCCTCCTGGTGTTTGTATTCCCACATGCCTGTCTGGATTCCCACCCCTGAACCTTAAGGAGTGAAGAAGCAAACATTTGGCCTAGCATTTCCCAGTGATTTCTGACTCTAACCTAGGATGTTAATAAAGAATCTGAGTAATCCAGGGTCTGTGCTCATGACCAAATGAGACTTGTTCAGCCCAAAGATCCCATAAGGCAGTGGGAAATCAGGCATTAGAATCTTGCATAAAATCTGAATGGTGCATTTCAGACTTAACTAACTGGTTCAATGCTCCTTATTTGGCAATGAAAGATCAAAATGGGAGCCAAGATACCTCTAAGAGTGGGCACAAGTATTAGATTATGGCTGTTCAATTTCCTGAGTGAGAGCAACTCTTGTTCCTATGGAGACCCACTCATTGTGCAATGTTTTAAAATTGTGAGACATATTGGACCACAGATTGGGATGGTGCTGTCCTTGGGTGTGGGAATCGAAGATGCCTGGAAGATGGGATTTGACAGCAATGGTTTTCATTTTTCTTGTTCAAAGAAAGGCAACAGGAGATCACGAATCTATAACACAGTAGAGGAGATGAAGACAGGGGCTGGGAGGAGGCTCATGAAAAAAGAGAAAGGACTCTCAATGAGCTATCTTTAATGAGAAGAGCTTTTTAAGAACAGGGAGGAAGTGAAAAGAGGCATTTTTCTGATAGGACACTGACAGTCCCTTGAACAGGATGGATTATTTCCTTAGTCCATGACAAAAACTCCAGTCCTTTGTTCTTTCCTGAAACTATACATATTGGCTCTGTGCTAAGGGATCCTTAAAAACTGATGTACTGGAAAAATAACTAGAGTTGGAGTCAAGAGACCTGAGATTTAGTCTTGGTTCTTTCATTAGCTAGTGGAAATCCAACTTTATGGTTTTGTCTCCCTCTCTGATTTCACCTTATTTTATTTTATTTTACCCTCCATTCTCCTATGATTCACTATTTTATTTCTTAAATTCCACATATAAGTGAAATCATATGATAATTGTCTTTCTCTGTTTGATTTTTTTCACTTAGCATAATACCCTCCAGTTCCATTCATATCATTGCAAATGTTAAGATTTCACTTTTTGATGGCTGAGTAATATTCCATTGTATATTGGGCATTAAGGAGGGCACATGATGTGATGAGCACTGGGTGTTATATGCAACTGATGAATCACTGAACTCTACGTCTGAAACTCATAATACACCTATATGTTAATTAATTGAATTTAAATAATTTTTTTTAATTAAAAAAGCCAACTGTACATCTCTGTATAAAATGTGAGACCAGCTTTAAGTTTGTTTCCAGGTTTTAATTTATTTAGAGAATTTTTGATGGTGAAGTGCCAGCCTTGAACTACTTAACTAGTAGTAACACCTGTCATTCTCCAGAGTGAGACAATCTTTTTATTTGAAGATTCAATCACATAGCCCATTAGTTCATTTATACACACTCATTTGTCTGCATTATCTCCTTTAACTAATCTGATTGAAGCATATGCTATTCATCAAGGTATGACTCATTTCCCCATCAGGTGTGGTTTCTCTATGAAACTGCACTCATAGCACCCACAAGGGAACAAAGAGGCTCATCTTCAAAATGCTGTGACTCCATAGGCAAGACCCACCCTTGCTGCTGTCTCTCAGGCAGCCATCATTTTGGTCCCACAAATCAGCCACATCACTTCTTCAAGTAGTATCCAGAGATAAAATTAGTTCTGGGATTGCTTTTCTTGGTGTCACATGTACTTCCATTCTCAGAATAAAAATAAACAACAACAACGACAACAACAATAACAGCAAAAACCTCTACCAGGCCTGGAATCTAAAGGGTTCCCTCCCTTAGAAGTTCATAGCAGTTTCCTTTTCAGCTTCTGACACCACCTTCTCATGGTTCTTGCCCAGGGTGCCAGTTCAAAGAACATTACTCAAGGACCTCAGGACCATAGTCTCAGCCCTGGAACTCAGGAGAAGATTATTCCCTTTCCTGTCTCCTCTCAGGGCTCTAAAACATCCCAGTGGGTTAGCGAATATTCTCCTACCTGAATCTTTTAGTTTTCTTTTCTTTTTTTCTTAACATAATTAATTTGGTTTCCACACATTAACCAAATATGTATTTCTGGTCAAGTGGGCTTTCTCAAACTAGTCATTCAGAGATCCAATCTCCTTCCAGTGTGTGACTTCAAAATATTTAATATGTAAGTGGGGTGTTTGGGGGAACTTAACTAGAGTTTAGAATAAAGCAGTTATAACAAATAAGTTGCACTTAGTGTGTTAACATTAATTGATGGTCATGGCTTTCCTGGAGTATTGCATTTAAAATGTATCTGATTCAAGAATTAGGAAGAAAAGATGACAACAATCATTTGGTGTTGTCGTCTGGCATGTTTGCAATGAAAGAGCATGGGACAAGAAGTGTGAAGTATTAGTTAAACTTGGTGTAGAACTAATGACTTGGCCATGTCTTTTAGATGTAATATTCTATTTAAAATTCAGGATTTCATTTTCATGTGTAAGGTAAATTAAGGTAGAAATCATTTGGAAGTGTGAGACAGTAACCTGAAATATCTTCTAAGTCATCTGGAGAAAAAAAGAATCAACAAGTAAAGCTTATAGCCTATGCGCTGTCTCAGCTCTTCTGTTCTCCATTCCACATTCCCAGCATAAACTGTACTGAATCTTCATTATAGATTATGAAGCCAGCTCTACACTAGCATGTCGTGGACAGTGTGCAGTCACCTGAGAGCTGTTTCTTCAGAAGATAGAAGACACCATCTATTCTCACTTTTCACAGACAGTGAATTTTATTTTTCACTCATTATACCACTTTCTGGCTTATTTCATCTGAGGAAGCTTTTTCCTCCCTCTTATAATAGATGGATGACCATTACTGCTGCTTGCAGCTGAGATAAATACAAAGATGAAGAGAAAAGAACAGGATTAGAAGGAATGAGAGGGGAAGAAAGGACATTATTACCTTAGAGATATATTTTAAAGTTTTCAGCTTCTAGTTCTCAATGAACAGATCCACAATTCAATTTCCAACCTAGGTTTTTTCCTAGAAGATCAAGCTGAATAATTTGAGGTTCCCAAAAATGTGTCTTGACTCAAGAATACAAAGTCTTTCTCCAGACCTTTGCACTTGCTCTTTCTTCTGATGACGTAACATCCCCCTGAGCTCTCAGCATGGCTGAATCTTCTCATTTTTTATTCTCAGCACAGGCAGACATAACTCCTTTTTGAATCTTCTATGCAAAAAACCTATTTTTCTCCCACTTCAAGTCTATTTCATTAACCTTTTTATTTTCACCCTTATAGCACTTAGCACAATCAAAAATCTATTTTAGTTATCTGTGTAGTTATTTTCTAATTGTGTATGTCCTCCAGCGGCATGTAATCTTCGTGAGGTCAAGGACCCTGGCTGTGTTTACCACTGTATTCTTAATACAGTGTATTGTTAAAACTGCCTTATGTGGATGGAAATTATCAGAGGACATTGGAAATATTTGGTTTCCTTCACTTATTGAGACCCTTGAGGATGCTCTTCTTTTTCTTCTTCCACAACAGCAATGATATAAAACATTTCTATCATGATGCATGAGTCACAAAGAATTCCCTTATAATATCTCATTTAGCACAGAAAAAAGCTTGCAAGGTATGATTATCTCCACTGTACATAACTTAGAACTAAGGCTTAGGGGTGCTAAATGCTTTATTAGAAGAAACATAGCTAAAGACAACCATGGACCCAAAGAATGCAGAAAATTGGACAGTACACCTGGGTTCCCTAAGTCCTGAATGGCAGTATGAGTTCTTAGTGGACAGAGTTCTTACCACAGAGACAGCCACCCAGAGAGACAGTCCAGAAGGGGACTGGCCAGAAAAAGCTCTTACCAGGCATGAGATACAGTGTACGAAGAGAAACATCTATTTAGCAAAGAATGAAGAGGAAAGAAATACACAGAAGAAGAATTCCACTTCCAAAAAGATGAAACAGACATATTTTCCACTATTCTTCCTAATAAGTACAACTGTAAACCCGGGCATTATATATAAAATTAATATAAAGTGAAGAGAAGATTTCCCGTACTGGCTGGGGAATCTCAGGATCAAAGAAAGACATATTGGTGAGTTTCAGTTTTCTTTATATATATATATATCCTAGACTCAGAGCTGGAGAAACAGGCAAATTGAAAATGTGAAAAAGCATAAACAACAACAACAATAAATCCCCTAAAGCCTGCTTTCTCATCCAGAGAACCGAGAAAGGGAAAACCTAGATATACAGAAAACTTTAAGGTAATAACCACTTTTTGCAGCCAAATGTCATAGAATAAAAGTGTTTCTCTATGCCTACCCTCACTACCCTATGCCAGGAAGGCCAGATGGGGCCACAAGACTTCTGCTCTTGCTAGGCTTTACCATGGCATCCTAACACTCCCACCCACTCACCCTGCCAGGGTGGTATCAGAGACAGCTGCTTAGGGAGCCAGGACTACTTTCCTTGCCATGTGGTAATGACTCTCTCATCCACCATGTGAGTGGAGACCATATAAAGAGCTTGAATTTCCACCTTCACTTGGCAGTCATGAGGCATACCTCCCTCTCTCCACTGAGGTGATGTAAGAGGCGGTCTAGCGTAGGGTCAGGACTTTGACCACCACACAGCAGTAATGAGGCCATCCCCTACAGTGGTGTCAGGAGAGGTCACACGGGGAGCAGTAACACACTTATATACTTCCCAGCTAGGGAGGTATCAGTGGAGACCTAGAGCAGTGCCAGAAAAACTACCATTAACAAACAGTAACCAAGAGCCCACACTTACTTAGGTGTTAATGGAGGTCAAGTATAGAACATAGACTTTTATCCTTACCTGGAAATAATGAGGCAGCTCTATCTTCTTCTCATGCTGGTATAGTTTCAAGGAAGCTACTTAAAATGAAAGGTTTAAATAAGATCCAGAGTCTCGTAGAATAATATGTCTCACTTTCAATCAAACATAACTCTTCATACCAAGAACCAGGGAGATCTCTAAGTGAATGCAAAACAAAATAAATAAATAAAAGATGACAGCATGGAAATAACAGAGACATTACAATAATCTGATAAGGGTTTAAAAACAATCTTCATAAAATTATTTTAAAGCATGATTATGTACATGACTGAACCAAGTAAAAATGATAGACTTAAACTTTCTTAACAAATAAATGGAAAGTATGAGCAAAAAAGTAGAAGATACAAAGACTATAAAGAAGAATCGAAAGGAAATTATAGAACTTGAAAAATACAATAACAAAAAAACCCAAAGAAACAAAACACAAAAAATCTCAATGGATGGGCAAAGCATAAGAGTTGATGTGACAGAGGAAATCATGGAACTTAAGAAAAGAACAATAGGGGTGCCTGGGTGGCTCAGTCGTTAAGCCTCTGCCTTTGGCTCAGGGCGTGATCCTGGAGTTCTGGGATCAAGGCCCACGTCAGGCTTTTCCACTGGGAGCCTGCTTCTTTCTCTCCCACTCCTCCTGCTTGTGTTCCCTCTCTCACTGGCTGTCTCTCTCTGTCAAATGAATAAATAAAATCTTTTTAAAAAAATGAAAAGAACAATAGAAATTAACCAATCTGGACAAAAACAATAACAGCAAAAACCCACAAATAGACTGAAAAAAAAAAACAAAACAAAAACCAATAACCCTGCAGGGACTTGTGAAACATAATAAAGGATTTAACATTTGTGTCATTGTAATCCCAGAAGTGAAAAATAAGCTGATGCTAGAAAGTATTCAAAGAAATAATGGCTGAAAACTCCAAACGTGCCAAAACATATAAATTTACAGATTGAGGAAGCTCAGCAAATCTCAAATAGGACAAATCCAATAAATTTTATGCCAAGACACATCATAGTCAAAGTTCTGAAAACTGAAGATGAAGGGAAAAAATACAAAAACAAAACAAAACAAAACAAACAAACAAAAAAAACCCACTAAACCAAAGCCCAAAAAACTTGAAAGCACCCAAAGAGAAATGATGCATTATCTGTAAGGGGAAGACAATTTGAATGGCAGCAAATTTCTCATAAAAAATTATGGAGGCCAGAAATAAGAACTCTCAAAGCATATTTCTATATCCAGCAAAAAATATCCTTCAGGAATTAAGGGGAAATCAAAACTTTTTAAAATTAAAGAAAACAGAAGTGCCTGGTTGGCGCAGTCAGTTAAGCAACCAACTCTTGGTTTTAGCTCAGGCTGTGGTTGCTGGTGGTGGGATCAAGCCCCACCTTGGGCTCCATGCAGAGCATGAAGTCTGTTTGGAGTTTCTCTTTCCCTCTTCCTTTGCCCCTCCCCACCCCGTTAAATAAATAAATCCTAAAAAAAAATAAATAAAATGAAAGAAAACAGAACTTTGCTAAAGAAGTTCTCTAAGCAGAAAGGAAATGATAAAAGAAAGAACTTTGAAACATTAAGAAGTAAGAAAAAAAACATGCTAAAAACATGGATAAACACACTAGATTCTCCTTTTCTTCTTGAATTTTCTGAATTATATTTTGGAGTGCAATAAAAATGTATATATAACACTGCCTAATGTGGTTCTAAATGTATGTAGAGTAAATGTTCAAGCCAATTAAATATAAATGGGTCAGAGAGAAGAGATATAAAAGGAGGTGGAGTTTTTTTACACTTAATTTGAACAGGTGAAATGATGACATCAGATTGTGAAAGGTCATATAGATATAATACATAGAGTGACTAAGAAAATTATAGGAACAGATATACTAAAAACAACATAGACAAACAAAACTTCAATTCTAAAAAGTATTTAAATAAACCTCAGGAGGTCACAAAAAAAGAAAACAAAACAAAATAAAAATGGGATATTTAAGTCCTAACCTTTCAACAATTACATTAAATATAAATAATTGATATCAGTTAAATGACAGAAATTAACACAGTGAATTAAAAGCACTGCCAGACTTTATGCTGCCTACAAGAAATGTACTTCAAAATATAGAGATGTAGGCAGATTGAAAGTAAAAAGATAGAGACAGATACATCATACAAGTATTAATCACAAAGAAACTAGGAATGGCTATATTAATATCAGATAAAATAGACTTCAGAGAAAATTATTAGACATAAAAGGGGACATGACATAATGATAAAAAGATCAATCCAAGAATTATTAGTCCTAAATGTGTGTGAGCCACACAACATTGCAAAATATGTGAAGCAAAAATGGATAGAACTGAAAGAATTTAAAAACAACTCTACTATTATAGTTGGAGGCTTCAATATTCCTCTTTTAGTAATTGATAAAACTAAACAGAAAATGAACAAAAATATAGAAGAACTAAAAAAAAACATTAACTAACAGGATGTAATCACCATCTGTAGATGACTTCTCCAACACATTCTTTTTAAGTTCTCAAAAAACATGTACCAAAATAGATTCTATCTTGGGCCCTAAAAGAAACCTCAACAAATTCAAAATGGTTAAAATCAAACAGATTATTTTTTCCTACCACGGTGGAAACAAATTAGAAATCAATAACAGAAAAATTTCCAAATACTTAGAAACTAAACACACTTCAAAATAATATATGTCAAAAGAGGAAGTCTCAAGGAAAATAAAATATATATTCAACTTAATGAAAATAAAAACAGGAAGTATTAAAATTTGTGGGATGCAGCTAAAGCAGTTCTGAAAAGGAAATTTATAGCTCTAAACTGCATACACTAGAAAAGATGGAAAGTTTTTGACCAATATCCAAGCTCACACCTCAAGAACTTGGGAAAAGAACAAAATAAACTCTAAGGAAGCAGAAGAAAGTAAATAATAATGAACAGATTTTAAAAGTTGAAAATACAAAAGCAATAGAGAAAATAATGAAAAGAATAGCTGGTTCTTTTAAAATGTTAATATAATTGACAAACCTCCAGCTAAACTGACAAAAATATAGAAAAAAATACTGTTAACAATATTGGCAATCAATATTATTATACTATCACTACAGACCCTACTGATACCAAAATGATAATAAAGGAGAGCTATGATAAAGGAATGCTATGATCAACTCCACACATGTAAATGTGACAGTTTAGATGAATTAGGCCAATTCCTCCAAAAACACAAACTTCCACAACTTACTCAATGTGGCATACATAATTGACTATCCCTATGACAATTAAGAAAATTGAGATAGTGATTTTAAAATCTCCCCAACCCCCCAAAAAAGAATCTCTAGGTCCAGGTGATTTCATTGGAAAATTCTACCAAATATTTAAAGAAGAATTAACACTTACTCTCTACAATCTCTTCCAGAAAACAGAAAAGAAAGAAACACTTCTACTATTATCCCGATACCAAAAGGAGACAACATGATACAAAAAAATAAAATCACATACCAATATCTCTCATGAATATAAGCACAAAAATCCTTAGCAAAACATTACACATGTAATTTAGTAATATATAAAAATAATTATGTACCATGACCAAATGAGCTCTATTCCAGGATGCAAAGTTGGTTCAATATTTAAGAATTAATCATTATAACTCATGTTATTAACATGCTAAAGATTAAAAAGCACATGATCATATTAATGATGCAAAATAAGCACTTAAAGTGTAATACTTATTTATGTTAGAAAAGACTCTCAGAACAATAGAAATTTAAGGAGAACTTCCCAACTTGATAAAGAGCTAACATTATTCTTAATGGTAAAAGACGTTTTCCCACTAAAATCAGGAACAACGCAAGGATGTTCACTTTTACCCTTTTATTCAATGTAGTGCTACCTCTTCTATTTTATCACAACTAAGGCAAGTAAAGGAAACAAAAAAATATAAAGAAAAAAAAGTCCTTATTTTTATTTACTTTTTAAAAGATTTATTTATTTATTTGAGAGAGAGACAGAGCATGAGTGCGGTAAGGGCAGAGGGAGAGGGAGAGAATCCCAAGCAGACTCCCCACTGAGCAGGGAGCCCAACGTGGGGCTCAATCCCACAATCCTAGGAGCATGACCTGAGCCAAAACCGAGTCAGACACTTAACTGGCTGAGCCACCCAAGAGCACCGAAGTTGTCCTTATTTTTAGATGACATGATTGTCTACGTGGAAAATCCCAGGGAATTTACAAGATCTCCTAGAGTTAAATTCAGTAAAGTTGCAGGATACAAAATAAGCAGGTAAAGATCAATTGTATTTTTATATACTATCAGTGAGTTTTGGGACTCTGAAAGTGACTAGAACATCATTTACAATTTCTGAAATAATACATTTAGGTCTAAATCTAAGAAAACATGTATAGGACTTGTATGTTGAAAACTGTTAACCAGTGATAAAATTAAAGGTGATCTAAACAAATGGGGAAATAATAGCATTCGTGGATTGGAAGACAACATAGTAAAGATGTTGATTTTCCTTAAATTGACATAGAGGTTTAGTACAGTTTTTATCAAAATCCTATCATGGTTTTTTTTTTGTTTTGTTTTTTTTTTTTTTTAGACATAGACGAGATTATTCTAAAATTTATATGGAAAGGCACAGGCACTGTAATAGCTAAAAAAGTTTTGAAATGAAAGAATAAAGGAAAAAGAGTCAGTATACTCAATTTCAAGACTTATCATGTAGCTACGGCAATCAAGACTAATAGTATTTGTGGAGGAGTAGGGACGTAAGTAAATGACTAGAACAGAGAATCTAGAATTAAGCCCACATATTAGCCCAACAGATTTTTGAAAAATGTGCAAAAGCACTTCAATGGAGGAAAGAAACTTTCAACAAAAAGTTTTCAACAAAAACTTCTCAAGAATTGCTGGAACAAGTGAACATCCCCAAACAAACAAAAACAAAACAACAACAGCAACAACAACAACAAAAAACCCTATGCTTCTCACTTAGACTAAAATTAGCCCTGGGTGCAGAGTAATTCTGGGGTGGTTCAGAAACTAAATAATAACGTCTGAGAGTGCTCACAGTCCACCTTTCTGTGCCGCCATCCTGAGAGGCTGGAGATGTGTCCATTAATGTTTGTAGTTCCATGCACACATCCCAGAATGAAGAAGAGTCACTTCCACTCTGGCAACTTTTCATGGGGAAGTACATACCTCAGAATTCCCCAGAAAGCTTTTTGCTCAGTCATATTGGCCAGCATGGGGTGTGGTCCCAGCGACCTATCTGAAAGGGAGGCTTGAAATGGAATTTCTGGCATTTTCTGCCTCTATAATAAGAGAGAGGCTTACCCATAAAGAAGGATGAGGTCTTGGGGGGAGGTAGTGGTTTGTGGAAAAATACCAGCACTGTTTGCCACAGGCCTCACATTGAAGGGCTCAATGTCCCCAGCTGTGGTAGGCTTTCAGTCACCTCTGTGCCTTTGTCCCTCTGTCCTGACCGTGCCCCCACTCCTACCCGTTTCTTTCCTTGGCAAACTCCTACTCCTCAGTCTAGAAAGTTCACTCACGTCCCCTGTAGACTTTCTCCATCCTTCAGTTACAGTAAGTTGCTCCATTAGGTAGAGCTTATCACAATGTATTTCATTAGTTTACATATAGTTTACAATATTATGGACTTCTTGATTCATGTTTTTATCACTATATTCTCCACCCCCAACCCCATTCTTTCTCCTTCTACAGCACCTAGCACAGTACTTGACAGTACTTGGCTTATTGTCAATGCTTCTTACATTTTGATGACTAAATCATGAATGAATGAGTAAGCAAGGAAACAGCTATGTTTAAACTATGACATAAATGACACTTTCTTTGGGACTTTTTGAAATGTCTGATGAAGCAGCACATAATGGTGACCTTCTCTAAATCAACATCACTATGACTTTTTATTGGTTTGTTCCCTGTCTCTGTTCGGAAGAAGAAAGTGATGCAGTCTGGCTGCTGCTTTCCAGCATCTGGGCCATGCTTCATGTAGCGAGATGGCAGGGGTCTTGCCTGTTTGTGAATATACCGCCTGACATTCTCAAACTTTGCACTGACAGCATTTTCGCTTCCATTTTCTCACTTGAGACAAGGAGGTAGAAACTCATTAGACCTCTATTTTAGAGACAAATCTGAATCTTAGATTAAGAAACTGACCCCAGGGGTGTCTGGGTGGCTCAGTCATTAAGTGTCTGCCTTCAGCTCAGGTCATGATCCCAGGATGCTGGGATCGAGCCCCACATCGGGCTCCCTGCTCAGCCGGAAGCCTGCTTCTCCTTCTCCCACTCCCCCTGCTGGTGTTCCCTCTCTCCCTGTCTCTCTCTCTCTGTCAAATAGATAAATAAAATCTTAAAAAAAAAAAAAAAGAAAAAAGAAAAAGAAACTGACCCCATGTCACATCACACACCTGACCAAGTGATAGCTGGGTCTAGTACGCTGCCTTGGACACCAAGTCACGTGCTAGAGGGACGTTCTTCCTGCCATTCCATTATTGACGCTTGATGGAGGTGTGCACATTGCTCCTCCCGGAGACTGAAACGTAAGCAGAGACGCACAGGATGAAAGAGACACACCTGAAGGTTGCACCTAGTATGAAGGGCGGAACCTGCAGCTCCATAGTCTCTCCTGGCGGTGGGGATGTTTTGTGAAACCACGCCCCACCAAGGTGCTCAAGGGAGTCTCTGCAGGCAAGAGAAGCGGCTGGGGAGACCCTGTCAGCATTTGCTACCCTCTGAGGCTCTGTATAAAGGCGCTAATTCAATTTCGGCGTTCAGCGTCCCTGCACTCCGCATCCTCTTGGTCTGTGCTCAGAGGAACCGGTCTCCAGGGAGAAGGAGACTTTGTGTTGCATTTCTGTGGCAGGCACTGCTACTATGTGCCACGTTTCAAGCTGATTATTAATAATTAATGAAATTGAATATAAAAAAATGAAAAATTTAAAGGCTTCAATTCTGGTATCTTTGGAGAACGTGTGCAGCTGCATTGTTATTAAAGGACATGTATTAGGGAACTGATTTATCATTACTAAGGATCTAAATGCAGTACTGTATGAGTTAATATGAGGAACATGGTATTGTGTGTGTGTTTTCCCTTATGTTTGCATTCTGACAGAAATTTCTTCCAACTCTGTGAATGCTAAAAGAGACTGGATTTCTTTGGACAAGACTGTCAGCACTAGCTTGTCAGGATTATTTGCTTCTCTTAGTTTTAGTGGTGATTTGTTTTGGAATACAGTGTTGTGTTGGCATGTGGGAAGGATCAAAGGGGAGTTCTGGAAGGTGCGGAGGGGTCACTGAAAGGGAAACAGCTGACCTCATTATCAGTTCTTCCTTTTAGAATTTGCTTATTTTATGTAAATTACACACATTTATTTCTCACAGTTCTGGAGGCTGGGAAATTCAAGAGCTGGCTGATTTGGTTTCTGGTGGGGACACTTCCTGGTTTGTAGATGGATTCCTTCTAGCTGCTAGCTGCATCCTCTCAGAGAGGGGCAGAGAAAGAGGAAGCAAGGTCTCTTCTGCCTCTTTCCATGAAGACACCAATCCCCACCCTCATAACCTAATTACCTTCTAAAGGTCCCACCTCCAAATACCATCACTGGGGATTAGGGTTTAGCATATGAATTAAAGGGTGATGCAAATATCCATAATAGATATGTTAACTGGCTTGATCTTAGTGATGATTTTATAATATGTACATATATCAAATCATCAAATTGCATACATTAAATATATACAAGAAAGAAGACATTTGGGGAAAAAAGCAATTATTTTTGAAAACTTAAAGAACAATAAACTGAAAAAAAAAGAATATTTAAATTCTCAAACCTTGTGCTATGTGATGTAGGAAAGAACGTTAGGGTTCAAAGCCGAGGGCCAAGAAAGAATTCTTGAGATATCTTTGGTGCAAAAATGCGGTTTTATTAAAGAATGGGGACAGGACACATGGGCAGAAAGAGCTGCACCTGGGTCATAAGGAGTGGCCCATTATATACTTTCAAGTTGGGAGGGGGTTAGAGATAGCATAAGTCTCTAGGGAAATTGAAAGCAAGATTTCCCGGACTTTGAGGGGCCTAGCTATTTTTGGGGAAAGATCATTTGTTACCGTCTAATAAAACCTTAGTTGTGAGACCCTTCAGATGTATATTGGTGGGCCATATGCTTGGGGGATGATTGCCAACACACATCTTGCGGGGTTTAGAGATAAAGGAAATTTTCAAAAGAATTTTTATATGTTAAATTAGGCTTACGGGCTCCTGGGGGGTAGGGCTAAGATTGCCTTTTGCCTTTAGCAAGGTACTAACATTGAGGCAGCCGAGCTCCTGGAGGAATGTCCCTCTGCCTATTTTAAGGACTTGTCAATGGGCTGTTAAGTAGTAAGGACATTTAAGAATTTATCTTCTGCCTGTGTTTCCCACATCACTATGGACTGAATGTTTGTGTCTGCTAGAACTTGCTGTTTGGACCTGCCCTGCACTCTAGGTTGGTGGACTTGTGGACTGTAACGGGAATATTCTTAGAGAAATAATGAATAGGAAGAAATTAGGCACTTTCCACCCTGAAATGTGTTTGGGAAAGTAGTAAAGACTGAATTCCTGATTGAATTGCACCGCTCTCAGTAAAGAGATCTGTTCTCAAAGAAACTTCTCATTTCTGGTCCACTGAGGGTGAATGCACCTCCATGGGCACAGCATGGCCTCCAGGGTTTTACAGAGCGCTGCAGGCACAGGACTTGGAAAAGATCCCTGATCAGGAGTAAGAAAAATGCTGACCGACAGTCACGTGGGAAACCCAAAGATATGATTATGGACATAAAACTATACAACCACACAAAAAAATAATCAAATAGGCACACACAGACACTGTTAATTTTCTTCGAAGAACTTATCATTAAACTTAAATTATTTTGTAAATTAACTGTTTTTTAAAATAGTCTTGGTTTCCCTATAGCATAGACTGGCTGGCTACTCAACTCACCAAGTCAATAGTTTCTTCATTCTGGACACAGGCCTGAATAATATGCCCCAGCCCCCTGCACAGTCCAGCTGTGCTCACAGGGCAGCTCAAATGTGAGTGTGAGCGACGTGCACCATTGCCCAGCCTGAGTCATAGAAATCCCACATGAATGTGCCTCTGCGCTCTTTTTCTCCTTCCAGGTGTATGGAATACAATAAATAAGAAAAAGAATAAACATTTAAAGATTGAAAATGAACAGGTGCCTGGGTGGCTCAGTCAGTGAAGCGTCTGCCCTCAGCTCAGGAGCTCAGGTCATGCCCCAGAGTCCTGGGATCTAGCCTGATTTAGGGCTCCCTGCTCAGTGGGGGTCTGCTCCCTTTCCCTCTGCCACTCCCCCTGCTCATGGTCTCTCTCTCTCTCTCATGCTCTCAAATAAATAAGTAAAATCTTAAAAAAAATAAAGCTTGAAAATGAAGCGTAGAATAGTCTTAATGAATAGACATATATTTGTTAAAGCAGAAATTTCTTATATATCCATAAAAACTGTGAGAGCTAATAAGTGAATTGAGCAAAGTTTCAGAACACAAAAATCTGTTGTATTCCTAAACACTATAAAAATTTTAAATGGTAGCTTAAATGTTTATAGTAACATAAAAACATAAAATAGTTAGAAATAAATTTCATTCATATATGAAAGATCTTTACACTAAAATCTGCAAAATTTTGCTGAGAGAAATTAAAGACAGATAAGATGGAGAGATAATAGCATATTCATGAGTTGGAAGAATGAATATTGTTAAAATGGTAAGTCTCCCCAAATCAACCACAATTTGGATGCCATCTCAATCAAAATAGCAACAGCATTTTTTATTGTAGAAAGAGAGAAGTTTATGGGATGTCTGGGTGACTCAGTCTGTGAAGCGTCTGCCTTCAGCTCAGGTCGTGATCCCAGGGTCCTGGGATCGAGTCCCGCATCAGGCTCCTTGCTGAGTGGGGAGCCTGCTTCTCCCTCTGCCTGCCACTCCCCCTGCTTGGGCTCTCTCTGTCTTTCTCTGACAAATAAATAAATAAAATCTTAAAAAAAAAAAAAAGAAATAGAGGAGCTTGTTCTTAAATTTATAGAGGAGTGCAAATATAACCTATTTAGATCTAGGAGAGCCAAAGCAAAAAGGGAACGAGTTGGCTGAATTACACTATTTGATTGTACAACTTTACTTGAGTTTAAGAGACTACAATCATTAATACGCAGAATTAGAATAGAAAAATAGGTGCCTGGACTAGAATAGTGTACCCAGAAGCAGGCCTACATGTGGGCGCCAAGGTTTTAATGGGGAACAGTGTTTCAAGAAATGGTACTGGATCAAATGAAGATCCACATAGAAAAACATGAATGTCTCTCCTAATCTAATACCAGCACAGGCAAGTAATTTGAGATCGGTCACATATCTAAATATGAAGAATTCCACAAAACTTGTAGAATAAGAGCTAGCAAAATATCTCTGAGGCCTTTGGACTGGAAAATATTTTTTACCCAAGAACAAGAACAACAACGTGCATTAATAATAAAAGAAAAATAAATGATAATTTGGATTTCACCAAAATTATAAACTTCTGTCTTTGAAAGACAGTGTTAAAAAATGAAAAGGCAAGCCACACAACTGGAGAACTATTTCCAGTGTCTGACAAATAATATAGATGGACCAATCTTATCTGTCTTTAATTCCTCTATGGTTCACCAACTTTGATCTCTAGGAGTTTGTCTTAAAATAGCAACTGTAAGTCCCAGATTTTCCAGAAATGCCTGTGTCTTTAGTATACCAGAATTTATCAGACCATGGGTTCCAATTTTAGATTAGAAAACCATAGCATCCACTTTTCTAAACCATTGTCAAAGATATAAGGCCTGGGCGCTGCATTTTCTGGTTATTTCCATGGCACACCTCCCAAGCATTATGTTCCCCACTCTCCAATACCCCATTATCCACTGCATAGGTTCTCCAGCCCCCAGAAAGCAATAGAGTATAAAGATGGACTCCTTCTGACTTCTTCATTAGTGCTCCATCCCTGCAAAGAGGTCAAGAGGCCTCCAGGGAGAGATTTCCTTCTCTTCTGGTCTTACAGACTTCTAAAGCCTAGCTTGTAGAAAGCTGGTGGGGGAAAAGCAGAGCTGGGAAAGATGAGCCTTACCACTAAAAGGACTTTGAAATACTCAAGCCACACAACTTGCCTCTGCATCTGGGAGAAAGTGGTCAGCAAAAGGCATGAACACTGCAGTGAAAGTCAGAAGGGTGTAATTACAAGGTATAGATTAATCACCATCAGATATGAAGCTGAATAATAATCATGGAGATAAAGGAACATAATTAAGTTAATAAATTGTAATGGATTCCCAAAACTCATCATGGACCTTCCCTCCTTCCTTCACTTTATGGAAAATACAACGCTCCTTTGTCCCTACTTTTTAAAAAGAGTTTATTTATTTGACAGAGAGAGAAACAGAGAGATAGAGAGAGACAGACACAAGCAGGAGAAGTGGGAGTGGGAGAAGCAGGCTTCCTGCTGAGCAGGGAGCTGATGCAGAACTTGATCTCAGGACCCTGGGATTGTGACCTGAGCTGAAGGCAGATGCTTCAAGACTGAGCCACCGAGGCACCCCTGCCCCTTTGTTTTTAAAGATTTTATTTATTTATTTATTTGTCAGAGAAGAGAGAGAGAGAGAGGGTGAGAGAACAACAGGGGGAGTAGCAGGCAGAGGGAGAAGCAGCCTCCTTGATGTGGGGCTCGATCCCAGGACCCTGGGATCATGACCTGAGCTGAAGGCAGGGGCTTAAAGGACTGAGCCACCCAGGCATCCCTTTTCTGTCCCTAATTAATCTGTTGTCTTTTCTCCCTCCTCATAACTTGAAGCATCCCCTGCAGTGGGCTACACTTTGCCCAAGAATGGAAGCAGCCCTTCCTCATTCTGCAGTTCTTCCAAGTTTGTAAACCCTTCTTGCTTTTGGAAAATGGACTTTTGGATGCTTTCAAGCCTGGCAGAGACCAGCCAAAAGTTCTATTTCCTGAAGTTTGCTTTGGAGAAGGTGATGGGAGCATTATTCATGGTCTCCATCATACTAAACACCTCTGCCGTATATGGCATTTTTGTAAACCTTTATCATTTTGCTTCTATTATAAGAAGTTCAACAAGCAAAAAAAGTAAGGCCAGGGGGTGTCTGGAGGGTGGATATTATACATCTATGTGCCAATGTTAGTACAACTGGGGTCCGTACCTAGCTTTGCTGCTAACTCATTGCGTGACCTTGGGCAAGTTAATTCCCTTTCTGAGCTTGTTTACTCATATGTAAGTGAGTGTGCTGGAAATATGACCTCAAGGCCTCTCCTGGCTCTAAGGTCCGGGGTTCCAACTTGAAGCACCAAGTGCAATGGCTTGACAGAAGCTTAGGATCCTGCCTGCTGCATGGATGGAGGCTGACCTGCTTAAATCCAGCAGTGAGTAGGAAAGGGAGATTTCCATGCTTCCTTCCTTGAAGGCGTAGCTCAGCAAGTTCAGAGGACTAAAGAGCCATCCATGTCCAAGCAAGTCTGATGCCCCTCAAGCTGGTTTTCATGCCTCCTTTCCCCAATGGCATCCCTCCCGCCTGAAGTGGAGGTTTTTTGGGTCTTCGTGGTCACATTCCTCAGGGACCTTTCAGGGAAATAACAGGTAAAGCAGAAGAGGCCCAGAATCCCAGAATGTTAAACTCAAGAGGACCTTACCCGGTTGTAAGCTTACCCTGATGAGGTAGAGCTAAGGAAACCAGGACCCAAGAGAAACATCATTTTCCCCGGCTCTGACACTTGCCAGCTTGTGGCTTTGAGAAGATGGTGTCATTTCAGGGCCCTCAGTCAAAGAAGGGACATAACAGCACCCAATTCTTCAAGTTGTTGTGAGGAATAAATAATCATATATGTTTAGTTCCCAGTTTGGTAGATATTAAATGCAAACAACTCAACACTCAAGTCTTAAAATGAAAAGAATGAACATCAGGTCTGCTGTGAGAATCCAGGTCTGCTGCTAGCTGGCTTATGATTTTCTACAACACTAGGTTGCTTTGGAAAAGAAAGGGCTTTCCCTAAATCACACACGCAGAGACACACACACACACACAAAGACACACACATGTTGTGAAGGTGAGTAATCGGGTAGGAATGAGGGCATCTTATGAAGGGAGGCAAGGGTACACTAGCCCAGGAGAACCCGATTAGTCTCAACTTCACAGCAAACTAGCTCTGTGCCTTAGGGCAGGCACTTCCGACCATCTGTCCTCCTGCTCTCAACTGTCCAACGAGAATAAGAATACTTTCCTTGCTGACTTCATGAAGATCTTGTGAGGATGAAATAAGATAGTATATTTGAAAGCATAAAACATATAAATGATAAAATATACAAAATGTATTTTATAGTATAAAAAGCATATATTTTAAAGACTAAAATATGGAAAATATGAAACCATTGGAAAGGCCTGACAGTATAATTTTTTAACTGCTGTATTATTTGTGGATCAAAAAACATAGAAAAAAGGGCTTAGCGGATGTGAAAATGCTGAGCAAAAATGCAGGGGGTCATTTTTACCACAAGAGAGGAGAGACTGAGCATAGAAGGAGGAGCTCGCCGTCCATAGCACAGGGTTATAGAGACAAGATCACAGAATTCTGACCCCCTCCCTCAGGTGATTTTCCAAAACCTGTGTCAGATAGTCATTGCGCACAAAGGCTGGAGCCGCGGGCAGGCTCCCAGCTGGGCTTGCTGCTTGCTTTTTCTCCTTCTATTACAAGCCCATTTGTCTGGGCAGCTTCCATTTGCAGAAAGAGCAACTTTAAATAATCATAAATCATATTGCTTTAGTCAATGTTTCAATCATCAGATTCGTTCTAGTTTGCTTGGGCAAGACATTTTAATCACGAGCTTCAGTTTCTTCGTCTGTGAACTGGGGATGGAGATTCCTCTGGCCACCTCATAGAACAGTTGTCGGGCCTGATAAAATAGCAATAGCTGCTTCTTACAGAGCAATTCCGTGTAGCAGGCACTGTGCGCAGTGCTCTACGTGAACCATCGTCTGTAGATCACTCAACTATCCTACCAAGCAGGTATTATTACAGTTGAGGAAATGAAGGTTCCGAAAATTTGAGTAGCTTGTCCGAGGTCACGCTGCTGGTAAGGAACATAGCTGGGCCAGTAACGTGCTCCAGAGAATAATGTGTGTGGAAGCAGATGACAGTGGAAAAGCCCCATCTAATGAGCCTCCCTGTTGCCATGGGATGGGGATGATACAGGTAGGGGTCTCCATGGCAGCCCTGGCTGCTCCTTGATCCACCTGCACGTGCCACATTCGGCTCTGAAAGGGGCAGAAGCCAGGGTGGCTCGAGGCTCAGTGGGAGAGGGACTCAGTCCCTAGCCTGGGTCAGACTGTTCCGTGACCTTTTGTCTGTGCAGGTCATTCAGAGGGAGGCTCACTGCCTCCGCAAAGGTCATTTGGCAGAGTTCACCAACCCACCTCTGCACTCTCAGCCTTCATAATTACTTAATTTATGGACTCAGAACATTACTATTACTTGTCCACGTGAGTGACTCTGCCACTAAACCATGAGCTTCTTGAGGTTAAAGTCTGTTTGCCTTCCCAGTTAGGCCCTTGAGCATAGCCTCACACCTGAATCACTAATGGGTGTTACATTGCATTAACTTCCCTTCGAGCAAACAAAGAGACATACTTTATGGAAGCCAATAGACCTGTGTCCTGAGGAGAGGAAATGAATAACATAGGAAAAGAGAGGTTCTCTTCCTGCCAAGGGCGCCTCTGTCTTGTGGGCTACTTAGTCCTGAGATGGTGGGCATTGGAAACCCCTGGGGTCTTCTATTAAAGCAAGCGGCTACATCAATGGGTTCAGGTAACAAAAGGAGATGCAAGGGTGCGGGCTCCTCATCCACTTGGCTTCTGCCCTGAGGGTCAGGTTGCTATCATATATTTGGCCATAATACCTTAAACAGCTGGGGTAAAGCTTGAGACTGTTTTTCTAATTGTAGAGTGGGCCTTTGTTTCTCAGGAGAGTGCACCTAGAGGGCACTAATGAGGGCTGAGCGGCAGGCTAAGGGAACACCATACTTCTGCTGCAAGTGGCTTCAGGCCCACGCCTACCTTTCTCCTTCCACTATGAACCTTGGAGCTAGGACAAGTCTAGGCATTAGAGTAATATGTGCTACCTCCGATACCAGGCATGGCAGGGAAAGGTAAAGGCAGAAAGTAGCTATGGCAGGGTCCGTTAGCCCCTGCCCCGGCTCTGCCTGGAGTGACTCCCCAGGAACAATGAGTTCTGTGGTGTCCAGAGGAGTGGGCTGATTGGTAACACAGGTGCATTCCATCAAGCAGCTATTTAACAAATGAAGGACTTTGCTATGTTAACAAATAACACTGCCACTTTAGTGTATATTGTCTGAGTAACCACCCTGTACCTGGTCGGAGAAGGGGACAGAAGAGGGAATGATCTGGATGGTGTTCAAAGGCTCTTCCCATCCCCCACTCAGATAACTAGAGTGGGAAATGGTGATGATTTGGTCCCAATCCTGCCAGCAGTTCCTGGGGTTGAGTGCTTGGAAGGGCAGGGGCGCTGGAGCTCTAAACCACACAGGCCTGGCTGTGTCTGTGTTCTGGCTTCTGGCCTCACCCTCTCAGACCTGGATTCTGAGCCTGGGGGCAGAGAATTCTGAAGGCTGATTAAGATGTGCTCAGCCTTCCATCAAATCACTCTCTCCTGCCTTCCCCTGGTGCACCTCAGTGTGAGGGAGGATGGATGAGCACTGGCCAGAGGGCAAGCTGCCAAGGCTGCCGCATGTCCTTGAACAGGCCTAACACAACTCTCTGAAAACCATCTCCTAAAAGCGCAGACCTGGGGCTGGATCTCAGCACCTCCTGTGTTGTCCATGACCACAGGGGGCAGACTAGGGGCTAGGCAGCTAAGAACAACCTCACTGCTCAGAGGTCTAGGCTCCAGAAACCTTGCTTTGTTCTAGGCCATGAGGACTTATCCCTTGTGCTTTGTTGAAGTGTCCCAACCTGAAGATGTGGTTTAGTAATGCTTGTCTTTTGTTTGTTTGTTTTTTAAGAGAGGGTGGGGAAGGGCAAAGGGAGAGAGAGAATCTTAAGCAGGCTCCATGCACAGCGTGGCACCTGACGTGGGGCTCAATCTCACGACCCTGAGATCATGAGCTGAGACAAAATCAAGAGTCTGACACCTAACTGACTGAGCCACCCAGGCGCTATAGTAATGCTGTCTCGATCCAAAAGGGTTCTTGCGTTATTTCCGGTTTTACTATACATGCAAGGAGGAAAAAGTTTTGTTTGGTTGCTGTGGCTATGTAATGGCGAAGCAATGTCAACAGTTGTTACCATGCTCCAAAGATGAATGTAACTTCCAACTTTAGCGTTCCCAAATCACATTACGAAAACGCTGTTTTGTTTATTCCCGACAACAACTCTGAGAACTATGCAGTTCTATTTGCTTTATTTCTCAGTGGAAGAAACTGAGGCTCAGGGGGGCTAACAACTTGTTATAAGGTAGAAAATAGAGGAATTGGGACTCGAGTCCAAGATTTCTCTCTCAAAATTCCATATTCACCAGGTTTTAGCGCCCTCGGTAGGAACCTACTCTTTTCTTCCCAGGACCGTGAAATGGCCCAGAAAGCAGAGGTCATTGCACAAAGAATAAAGCACAAGTATGAGAATCAGAACCCAAGCACCTGGGAGAACTGTATTTCTTTGAGCGTGTGCACATGTGCATGTCCACTCTGCGTAGTACCCTCCCCAGAGTGTTCATGGAGCTCCCTGAACCCATGCCATGATAATACTCTGCCAGCCCGAAGCATCCACACTAACTAACACTTTTGTAAATGTTCTATACTTGTATTATTCGTGCTAAACCAGAGGAGGGTCCTAACTCACTTCCCCACACATACATCTTTCAAACACAACTGGAACTAAATTGTAAGTTTCTTTAACAAGAACAACAGGTAGGCATTAATTCAGTGACTCTTATAAACACTGGAAGGTGGATTCCCCCTTCTGGAAACAGACATGACCCTCGTTTAGAAGCCTGGCGCCCACTTGGCATAGCTGAAGATAAAGGAAGTACTTCCACTAGCATTTTGTCTCTGTTGTGGTTCCAGTCTTCACCTTTGCAAACTCAACCTGGACATTCATTCTTCAACTTGTTCTTCCAGTGGTAATCGATCACCTCTATGTCCCTGGCACTGCTAGGGAGAAAATAATCGGTCAACTCAAAACTACCATAGACACATGGCAGTGAAAACAATTACAGTACAGCAGTGATTTTCAACTGGGGGTTATTTAGCAACCTGGGGACATTAGGCAGTGTCTATAAACATTTTTGTTTTTTTTTGTAATTCAGGGGGGTGCTGCTGGCATCTAGTGGGCAGAAGTGGGTGCTGCTAAACATTTCCCAACGCACGGGACAGCCCCCACCGTCCGCTGAGAGTTGCCTGACGCTTTCAATTGTGCAGAGGCTGAGAACTCCGGCAATACTGTGGGGTCCGTGCTGCAGCAGGGGTAAGTCAAGAGTGCGATGGTATGAAAGCACAGAGAATAGACATCTCATTTCATCCAATGAGTCATGGGGGCTTTCTGGAAGAAGTGGCAGAATAAACAGACCTTTCCATTCTCCATCTTCTAGGAATTCACAAGTCATCTACATCCCATCACCTTGTTTGTTCTTTTAAAAAGTAGATAAACAGAACCTGAGAACTCCAGGCCAAACTGTTTCCCCAGAATGAACTCCGGCACATTTCTCTCACTATTGCCATCACTGTTTATCTCTTTCTCTTATGGTTTTCTCACTTTCTCCCCAAGTCACACCTGCTCCTCTGGACCTCTCTGCCCGGCCTGTCCGGTCCACTGCCTCATGCAAGCATGTCCGCTTGGACACTCATGAGGGTGTGCGGTCTTTTGGTCACAAAGACGGTCAGCGGTGTTCACAGGGACATAGAGTGTGTCGCTGTATCAGCTCTGATGAAAGGCTCAGCCCACCCATACTTGCTTTCTAACTGATGAGGGTTCTAGCTGAAAGCATGGGCTTTGGGGCCCCCTGGTCAGAGAAGATCCCTCACTCCTTACCTCCCCACTGTACTTAGTCTCATCACCTTAAATTTGTGTTTCCTAGTCTCTCTGTCCCTTTAGAATGTGAGCTTCTTGCGGGCAGGGACTGTATCTCACTTCTGCCGGTGTCCACAGCACAGGGAGATGGGTGACTGGTAAAATCCTTCTCTCCAAGGTCAGCTGAAGAGCCTACCTATGCAGAGCACTGACTGGGTTGTCCTAGTCATGCTGCCCTCATGATCTCAGAGCACCTTCGAGAACAGGGCTGGAGGAGACAGGGTTGTATGTGGATGGCATTTGATCTCCCCATCACTCCTCCATTCCCATCACAGAATCAGTCATTTCTTCTTGTGTCTGTTTCCGTATGTACATCTCTACTAACTATAATTTATCAGCTGATATAGCTTCTCCTCTACTAGAATGTGAGTTCATCAGGGCCGAGGACTGTGTTTATTCACCTCAGAATCTCCAGAGCCCAGGATTATGTCTGGCCCGTAGCAAGTCCTCAAGGATATGATCTCTCTGGTGCTGTTGAAAGAAACAACAACTGGAAGCTCAACCCAAATTTGATTAGTCAGTAAATCTGCTCACAACCCCAAAGCCTAATTGAATAGGAGCACAACTTTGTTCTAAGTGTTTATAGAGCTCATACTATATACCGTTCTGGGTTTTGTTGTGGTGGTGGCAGAAATATATATAACATAAAACTTATCATTTTAACAAATTTTAAGTGTACAGTTCAGAACATTAAGTACATTCACACTGCAGTGAAGGCAAAATCACTACTCATCTCCAGAACTTTTTCTTCATCTCAGACTGAAACTCTATAGCCCTTTAGCAGCTGCTTCCCATTCCCCTCCCCCCCCAGCAGCCACCAATCTGCTTTCTGTCTATATGTATTTGACTACTCTAGGTACCCCATATACTGTGACAGTACCGTTATTGTCCTTTATTTCACGTAGCTTAATGTTTTCCAGGTTCATCCATGATGTTGCATATAATCAAAATTGCATTCCTTTTTTTTTTTTTTTTGGAAGTTGAAAAATATTCTGTCACATGTAAATACCACATTTTATTTATCTATTCATTCATCAGTGAACATTCGGATTATTAGTAATCTTTTGGCTATTGTGAATAATGCTGCTATGAACACTGGTGTATAAATATCTGCTCAAATTCCTGCTTTCAATCCTTTTGGATACATACCCAGAAGTCAAATTGCTGGATCATATGGTAATTCTACAGTTAATCTTTTGAGGAACTGCTATACTGTTTTTCACAGTGGTTACATCATTTTATATCCCCACCAGCAATGAGCAAGATTTCTAATTTCTCCACATCCTCATCAACACTTAATTTGTTTTTTATTTGTTTTTTGTTTGCTTTTAATAATAGCCATCCTAGTGGCCGTGACGTGGTATCTCACAGCAGTGTGATTTGCATTTCCCTAATGACTTGTGATGTTGAGCATGTAAACATGCTTCTTAATCATTTGTATGCCTTCTTTGGAGATATGGCTATTCAAATCCTATGCCCCTTTCTTGAATTGGGTTATCTGATTTTTATTGCTGAATTGTAAAAGTTCTTTATATATTTTGTATCATAATTGCTTATCAAATATATGCTTTGCAAATATTTTCTCCCACTCTGTGAGTTGCCTTTTCCCTCTTTTGATAATGTCTTGTGATATACAAAAGTTCTAAGGCTTGAAGAAGTCCAGTTTGGCTTCTTTTTTCTTTCTATTGTTGTACTTTCGGTGTCATATAAAAAAAATAATTGCTAAAGCCAATATCATGATAATTTGTCTCTATATGTTTTTTCTAGAAGTTTTATTGCTTTACCTCTTTTATGGAGGTCTTTGATATTATCCCATCTTTAAGAAACTCACAGGAGAACAATAGAAGGAGGTATATAAAATAATGTCAGTAAAGAGTGAGAAGGCGTTTTCGTAGTGGGTAATGATATGGGCTATAGAATCCCATAGATTCTGAGCAATCTAATTAATCTGAGCCCCAGTTTTTTTTTTCTAAAAGTGGAAGATGTTTTTTCTCTGCTTCACAATAATGGGTATGGATGAGGGCGGAGAAGAATGAGGTGAGGGAGTCTTTGGATCTAGCGATCTCTCCAGAACACACCCACGAAAATGTGACAAAGATTGCTCACTAGGGAGCACAGAATAGGGGTGCATGTGTTATTAAACCCATATTATAGAGAAAACTGATGAAGAGATATGGAAGTGTTGGTAATTATAAAAGTCCTGGAACCCAGGGCCCTTTCGACTACCCTGAGACCCTAAGAGTTATGGGAGACCTGCAAAATTGCTGTGTATTCAGAGGGTGGGATGTAACCTGAGTCTGCATCAAGCCTGGTCTGGAGTCAAAGGGCACCAAACTAAGAGGCAGCCCACGGAATGGGAGAATATATTTGCAAACGACACTACAGATAAAGGACTGGCATCCAAGATCTACAAAGAACTTCTCAAACTCAATACACGAGAAACAAATAAACAAATCATAAAATGGGCAGAAGATATGAACAGACCCTTTTCCAATGAAGACATACAAATGGCTAACAGACACATGAAAAAATGTTCAAAATCATTAGCCATCAGGGAAATTCAAATCAAAACCACACTAAGATATCACCTTATGCCAGTTAGAATGGCAAAAATAGACAAGGCAAGAAACAACAATTGTTGGAGAGGATGTGGAAAAAGGGGATCCCTCCTACATTGTTGGCGGGAATGCAAGTTGGTATAGCCACTCTGGAAAACAGTGTGGAGGTCCCTTACAAAGTTAAAAATGGAGCTACCCTATGACCCAGCCATTGCACTACTGGGTATTTACCCCAAAGAGACAGACGTAGTGAAGAGAAGGGCCATATGCATAGGGCCAATGTTCATAGCAGCTCTGTCCACAATAGTTAAATTGTGGAAGGAGCCGAGATGCCCTTCAACAGATGACTGGATTAAGAAGTTGTGGTCCATATATATAATGGAATATTATTCAGCTATCAAAAAGAACGATTTCTCAACATTTGCTGCAACATGGACGGCACTGGAGGAGATAATGCTAAGTGAAATAAGTCAAGCAGAGAAAGACAATTATCATATGGTTTCTCTCATCTATGGAACATAAGAACTAGGAAGATAGGTAGGAGAAGAAAGGGATAAAGAAAGGGGGGGTAATCAGAAGGGGGAATGAAGCATGAGAGACTATGGATTCTGAGAAACAAACTGAGGGCCTCAGAGGGGAGGGGGTGGGGGAATGGGATAGACCGGTGATGGGTAGTAAGGAGGGCACGTATTGCATGGTGCACTGGGTGTTATACGCAACTAATGAATCATCGAACTTTACATCAAAAACCAGGGATGTACTATATGGTGACTAACATAATATAATAAAAAAAATATAAAAAAAAAACACCAAAGGACACCTGCAGGGTTAAAGGTTCATATGGTGCCCTGTTAGCTGGGAGAAGGGAAAGCTGAGCTGGGACAACACAGAGACTCAGGGAGGAGAGAGGAGGAAAACAGAGGAAGCTGGGCAACAGGATCTACTGAAGAAGCCAGGCAGAAGCTTCCAGGAAGGATGGTGCTCCGGGTGAAGCCTCTCTCTGAAGACGAGAGCCCAAGACTACCCACAGGGACACAACCTGGGCCCAGTGATCTTTTCACCCGCAGTAAAGAGCTTTGTCAAGATTTCCATTCTTTCACTCAACAAACACTCATGAGGTGCCCCCTTTGACCAAGCAGAGACTGGCCTGAGAGCTGAGGCTGGTGACAACTGCTGACCCAAGGGGAGGAGGATGCTGGGTTCCTGGACAAAGAGGGCCCAGTGGACCCCAGCTCTGCAGGGCTAGCTGTGAAGTCAGTAAGGCTGGGCGAATTGTGCTGGCCAGTCAGAAGCCTTAGCCAGGCACCCAGACGGCATCTGTGGGGACCCAGCAGCCGAGCAGGTGCCCTGGCCTTTTTAACCTCCTAATCACTTGTAGCTTGGCCATGGCCTGGCAGGACCCTGATGATACACAAAGGACACAAGCCCTTCCCAGGCCTCCCTGGGTTTGGCCTTGCCAACATTTGCAGGCTGCAGCACTGCGGAGAAATGAAAACCCAAAACAAGTTTTTTGTTTTTTGTTTTTTTTAGTACGCAAGAAGAGAAGTAAAAGAGTATATGGCAGTGAATAATTAGGGAGCCACTCAAATTGTCTCTAAGCTAATGAATAAATAAACCTTTGACAATTTCCTCCAACTGCTGTTGACAGGATAATTGGACCTAATATCTTAATTTTAATGCTTTTGATGCATTTGACTTTGGTTAATGAGATGTAAATATGCATCGCAGGATTGCAGGTTTGTTTGTTGCAGAGCAACTAAACTGTGATTGGCCAGAAGGTTAGTCTTTATTTATTTTTTTTGGTATATTGTCCTTTAGACCAAAGAAAATAAAGTTGGGGGGAAGATACTTAGTCTTTTTTGGTTTGATGTTATTGTTTACTCTCCCTTTCCTAATTGTCCTTGGGAAGTAAAGAGGGAAATCTGATACGTGCAGTAGAGTGGGAGGTCTTGGGGTGTAAGAAAGTGGGACAGGAGGGGCGCCTGGGTAGCGCAGTTGTTAAGCGGCTGCCTTCGGCTCAGGGCGTGATCCCGGCGTTCCGGGATCGAGTCCCACATCGGGCTCCTTCGCTGGGAGCCTGCTTCTTCCTCTCCCACTCCCCTGCTGTGTTCCCTCTCTCGCTGGCTGTCTGTCACATAAATAAATAAAATCTTAAAAAAAAAAAAAAAAGAAAAGCATTTTAAAAAAAAAGTGGGACAGGGCTCAGGGCTTCTGGAAGTTTCTCTCACCAGCCTAGCATGCTGCCACGTTCCTCATTTACCAATCAATGTGAATAATTCTTACCTGTCACTCTGAACGCAGAAGGAATTAGACCTCGACCAGCTGTGTATCTGGGAAGGAGGATGAGTTCAGATCAGTGTCTGGTGGGAAGATAATGACAGTACCAGGGATGGGTTCAGTGTGCAGCAGCCCATGCAGGAGAGCAGCCTGGACCCAGGAGAGGAGCAGAGGAAGCTGGGATGAGGGTGTCCAATGTTTCTCATCTCTCCAGGGACACAACAAGGGTCTAGGGTCAACAAGAGGGGTCAGGGGTAGTAGAAAAATCCCCAATCTAAAGTTCAGGTCAGAGACTGCAGCCCCAGTCAGGGTGACCTTCCTGGCTCTAGCTTCCTAGCCTGTAAATGATCTAAAACTTTGTGCCTAACTTGTTGTGAAGGTCAAATAGTTCGTAGTTCATAAGGTACAACCTTATGATGTCAGTTCTAATGGTGTGGGGGACATTCTCTTTGAAAAGGACACCTGCCACTGCCTAGTGCAGAGGACTCTGGGTCTAGGCACTCCCCAGTTCTCAGTAACAGAGAACTGACATGGTCACCTGCCAGGAAAGAGGGATTCAGGAGCCTGGGGGCTAGGCATGTCTCACCCAAAAGCTCTCTGCTCCATCCGAAGCCCCAGTATGACGAGAATGACAATGAGGATGTCATTCAGCCCTGAGCCTGCACATTACCTGAGTAGGCAGCCTCCCTCTTCCTGCTGTATGGCTCCTGTATTCACAAGCCTGCCATACTCACAATACTCCGACATCAAATGTGTGTGTGTGTGGTGGCCCAACACCAAGCAATTCTGTAACACCACCTGGATGTCCTATGATTTAACTTCATTCTAACACTATGTTCCCAGAGATAGCATCATTCCTACAGGCTAAGGGCTCAGTCAACGAGATTGCCCCACCACCTGTCTCTATTGCAGATGTCAACTACAAATGCAGATGGTCACCTGTGCCTCTGACCAATTGGCTATAAATTGGAGTTTCCCACAACTCCTCCTTGGCTTTGATTATTTGCTGGAGTGGCTTACAGAACTTAGGAGAAAGTTTACTTACTGTTTACCAATTTATTGTGAAAGAATATGATGAAGGATATTGATGAGAGCCATATGAAAGATACATAGGGTAAGGCCTGGGAGGGTCCCAAGCATAGGGGCCTCTATCCCCATGGAATTAGGATGCATTGCCCTCCTGGTATGCAGATGTGTTCACCAACCTGGAAGCTCTCCAAACTCTATACGCTTGGGATTTTTTTTTTTGGGGGGGGGGCTTCATTACATAACCATGATCAATTATCAACTCCATTTCCAGCCCCTTTCTCCTCTTTGGAGTAGGTCAGAGAAGGGCTAAAAACTCCAAACTTTTAATCATGAAAATTCCAAGCTTCTAAGTTTGGTCTTTCTAATTCCCCCATCCAGGAGCCTACTCAGAGTCACCTCACAAGAACAAAATACATTGCTGTTACCCAAGAAACTCCAAGGGATTTTGGAACCCTGTGGCAGGAACCAGAACCTACCATTTCCATGATTTCGCATTACCGATTTAAGAAAATTTGCCTGTTCTACTCTTGGCTCTGTGCTCAATTGAAGTTTAAGTTGAAGCTTAGAGCACTGCAGCAATAGCAGAAAGATGTCCCTGCTGGGCCACAGTCCCCTGAGGATCTCTGGCCAGGCTGAGACCAGAGCAGATCCAGGCCCTTCTCAGACACGAATGAGGGATGGGGACCCGTAGCTCTGGCTATGCTAATCACTCAAACTCCTGTTGCTTATAGAGAGAACCCAAAATGGCCTCAACGTTTCAGAATGTCCCACAAATACATTATCCCAAATGCAGTGTAGGGACCACTCCCCAGAATTATGTAAGATGGGGGGGACAAAATAACATAAGGTATATGGCTTAAATATTTTCATATAAACTTTTTATTGAAGTGTCACTATGTTTGAGAACCGCACACAAATCATTAAGTGCACAGAATTTTCAGAGCCCAGTTCAAGAAGGAGAACATCACCACTGCCCCAGAGGGTCCTCTTGTGCCCTAATCCTAACACCCACCGAGGGAAACTGCCCTTCTGAATTCCAACAACATGGCTAGACACTGGTGGTTTTCAGACTATAAAAGTAAAATCATTGTGCACTTTTTTCAGGGAAAAATATACATGCAGTGAAATGCACAAATCTTAAGTCTGTGAATGATTGAAGACAAATGCTCACATCGTGAAACCCACACCTGTACTAAGACATAAAACACCTTCTTCCCCACAGAAAGTTCCCTACTGCCCCTTTCCAGGCAGCCACTTTTCTAACTATTTAATCCCACGTTTGAATTCTGTGTGGTTCACATCTTCATACACACAGGGCCACACAGTGTGCATTTTTTGACAGGCCTCTTTCACTAGCATGCCATCTGTCAGCATCACCCATGTCGTTCTATGTATTAGCAGTTTGTTGGATTTTATTGTGAAATAGTTTTATATGGTATGTCTATACCACAATTTATTGATTGTATGTCTATACCATATTGCCCGCTCTACCTCCCTATCACTGAATTCAGTTGTACTGCAGAGTCCGAGCAAACAGAAAAATGAAGGGCTCCCTGACTATTTGGCTTTGATCCACAGATTGTAAATTCCCAGAGGACCCAGAACCCTTATCTCTATACTGAAGCACTTTTGACCGAATTACAGTTATCCCTGTGTGTCCAGATTAAGAAAAGTTGTCTTCCCCAGGTCTATGCATCTTGCGGACCAGGATCTTACCAAGCAGAACTATGATGCTTCTCCCACTCCTCTTCAGCCTGGTGATGCCTGAAGCGACAGGCGTCTAGCCACAGACTCTGGGCCCTTTGGAGAGGTCTCGGGTCTCTGTGTGAGGTGACCGTTGGGCTCTGGAAGTCCTGCTGGGTTTGCCTTCTGGCTTTGTTATCTACCAGCTATCTGACCTTGGGCAGGCCACCTGGCCCTCTGAGACCCCTCCTCATGTGTGAAAGGTAAAGCTGGGCTCTGGGGAGGGGTCCGTGCGGTAATACACGTGAGGGCATTCTGGGGATCATAAAGCTCTAGATAAATGTTCAGGGCTACGATGGCACTTGGTAAGATTGTGTCTCCACAAATAAAATTTGAGCTCCCTGGGCAGCAGCCAACTTAGCTCAGTTCACCTGTATGGAAACCCTCCATGATACTGAGTAAAATGCGTATTCTTCTCAGGCCCCACTAGCCCTAAGTGATGGGAATGAGCAAAATGTAAATATGAGGAGTCGGCTCGCTCTCCATAAGTCCTCAGGGCCACTTAAAGCTTTCATCATCTTAGCCATCTCGAATAATCATCAAACTCTCTCACTGAAAATAGCTTGGAAGACACAGCAATGGGAAAGTAGGTGGGTATTTATGCAATATTTCTTTCCCCTTGAAATGGAAATGCAGTAGCTATCATTGGAAGTATGCAGGACACTTGAGTGCAGATGGGTGGGTGGGGGGAGGAGGGCATTAATTGCTCATCTTGGTCTGGAAAGGCAACAATGCTGGTGCTCTTAGTCCCCCAAGTCTCATGCTCATTGCTTACCTGTGGAGGTGACAGGAAGGTTTGATGTCCTCACCACCTGCAGCTCCTTGCAAAGGGAACTAAATGGCTATGCCTAGCCCAGCTGAACTCATGACAGGGACGGCCTGGGGGGAATGCAGTCAACCCAGGCAGCTATTCAAAGCCCCCTTAGAAAGTTTTGGGGACCCATCCATGCATGGCACCTACTGGTGTGCCTCACCTGCAGGGATGAAGGTGGGTGCTCTATCCACAGTCACTGAGATTGGTTTCAGTGAGGCCTGCAGTTCCAAGGGCTCAGCGACAGTGTCGCCTCCTTGCCTTACTATGAGAGTTCCCCTGAACCCTGCCCAGCCCTGGATCCCAGGGGACAAATGACAAGGAATTTTCTTGCAGATCCTGAAGCACTCTTGAGGTCCTCCTACGTTTCTTTTCTCCTTCTGCCCTGATAATTGTTTTGTTCAGCCCCCTCCTGCACAGGGGCATACTGCCAGCTGATGAATCCCCAGGCCTGCCTGGAGCATTGCGTCTCTGTTCATCTGCCTTCCCATGTATTCCCATCTTTTGCAGGAAGCTTTTGAAGAATTGGCTGGGGGCCTCCCCAGTGGACTGGTTGGCACTGAATACATCTGAGGGACAGACTCTGCTCTGGGTTTCCCTATTCTGACCTCTACCCCCACAACCTCTACCCTCTGTGCAGAAAGTTATATAGAATTAGTTCCCAGCTCAGGGCAGTCGTGACCTGTGGGTAGGCGTGAGGGCCGTAGGCAGCCTGGCACCCAAACCCGGACAGGAGGTCCTCCTATAAGAGTACCAGTAGCTAAGGATATGGGTATCCCCAGCCTTCCAGGGAAGGAGACCATGATGCATGAGGTGACCATTGTTCTAAGTTTGGGGAGCCCTACATTGCCCTCTGCTTCACCTACAGTGTTCAAAGGCAGAGTTCTGGCCTGCCTCAGCCCCAGGCAGTAGGCTTTTGGGGTCAGGCTGAGGATGCGGCTGGTGTGGTCGGAAATGTGGCCTATGTGGGTTAATGCAGGGTGAGAGAATTTAAATGCAGGCTGGAGCTTACCAGAAGATTGTGTTTCTTTCTCTCCCCCTCCCCCCCACCCTTCTTCCCATGTCCCCATTCCTCCATGATTTGTAAGCACTCTTTACATAGTAGTTTAGGAGGATTTATCAGTGCTTAACACCTCATATAGCTTTCAAATAGTCCCTTAATCTGTTGTTTCCCTTTTAATTTCATTTATGGTATTTTTGAAACACAGAAGCTAAAAATGCTGTATTTAAATCCATCAACCTTCTAATTATTTCTTTAAATGTCATACATAAAAAACCTTTCATTTGCAAACATTATAATTATTCACTAGTATTTTCAAAATATATTACATCTAACATTGATTTCAGTAAACAGTGTTTCCAATTTTTATATGATGAACATAGATTACATTTATAATAAGAGAAACTGTGTTATTTTTACTTAAAGTAATAAAAGTCACATTTTTAAAAACCTTGCAAAAAACATAAAACCCCGGGCCTAGGGCATATGATTTCTTTTAAGACCTGGCTGAAACTTACTTCTAAGAAGCTTAGCCTTTGGGGTGGATTTTGGTAAAATGACTTTTAATGCGGGAGTAGAGAGGAGGCCACTATCTCCTGGTGTTGTGTCTTTCTACCTCTTCTCAGAAGTCTACCCACTCTGTGGGTGCTTTATGCCAGATAAAATGCAGGGTGCTCAGTTAAATGTGAATTTTAGGTAAACAAACACTTCTTTTTAGTATGTCTCAAATATTTCATGGGATATACTTATGTTAACAGATAGTCTATTGTTTATTTGGAATTCAAATTTGACCAGGAGCCTTGTATTTTTTAATAATATTTTTATTTTAGAATTGCTTTATATTTACAGACAATTTAGTTGCAAAGATAGTACAGGGCGCTCCCATATTGCCCACACCCAGTTTCCTCTATTATTAGCATCTTAAATTATTATTGCACATTTGTCACAATTAATGAGCACTTTAACATGCTGTAATTAACAATGACAGTATTATTAACTAAATACATACTTTATTTCCTTAGTTTTTTCCTGGCCTGTTCCTTTTCCATGATCCCACATGGCATTTGGTCATCATGCCTACTCAGGCTCCTCTTGTCATGATAGTTTCTCAGACTTTTCTTCTTCTTGGTAATCTAAATTGTTTTGAAGTCACGTGTTTCGTAGACTGCCCATCAGTTGGGATTTGTCTGATATTGTTCTCATATCATGAGACATGGGTTATGGGATTTTTTTGGAGAAAGAGTGCAGAGATGAAGTGCCGTGCTCATCACATCACATGAAGTGTGCATGTTATCAACATGACTTATCCCTGCTGGAGCCGACCTTCATCACCTGGCTGACAGGTATATCTACTGTAAAGTTAGTCTTTTTTTCCCTTTTCCATATTGTATACTTTTAAAAGAAAGTCACTATTCACAGATCACACTTAAGGAGTGAGGAGTTATGTTCTACTTGCTGAAGTGCCTTGTGTTTTTATTTGCTAAAGCTGCCAGGCAACCCTACCAACGCTCAGTGGCCAATCAACTGCCCTCCGCCACCATGCTGTCTTTACCGCTGTCCGAGTGAATTCTCCTTCTTCCAATATCTGGGAGCCCTGGGAGTACACAAGCCACGGCATCATCCTCCAAGATCCTGTATTATTGCCCTCTGCTTACCATGTTCCCCACTTGCCCTCCCCACCAGTGAGACTGTCAGCTTAGGAGGACAAAATCTGGATCATATGATTGCTTTGTTCCCCAGCGCCTGCACCAGAGCTGACCAATATGTGCTTGTTGGTCTAACTTGATGGATATCCTAACCCCAGGCTTCTTTTTCCTGGGGTAGAACAAATGTCCAAGAATGAGTCCTGCTGGGCCAGGAGGTCCCAGGTACAGGGTAGACAGTCTCTGCCAGGGTCAGCAACCATTTGGACTCTACAGATCCTGCTAGGAAGGGGAGTTGGGTGGCCTGATTTGTATCTGTTCCAGAGGGAAGAGGAAATGCTCATCAAAGGCACCCTGTCCTCCTGCTTCCTCTCAGGAGGCCAGTTAAGCAGGAAGAGGTATCATTTGCCCTAGGACCTGACCAATCCCAGAGCCCCTCTGGATGCACCCCATCCTGACTCAACCTCCCACACAGCTGTGTTTTCACTGCAGCAGACTGACACTGCAGTGTAGTCCTCTAGGTCTCTGGCTCTCGCAGCCCTCCCTTTCATAAAGGACTTCCTATTTACAGAAGACTCTCTTATCCTGAAGCGTGTCTCTGCTGGTATGCTGGTGGACTTTGACGCCACTCATCCTGAGAAAAGTGTTATCTGGCCTCGTACCTGTCTGAGGGTGCAGGGACCTCACTGACAGAGCAGTCCCAGAAGCGAGAACAGAAACTTTGCAGAGATCAGTTCGCTCAGTTACTCCAGGTGGCCAGGAAACTTGGAACTGAGTTGAGTGGCCAATAGTGACCTCTGGGTAGGAAAGGAGTCCAGGCCTTCAGATCCTGAAAGCAGACATGAGTGGATTCTGAGGGAGAAGAGCCCACCACAGTCCCAGGGCGTGGCATCACTGTGGGTACCATCTGCATCTGGCCTCACAGAAACTTGCCAGGGGTTGGGGCAGCACAGGTGCTGGGCAGTGGCAGGTGGGGAATTGAGATGTTCTGTCAGGGCTGTTCACTTGATGACCCAGGTCCTGAGCTTTGGTGGAGTTGAATGTTCACCTGGGGCTAGAGGAAGATCTGGCAGGGGATGAGGCTGCTTTTCCCCCTCCTGGCTCACCCCCAGGACAAGCCAGTTCCATGGGCAGATCTCACCCTGGGATGGGTCAGATAGGCCATTACAGTTGCTGAAGGTCATGAGTAGGCAGGAGTATGGGAACTAGAGAGACCCTCGGGGCACTCATACATACAGCAGCCAAGGAGTTGGAACCTGCCCCCCACTAGGCAGAGCCCTACATCCTGGAGAGTTATGGCAAAATCCCATTGTGCCCACAAGCATCCTGTGTGGCTTTGGCACAATAGCCTGTCTTCTCTTAGCTCCCTTTTTCCCATAGAAAGGTCAGGTAAGAGTTTGTCCACAGCTGCCTCCTGAGTCCTCAGTGCTCAGTGTCCTGTGGGGAAGTCCTGGAGTCCCAGGCTGGTGCAAGCCCTGACCTGGAGGCAGAGGTGCTCCCAGGACACAGAGTGAGGGGATGCTTGGTGAAGCCTTGCTTTAACCCTAGGTCCTGACTCTGACAAGGGGCTAGGGGAGCACACTGGGCCCCACCGGTCACTCCTATCTTTGACGAATCAGAGACACTTACCCAGACATGCACTTGGAGTAAACACAGTTTGGGCACAAGCTGAGAACTATGGAAAGAATAACCTGTGTCACTTCACTTCTCCCTCTGAAAGGGCGTGGGCTGTTGACTTCGAAAGAAAAGCAGTAGAGACTCCACAGGTCCTGGGGTACCTGACCCTCAGAGGGGCCTGGGAGTGCAGCAGATCGGGGCTGCTATCCCATTTTCCAGCAGGGGGGGCTGATACAGAGAGTGAGGGCCTGTCCACTGCCACATGGTGAGCTAGTAATTGTACTGGTCCCTAAGCAGGGCACTACTTCCTGACCCATGGTTGCTGTCCCACCTCCTTGTTCTACTCAGTGATATAGGCTTCCGGGACCATAGCCCAGGGGTGGCTGTGACAGGGAAGCTCCCAACTTCTCAGTCCCCATTTTTCCTTTCTATAAATCAGAAATCATAACAATACCTCCCCCAGCCTCACTGTGAGGACTACATACTACTGTGCCCAGAATGACAGGGCTCTGTGCAGTGCCAGGCACGTGACAAGCCTCAGGAGCACTAGCCTTGCCACCATATCCAGGGAAGTGGAACGTTCAGGCTGTCCACCACTCCAGGCTAGTGTTCACTATCCTTGAATGGCACCTGCTCCCCAGCTCCTGATGCACCTTGAAAAATTGCTGCTTCTACTCTGCTCACAAGGTGAGGACCCTAAGGTCTTTCTGGGGGAGTTTGCAGGAGGAAGTGGTGCAGGGTCATAATGGTGTCACCACTTGCGGCCTCCATGCAGGTACCCATGACTCCTGGACTCCCCTGCTGTGAGAGAGGAGGTGAGGCCAGGACAACACAGACCTGAGTGCCAGTGGTAGGATCTGGGCAAAATAGTTCCTTATTGTGCACACCTGGACACCAGATGATGTGGGCATGAAATCATATGAGGTATGGGTTTGCCCCTGTGAAGACCTCTAGCTGCTTTCAGTGCTGAGTAGAGGAGCAGACTTTCATGGTTCATAGGGATGGCCAAGGGTTTTGAGCTTCAAAATCTTTAGGGAAAGCAAAGAAAGACTGAATCGTAGAAAAATGATTCCTTCAGCTACTCACCCTGGAAAAGGCCTGTCCTTGGACAATCTCCTGAGAGGAAGCTGGAAGCCTTACTCTGGTGCCTCTTCCTCTTCCTCTCATACCAGGGTCCCATAGGTGTGTTTGGAGTGGTGCAGTGTGATTAGACAGATCTGAGTTGAATTATGACCTCATTGGCCACCAACCAGTTTTCCCGGAATTTTTGTGTAGAATATCCCTCAGGCCCCGTGATTGCTCAACTCCAAAATGAAGGCAGAGGGGTAATAACCAAGGCCATTGGGGTTGGTTGCATTCACACTCGGAGCATAACTCCAGGTAGAACATGACCCATAATGAAGAGGTTATCTCACCATACCATGAGCCCAGCAATGATCCCTCTTTTACTAAACTCTACCAGGCAACGCTGAGCCCTCTTGTCAACTAAGCTTGATTCAACCTTTGCCAATGAGAACTGCAGACTCTCAGCACAAATGATTTCATCCATCCCCTATACTAAGTGATATGCATAAACACTGGCATAACTTCCAACAGCTCAAGATTATTTCCCTAGGATGACCAAGCCCCCTGCTTAAAGTTTCTACCTGAGAAAGCTCACTCTGCCAGAGAATTGACAGTCTGTTCCAACCAAAACCTGACTATAGGCCCCTGACCTCCCTTTTCTTAGAGCAGTTACCCAAGTGAGCCCATGGGACCCAAGTTGAAGTGGGCAGTGCGGCTATTGGCTGTCTACTCAGGCCACACACACTGGTCAGCAAGAGCAGTCCCCTTACCTTGTCTTAAGTTTCAGTCTGCTCAGCAACAACCCAGTGGTCTCCATGCTCCATCCCTTCCTGCCACATGAGGGTTAGAATCATCAATGTGGTTAGCGTTACCAGGCTGCCTCTGCTCTCTGTGGGTCCTGGGAGTCTTCAGAATGTCCTTGTGGGCAGACAGGAGCTGTCCTGTCACTCAAGAAGCTGGGAAAACCAAAAGACAGAGTTGTTGAGTAGAGTCACCCACAGGCTGATGGAGGCCACTCAGCCAAGAGGATCAGCCTCCTCAGCAGGAATGGAACCAAAGCCCTTCACATTAGGCCTGGTGTGGAAACTTCTGGAGATCTTGCCACTCTGAGCGCAGCCTGATGTTCTCCCTGTCTTGACCAACTGTGGAGGTTCTGGGTGAGAAGGTGGGTAATTCAAATTGGGACGTTAGAGCTGTTGATCTCACAAAGGGTCCAAGTAGGCGTGGCCTTCACTGTCAGTGCAGACTCTTCAGGCCAGTCTGCCCACTCAACTTTGGGCCCAGGGGTGAGGAAGAAAGGGTTTAGGGGCTAGAGAAAGGGGTTGGAGCTGTAGAGACATAGAATGAGACATGGTATCCTTCATCCAGTTTGAACAGGGACCACAGCAGTGGGACCCAATAAGCTGAGTGTCCCGAAAGCATCCCTTGAGAGCAGTCATCTGACCACCAGCCATGCTTCACAGGTGAGAGCCCAGCACACAGGACAAGTGAGAGGCAGAGCCACTGTATACTGACATTCCCTGCTCTACCATTCTGGAATGTGACTGAGGCCAGAAGTCTCTGGAACAGTCCTTGGCCGGCCCTGGAGGTTCAGACCACCAAGCTCTCAGGCTCTTGGGACTAAGCCCCAGGCAGCATTCTTCTCCCTGGGGTCTCATCTCACTCAGTGTCATCATGGAAGGGATCCGAACCGACTGCCCCTTGCAAGACCTTTCCCCAGAGACAGAATTCCCCAATCTTCCCCCAGTCCCTCCCTGGGGTAGTCAGTGTGGAGTTTCCTTTATTTACTAAAATCCAGTGAGGGCACTTCAGGAACTTCTCAGACATAAAGTGAAGGTCTGGCAGGCAGGTGGTGGGACAGAGCCCATGGCTGTGGACCCCGCTTGGGGGGAGGGCAGTTTTCTCTGTGAGGAGCAAAGAGAAGTAGATGAACTGGGACTGATGTTGAATGAGAACCCAGTCCCTTTCATCTCCATGCCAGTCCCTTTGAGCTGGGCCCCTTCTGCTTCAATGGCAATTATCATTACAAAAAAAAAATTCCATGCTCTTTGTTATGTTGCCCTTACTGACAGGCTGCAATAACAATCACATCTTCATAGAGAAGGTGGATACGTTGACTGGTGGTAGAGATAGATGGCTGTTCTGGACACAGCCCGTATCAGGCAAGGAAAGAGAAAAGCACAGTTTTCAGGTAAGGGGCCACAGCGGGGCTGAGAAGCCCCCTGGCCCCCAGAAATTTGATGCTTATGGCTTTTTTTTCACCTCCTCCAACTTCCAGGAGCTCAGAATGCCCTGCAATCAGCATCACAGAATAGCAGAAATGACATCTTATCAACCTCTCATTTTATACATAGGGAAACTGAAGTCCAGTGAGGTTGCATGAGTGACCGGAGTCAGCCTGAGAACCTAGTGGCAGGGCTACAATGCGGGGAGGGGACTACTCTGCTTGACCTCTTAGGAGTCTTGATCTCATATCTGCAGCCTTTAGCCTAGTCCTTATACAGAGGTCTAGGGTCTCTATTCTTTTTTGTAACTTGTCTAGTAAATTCTCATCACTTCAGCAACACTGAAGTCTGATTTCTGCCTCCTTAACTCAGCAAGGAGGAATGGTATGCTAAGATAGGCAAGGTCTCCCTGGATCATAATTGAGAAAATGCCACCAACAAAGGACCCAGGTGAATATGAGGCCACCTGCTACATTCTCATATGCTTCCTTTCTCTCAGACTGTAGAGTTCTGCCCGGCCTGTTTTCCAATGCCTGAAATGCTTTATATATTCTCTCCATTTTTACATTTGTCTCTCATGAGGGGGCGGGTCCAATACCATTGATTCCACCATTCTTGGGGACAGGAATTTGCTTTTTTCCCATGCCATGGACTCAGGTTCAGACCTAGGTTAATCATATCAGTGCAATCCCCCCTTGTCACATTGTGCTTTATGCCCCCCTCCCATTTCATTCCCCTCCCCTCCCATCTTCTCACAGGAACCAGACCCAATGGGTTTAATATATGAGTATGAATATAATAATTATTTGGATATGTATGTAACTAAATAAAATATCATTTTGCTTTAAATGATGTTTTTTCTTTCACTTGTTTCTTTTATTCGACACCATCTATGTTACCGTGTGTGCACATTACTTCGACTTTTCTTTGACATTCCTTAATGTGCTCCAACTGTATCTTACGTATCCATTACTCCACTGGTGGGCTCCAAAGTTGCTGCTGGCTCCTGCAGCCATCAGGATCAAAACTTCACTTGACGTCCCCACATATATCCTCTCAGAGATTTGAAAAAATGTATGTTGAATTTTGGACTTCAGATAGAATCCAGATACCAGGGTGATTGACATCAGAAAGGACCACTGAAGGAAAGTGTGGGATTGTCATCCCTAGAGATTTGTAGGACTAGCATGAGTATAGCAGAGTTATAGTTAACTTCTTCCCTTATTCTTACCCCAGCACAGAGAAAATAATCAGTTCCTTTCCCAGCATCTATGTATCTTAATTTCCCATGATATACTTTTTTACATTTCTAGCAAGGGAAACATTTGATCTGACAGGAACATGTCATTTAGTCCTGATGACTATGGTTACTCACCTCCAGCATTTGCTCTTTGGAGGGATCCGTTTGTGGGGTTCTCTCTCTCCTCCCTTTCTCTCTAAAACCTTCACTCCTGGTGTCATTACTTACTGAATCTGAATCCAAAATTTTATGATAGACAGGGATGGCTGTTGAGTTCTCGCTGCCTTTTTTTTTTTCTTTCTTTCTTGAAAACTGCCCCTGAGTTGAAGAATTAGAAGCATAAAAGGATCTAATTACTTGCCTGAAATGAGGATTGAGGAAGAGAAAATACCAGGAGAACAAACACAAAGTAATTAATATTTATACAAATTATTATTTTTCTTTAATGAGTAATCATGCACAGCAGAATCGTGAAAGGGAAATGCCTGATTGTCCAATTTAGAGAAATCTGAATTTATACCCTGTTATTACTGAACCCCTCTGAGCATTGATTTTTATATATAATAAATATTTTCTATATATATATTATATATAATAAATATTTTCTACATGCTTAGGACAATCACGAGGATTAAACGAGATGTGGTATCTTGAGCTACCTAGTATGGGTTAAGGTCCATAATAGGTTATTCTGTCTTTGTTAGTCATTCTTATGCTACAGATCATGCTGGTGAAAGGTCAATGTGAATAAGCCTGAAAGCTCTTGGTATACTTGGGCAGGGCTGAATTACGGCAGGGGCCATTGTCATTCTGGACACCTGCACTGAGGATAGACAGACTCAAGCACCAAGCTTCCCACTCCTGCCTTGCACTCCTGTGCCTGTGGGCTCCAAGAAGTTCTGTACTGAATAGATCTAGAGACTTCAGAGGCATTTCTTAAAATAATCCCACAATTACACCTTATTCACAGAAATTCCTGGGGAATGAATCTGAACACTGCTTTTCTACAGTAGCCTTCCAGGTGCCCCCAGGACCCTGCTGCTTTGGAGTGGGTGTTGTGCTCATACCAGACATTGATGGAGACACTGGAATTCTCTTCCAGGTTAAATTTGCTAAGACCCAGAGCTGGTGCCAGAGCAGATTAAACAAAACAAAACAAAACAAAACAAAACAAAACACCTAGTGGTGAATGCTAACTTCTCCGTCTTCTACTGTATCATTATTTATGACCTGAGGGAGGAGAAGAAGGATTCATAAATGTATTGTATGATTAGTTTCAAAATTTACAGATGGAATTGTAATGAAGAATGTTGACCTTATGTGATATGGTTTGGTACTTCTGTGTAATGACTGGATTTGAAACTGATGGCTCGGAGCTGACTTTTGGAAATGAACCCCAGGGAATAATTGAGGATGGAGAAGAGCCGCCTTGTCCCTCTGGTGGAAGGTTTTTAGACCCTGGGGAGGCTGAGAGAGAGAGAGAGGCCCTGAGAGATGGGATGGATCTGCCTCAGAAAGCGAATGAGGGTTTCAGCAAACTGACCCCATCCCTGCTGGACTGTCCCTTCTTCTCTGCCTCAACCTGAAGAATGAATACCACACAATTATGTCTCCAAAGACTCCAAACGCCAATTATTGGCAGTTGTGTGGACCCAGAGGTAGAATTCCTGTGACAGCCATTGTCTGGCATCATTGTGAACTGCTAACCCTGCAGAGGCAGGATATATGCAGATGGGTTGAAACAGATAAAAGTATGTGGGGGAGATAAAGTTTAGGAGGGGACTGAAGAGAGAGTGCACAGGGAAACCTGAGAGCCAGCCTGGGGGAGAGCATTCATTGAGTGCCGCTTGGCCTTGCACTTTGCAGGGTGCAGACTAGAGTGTGGGGTAGCTAAAGAAAAGGAAATGGAAGGGAAGTCTCTGCATTTGTGGAAAATAAGACGTATACTGGAAAATCAATGGACTTGAGATTTAAGCAGAGGATGAACGTAAGTCCTGACATCCAGCAAATGTGTGTTTTGGGTGCTGGGACCCTTGGCAGACTGAACAGTTAGAGAGGGCAGCTCGGAGCGAGATGTATTAAAAGACTCATACAAGATGAGACTCACAGCATCCCGTAATGTGACTGTCGGTAGGGACCTTATGAACCACCAAGTTTCTGTCTAATGTGAAAATACTCTTTAAAAAGATATTTTCAATGTAAAGCATAGATGTATTCATACAAATGGTTTTTATTTTACACCTGGCTCCATGAACGTGTGTGTGTGTGTGTGTGTGTGTGTGTGTGTGTGTGTGTGCCTCTCAGCACCCATGCATATGTACCTGAGTGAAAGGAAAGGCATAATGTGTTTTCACCCTTCTTGGTCCTTCGAAGCAGAGGTGGCGCTGGTTCTTCTACCTTCCACCTCAGCTCCCTGTCAGTGCTGATCCTTGATATATGGGTAGTTTGGTCCTCACCTTCTAACCTACGTCTGTCATTGACAGAACCTATGACTGCAGGATGGATATACTGGTGATACCTTTAATTACAACCCAGGAGACCTGAATTCTCATTACACCTTTGCTCAACCATCTGGGTGGTCTTGAGAAAACTCAACATCTCCAGTCTTGGTTTTCTATTGTCTGGCACAAAGGATTTGCAGTAGGAGCTGTGCCATGATCATAAGGCCCCTTCAAATTTTAACATATTGCAGTTAAAACATGCCAATTACAACATGAGATTATAAACTGTTTTGATAGAAGCCAAATTTCAAGATTGCCTCTTTTAGGTAAATAAAATATTGAGAGAAAGATATGCTAGGTTCACATTTGGAGGTGGTCACAGTTTGTCAGTCTGTAGATGAACCAGAAAGTCCGCTCTGAGAACCAAGAAGATTAGAAGGAAAACATCTAGAAGAAAAAGCTCGGAGAGTGAGTAGGTATAGAGAAAGGAGAGACAGTCTACTCCACTGAGCACAAGCAAATTATCACCGGATCTCTTTAGGAGCTGCTAAGTATTTATTTTCCTGTAGGTTTTTGGACTAGAACATTCAAAGGAGGGGAGTATTGTACCCCTTCCTTGTCTCCCACGAGCTCATGCATGCATGTATGCATGTGCGTGCACACACACACACACACACACACACACACACACACATGAGGTATGTGCAGCATGAGCCGACATTAATGAGGAGGAACATCTGGAAGGACATGAGTGCTTGTAATGGACCTAGGTCTCCTTGCCATCTTCCTGAGGGTCTGCAGGACCCTGAGACATGGGGGCTTCATTTTACACTTTAAGGATTAGCAGGCACCAGAGGAACTGATATTGGACTTGTTTAGATGAGAAATTAGAAATTATTATTGCTGGGGTGCCTGGAGGGCTCAGTCAGTTAAGTGTCCAACTCTTGATTTTGTCTCAGGTCATGATCTTGGGGTCAGGAGATGGAGCCCAGCCACTCATTGTTTTAACTGCAATGAGATTCTCTCTCTCCCTGTGCCTCTGTCCCTCCCCTCTCTCACATGCGTACACACACACTCTCTCTCTCCCTCTCTTTCAAAATAAATAAGTAAAATCTATTAAAAAATTATTATTGCTTAGGAAGGAACAAGCCTGGAGCATAAACACATCAAAGATTGTGCAGCTGTGCTCCCTGCTAATGATGCATTCACCCTGAGCTAAATCGCTTGGCAACTACTTAAAACAGTGAAAGGACACGAACCACCTCCTTCAACTCCAGGTCAACGTTTTCACAGAGAACAAGGAAACGGCTGCTTCACTCGCACTCAGTCTTGAATCAGGCAGTGTTAGGCCTTCAAGTTTGGCCTTTGCATATCCTTATGAATTTTTAAATTATTTTGTTAATTTTTAAGACAATATTGCTGGGACTTTGGAAGTGCATTGAATACGTAGACCAGTTTGGGGAGAATTGGTGAGAATGTTGAGTCATGACCCCCAGTCGGCATAGGTCCTCCTTCATGCGGGTCTTTTTCTCTTGGCAATGTTTTGTAGTTTTCAGTGTTATACATCTTTTGCCTGATTTAGTGCTAAATATTTCATATTTTTTATCTTATTCTAGATCGTATTTTAAAATCCTTTAAGTTCCAAAATATCCTTTGTTGGTATTAAAAGTACAATTCATTTTTTTGTCATGGATATATATTTTTAAACAGACTTTATTTTTTAGAACAGTTTTAGATTTACAAAAAAGTTGAGGGGCGCCTGGGTGGCACAGCGGTTAAGCATCTGCCTTCGGCTCAGGGCGTGATCCCGGCGTTACAGGATCGAGCCCCACATCAGGCTTCTCCGCTATGAGCCTGCTTCTTCCTCTCCTACTCCCCCTGCTTGTGTTCCCTCTCTCGCTGGCTGTCTCTATCTCTCAACTAAATAAATAAAATCTTTAAAAAAAAAAAAAAGTTGAGAAGAGAGCATAGAGGGTTCACATTTATCGCCCCAGTTTCCATCACCACAAATAACTTATATCAGTATGGTATATTTGTCACAATTAATGGACCTATATTGATGCAATATTATTTACTGTAGTACACAGTTTATTCAAATTTTCTTAGGTTTTTGTTTGTGTGTTTGTTTGTTTTTGTTTTTCGCTAATGTCCTTTTCCTGTTCCAGGATCCCGTCCAGAAAACCGCATCACATTTTGTCAGCATGTCCCCTTGGTCTTCTCCTGGCTCTAACAGCTTCCCAGACTTTCCTTGTTTTAGATTATTTGATGGTTTTGAGGAGTACTTTCAAATATTTTGTAGAATATCCTTCAATTGGGAGGTGCCTTGGGGGCTCAGTTAAACATCTACCTTCGGCTCAGATCATGGTCCCAGGGTCCTGGGGTTGAATGCTGTGTCGGGCTCCCAGCTCAGCAGGGAGTCTGCTTATTCCTTTCCCTCTGCTGCTGCTCTCTCTCACTCTCTCTCTCTCCCTGTCAAATAAATAAATAAAATATTTTAAAAATAATAATTAAAAAAAAAAGAATGTCCTTCAATTGGGATTTCTCTGATGTTTTTCTCATGACGAGACTGGGTTTACAGATGTTCTGGAAGATGGAAGATCACAGAGGTAAAGTGCTATTCTCATCACCAAAGGGTCCACCCTATCCGTGGGAGCAATCACTGCTACTGTTCCCTTCATCACCTGGCTGGGGCAGAGTTTGTCAGGTTTCTCCACTGCAAAGCTATTCTTTTTCCACCCATCCCATATTGGACTTTTTAGAAGGAAGTCACTGTGTGCAGCCCACCCTTAAGGACTGGGGTGTTATGGTATCCTTGCTTGAGGGCAGCGTATCTACATAACTTTTTTTGGTGTTCTTCTGCATGGAGAGTTGTCTCAGCTTCCCAGTGTATTCATTTATTCAACCATTTACTCGTATCAATGTACACTCATGGGTATTTATTTTATGCTTAACTATAATCCAATACTAATTTATTTTATTGCTCAACTTTGTTTAAGTTTTGGCCATTGGGAGGGTACAATTTCGGTTGGCTCCCACATCTCTTTGACATGCCTTCATCAATGTGCCTTTGTTCTTGTCAGCACTTTCTTACTTTCGGGCATTATAAGGTGCTCCAGGATTCTCTTGTCTGTTTCTTGTCCAGTCTTAGAATCAACCATTTCTCCAGGGAGCCCTGGTTCCTTTTATTGGAGAATGATATTAGAAACCAAAATATGAACAGTAGGTATAATTGATTTTTGTATAATGAATTTGTATCCTGCAAACTTGCTAAACACATTTATCATTTCCACTCTGTGGTTTTCTTTTGTTTTGTTTTTTGTACTTTCTATCTTTTTTTAACTTGAGTAAGCATATCACCTGTGAATAAGTTTTACTTATTTCTGTTCAATCTGGATATCTTTTATTTAATTTTCTTGCTTCTTTAAGTGTTCAGAGGTTCTAAAACAATATTGTAGATAAGGACCATATGTCTTTTTCTTACTGAGGAAATTTTGAGGGCAGTATTGAATCTTCACTGTTCAGCATGACATTAACTTCAGGTTTTTCATGGATTCCTTTTGCCAGGTTGATAACTGAGAGTTTTCATTATGAATGGATGTTAGATTTTGTCAACTTCTTTTTCTGTATTAGTTGAGAAAATCACATGGTTTCTCTTAATTTTAGATTGCTAATATGGTGAGTTATATTGATTGATTTTCTAATGTATTCTTTTTTTTTTTAAGATTTTTAAATTTATTTATTTGACAGAGAGAGACAGCCAGCGAGAGAGGGAACACAAGCAGGGGGAGTGGGAGAGGAAGAAGCAGGCTCCCAGCAGGGAGCCCGATGTGGGGCTCGATCCCAGAACGCCGGGATCACACCCTGAGCCGAAGGCAGACGCTTAACAACTGAGCCACCCAGGCGCCCCATAATTTTCTAATATATTCTGACACTAAAGGCTGTGTCCTCCACAAGGCTACTCTCACTTGAGATGCCAGCCAAACTTTGGTGTCCCTAGGTCACCTGCACTCGACCAATTGGCTTCAAGTCCAGAATGTTCCCACACCCTGCTTAAGTGCCGTGATTCATGAGAATGACACCTAAAACTCAGGAAAACACTGTTATTATGAATACTACTTTACTATAAAGCATATAGATCAGGACTAGCCAAATAAAGACACACAGAGTAAGCTGTAGAAGGGTCAGCTTCCATGTTCTCTCCCTCTGAAATCAGGGCATCAATTTCTGTTTTCAACTTATTTTGGGTTTAATGTTGTATTTCCATTTCTTCCAGCCCAAACTATAATTTCTAATTTTAATGTTGATTTCTTCTTTGATCTGAGTGTTTGTTTATAAACGTGTTATTTAGTTTCCAGATAATTGGAACTTTTCAAGAGCTATTTCTACTATTGATTTCTAATAAAATCCGTTGTGGTCAAAGAACGTGTTTTATGTATTAGCTTAATTATTTTAAATTGATTGAGATTTTTTTGTGGCCGATAACACAGTCTAATCTTGGAAAACAGTCTGTGTGCAGCTGGAAAGAAATGATGACTGTGCTTTTTTGGGTGTAATATTCAATAAATGTCAGTTAGGTCAAGTTGGTTGATAGTATTCTTCAAATCTTCTGTATCTACACTGATTCTCTCTATACTTGTCCTATGAATTATTGAGAAACAGATATTAAAAACCATGATTAAACTTTCGGATTTTTCTTATTTCTCCTTGTAATTCCAAGTTTTTGCTTTAAAATTTTGTTATATTTTTGAGATGTTTGCTATTTATTAGAGTAACTCTGTTACTAGGTCTAACTCTGTTATTCATTTGATATTTTGAAATTGCATTTAGAATGATTACGTGCTCCTGATGAACCGATCATATTTACTGTGGCCTTCTTTTTTGTTAATATTCTTTGTTCTGAAATCTACTTGTCTCATATCGATGTAGTCACTCCAGCCTTACTCTGACAAGTACATGAAGAGTATCTTTTCAATCCTTTTATTTTTAATTTACTGTGTCTTTATTTTTAAAATGGGTTTCTGCTAGGCAGCATACTAGTGGGTCTTGATATTTTTATCCAATTTGGCAATCTCTGCCAGGGCTTTTAATTCCTTTATTTCTGTATTAAATTATCTGTTTGTTTCTCTTTATTTATTTAGATGTCCATCAGGTATCATTTTTTAATTCTGCCTGGAAGTTTTTCTTTGATCGTTCTTATAACGCAAGTCAGTAATTCGACCGAATTACTACTACTGTTACTACTACTACTGCTACTATTCGATTTTTAAAAAGTTTTTGTTTTGCCTTTGTTTCAGAAAGTTATTTTCACTGGCTATACTATTCAAAGTTGACAAAGTTGACGTTTCAGTACTTTTAAGATGTTGACCCCCTGTTTTCTCGCTTGTTTTGTGTCTGACCAGAAATCTGCAGTTACCCTGTATTTGTTCTATTGCATATAAACTATCTTTCTTCTTTAGCTGCTTTTGACATTTTCTCTTCATCACTGGTTTGAGTAACATGATGATAATGCACTTTGGTGCACTTTTATTCATGTTCTTATGCTTGGGGTTATCGACCTTGGATATGTGACTTCATAATTTTCATCAAATTTGAAAAAAAATTGTCATCATTTCTTCGAATATTGTTTCTGTTCCCCTCTTGACTCTCATCCTTAAAGGACTCAAATTACACATATATTAAAATAGTTGAAGTTGTCCCAAACCTTACAATGTTCTGTTCCATACATGTATATATATTATATATAATTTAAATATATATAATTTCTCTTTCTCTCTCGGGAATTTATCTTGATGTTCACCAGTCTTCTCCTCTGTGATACCTGTCTGCTGTTATTCACAATACAAAATGCTTGGCATTTTACACAACCAAGTTTTTATTTCTAAAAGTTTGATTGGGGTGTTTTTTATATCTTTTATCTCTCTATATTTTTTAAAAATAAAGAATACAGATGTAATAATTCTTTTAATAGTCGTGTGTCCTAATTCTAATATCTATGGCAGGTTTTGGTTGGTTTCAATCGATTTTTGTCATCACGGATCATATATTCCTGCTTCTTCGTATGCCACGTAAATTTTTACGTGATGCCAGTCATTGTTAATTTTACCTTGTCAGGTCCTGGATAATTTTTACATTCCTGTATATATTATTGGGCTTTGTTCTGGGTGCTGTTAAATTACTTGGAATCAGTTTGTTCCTTTGTGTCCTACTTTCCACATTTCTTAGGCTGGATTGAGCTACTGAGATAAGACCTTCCTGTGTACTGTAGCCAGTGTGCCACCAATTATGAGATTTTCTAGTTTGTCTGATGAAAGCAGGTACTATTCCTATTCTCTGCGACTGCTGAGTACTGTTACCGCTAATCCTTTCGGATAGTTATTTTCCTGACCTTGGGTGACTTTCTTACACCCATGCGTTGCTTAGTGCTCAATTACCCTGATTTGCTTGTTAATACTATAGTGTGTAAGACAAACCTCCTGGGAGGAATTTGACTTGTTTTTCAAAAAGCCAGATGGAAGTAGATTAATTATCCCGCCTTTTGAAGACCCTAAGCCTTGATTCCTTTTCCTCTGTAATACAGGTACTTGAGAACTGGTGACTGGACAGGAAGACAAGAAACCTTAGACCCCAACATCATCACTGGTCCTTGATCTGGCTAGGGTATGTGACGTGTGCCCCTGCATGCTGAGCTGGTCCCAGGCAGGGATCAGCCTTCCCAGGAGGATAGAGTCTCCTGGGACTTATTCATTCTAGATTTTAGTAGTTTTTTTCTTTTTTTTTTATAGATCTTCTTCTCTATTAAAACAGTAAGAAAGTCCTTGAATAGATTTTAGTTCTTAATTCCTAATCTGTATATCTTGTATTTATTTTTCTTGACTTAATGGACAGGGTAGGAGTTTCAGTGCAATGTTCGGTATATTAGAAGAGGTAGGGGGTACATTCTTTTTCCCAGTCATGGTTTTTCACAAAGTAGGATATTAGATATAGGTTTTGTTTATTTATTTGTTTGTCTCTTCCTTCTACCATTTATCAATTTGAGAAAAGTCTTTTTTATTCATAGTTACCTGAGAGTATTATCATGAATAGATGTGGAAATTTGTGAAATTCTTTAATTTTTCTTCCATTAAGACAAGTACGTTTTTTCTTTTACTTGGTTAATGTGACGAATTATACTGACTGATCGATGAATGTTAAACCACATTGGCATTGCCTAGATAAATCCAAACTTGACATAATGAATTATATTTCTTTGTATATTTATGCATGTGTGTTTGCTGTATTCGATTGGCTAATATTTTATTAAAGACTGTCCATTTCATCAAGTATATCTTTCTATAGTTTTCTTTTTTTATAGTAACTGTATTTGGTTGTGATATTATTGTAATACCAGCTTCATATAATGAGGTGGGAAAATGTGCCTTCCTCTACTTTAAGAAATAATTTGAGTAGTATTGGTACTATTTTGTAGTTAAGTATTGATAAAACTAATCAGTGAAGCTATCTGTATAATTTCTCATCTGATAGTACTAACATCTGTTACATATCTCAGTCTGGTTCTAATGATTGTTTTGCTCCTTTAAAGTGTATTTTTGGCTTGCAGTTCCATCCTCCTTGTGGTATTCTTGTGGAAGTTGTGCGTCTTCCAGCACAGTAGATATTGAAAATATCCAATAAATGGGTATAGACCTAAAAGTCGGCATACATTTTTGTCTACTAGGCAAGGGTTTGAATAAATCTACTTTTGTGATGAACTAGATTTGGAGTTTGTTTTTTCTGTGGTTACCCTTAGAGGGCGACAATATTAAATTCTTCTAGAGATATCTGGAGTTTAAGGTGCGGGTTAGTTTGGATATTTGTTTCCTGGGGAATGCCGCATCCATACCCTGAAAATTCCCTTTGCATCAGCCACAGAGAGGACCTCTCTCTTGCAATCTACTGATACATCATGCTTCTTACTCTGATGGGGTCTGGGAAGTGAAAGGGAATTCTGTTGATCTGATTAAGCCATATCTCAGTCATAGATAGGCACTATGTCCCTAGGTCTTGGGAGGGCAGCCTGAGATGTGAAGTGATCCTGCTTCTCACCTGAGGTAGTTCTGAGTCTGGCACAATTTCTCTCCACTCCCTGGGTTGATTTTTTTTTTTTCTGTTCTTTTTCCCCAGCTGCAATGAGATTTCACCAGTATCTTAGAACTGACAGTGTTTTTTCCCCTTCCCCTTACATATATTTTTCCAGATGTATTCAGATATAATTGATATATAATGCCGTAAGTTTAAGGTGTACAAAATATTGATTTGATACACATATAGCAAAATGATCACTACAGTTGAGTTAGTTAACACTTCCCTCACTTCACATAGTCACCATTTCTTTTTGGTGGTAAGAACATTCAAGATTTAATCTCTTAGCAACTTTCAATTATATAATACAGTATTATTAGCTATATTATCTATCTATATTTATCTTTATGCATATCCATTTATACAGGTCACTTCCATACCATGGCTATTAAAAAAAAGGGGGGGGGGCATGGGAGTGCAAATATCTCTTCAATATCCTGATTTCATTTCCTTCATATATATACCCAGAAACAGGACAGCTGAATTGTATGGTAGTTCTATTTTTAATTTTTTTAGGTACTTCAGAAATGCCTCCTGTAATGGCTGTACCAGTTTATATTCCTACAGTGCACAAGGCTTCTCTTTTCTTCACATCCTTGCCAACTATTTGTCTCTTATCTTTGGATGATAGCTATTCAAACAGGTGTGTGGTGATATTGTGGTTTTGATTTGCATTTCCCTGATGATTAGTGATGTTGAGTATCTTCTGATGTACCCATTGGCCATTTGTATATTTTCTTTGGAAAAATGCTTATTCAGCTACTCTGCCCATTTATTAATCATATATATCATATATATGTATATATTTTATGTTAATCACATATACATATATGCAATTCGTATATATATTTGCTGTTCAGTTGTATGAGATGATTTCCTTATGTATTTGGGATGTTAACCCCTTATCAGGTTAATGTTTTGCAAATATTTTATCCCATTCATATGCATAACAGGAGGAAACCTAGAAAGTTCATAAATATGTACAAGTTAAGTAACACTCTTGAACAACCAATAGGTGAAGAAAAAATCAAAAGAAAAATTTATATATACATATATATATAACAAGCAAACAACAACAACAAAAACCCAACACACTATTTCCCTCTTAGTACTTTAAATACTCACTTCCGTTATCTTTGGGTTTGCATTGTTTCTAATGGCAATCTGCAAACATTTTAATGTTTTCTCCCATTATAAAATGAGGTGGTTTTGTGCCCTGCTTTTTCTAAGATTTTCTGTTTATCATTTTTCCTCAGCAACTTGACTATAATGCAACATAGTGTGGTTTCCATTGGATTATGTATCCTGGAGTTTTGTCAAGTTTCTTGATATTGTCCCATATGTCATTGTCCAGCAAATTCCTGCAGCCTGTTTCTCTGGCTCCCAATTGCCTCTTACTTTGATGAAACAGCTGTTCTCCACTGGGATTCCCTCTCTCTGACACAGGTAGGAAGGGGACTCCAGAGAAAATATCTCCTCTCAGAAATCGTAGTTCTCTACTATGTGTTGTCTAACTTGGGAAAAACTGTTATTTCACACATGTTGTTCAATTTCCCCATTGTGTACGCAGGAGGTCAAGTCTGGTACCACTTAACTCTCTTAGGGCCAGAAATGAGGCTTTTTCAGCCACTCTTATTTAAAGGTTCATCAGTTAGCCACACATGTGCAGCTTTACAAGCCTCTCCTCTCTGTGTAACTACAAACTTGTGAAGTGTACATAAAGCAAATCAAATCTAATATTTACTAGACTGATTTCAAATTAAGCTGTAACACTTGACATACTCTTGATTTTTCTGACTTTATTTTGTATATCGTTTGGCTTATATCTGGTAGTTTGCGTTGCTCAGAGATCCCATTAAATGATCCTCTTTCCTTGTCATACCACATGCCCAGTCTCCACTTGGGCCCATTTTTGCACAGTGAGACCCCTTCACTGAAAGGGAGCTGTCTTTCCTCAGTTTTAGTGGAAACATGAATCCCCGTCCAAACCCATGTCACCAAAATGACCGAGGCTTAAGTTGGACCTTGTCCTCACTGACCCCAATTCCTTCAGGAGAAGCTTCAGTCTGAGTTCTGTCATCTTTTAGTTGGCACTTGGCACTCAAGATCAGCATGAATGAAAGAGATAGCAAGGAAAGTATATGGCTTTCCCTTATGATGGACTGAGGTGATCATAAGCATTTATTGAGAGTCTGCCAAGGGGGCACAGGGGTGGTGCCGATATATGTTGGTAGATTAAACCAGTGTGGTTTCTGGCCCTGTGGAGGTTAGAATCTAAAATATAGTTCACACAAACAAAAACTACTTTAATATCACTTGTCAAAAATTTCCTTTGTTTGGATTAGTAAATTTCATTTTCCCCTTTTAGAAATGTTCTTGTGAATTAGACCAGCAGTTGGTATAATCCTCAAAATCACCCAAAATACTGTGGTAATGTATGCTCAAATAGGCCCTTAACACATCATTGATTCTTACAGTACATCTCTGATGTATTCCTGGAAACAAATAGATAAGACCATTAGATTACCGAACATCAGAGGAATACAGACTAAGTGTATCAAGGAATCCTGAGCACTTTCCAAGGAATACCCTATACTCCAGGAATCATTATATCCATCATGCTTCTCTGTGTCACAATCTCTGTAAGGCACTTACACAGTGAAGCCGTCCTGGTTTCATAGCCAATCTTCCACTGCCTGGAAGACCATTTGACTTTTTCCCATTGTTACCATTGTTACTTTAGAATAACCAGTTTACTGTGAAGTCAATATAACTTCAATTTTCAATGGTCAAGAAGTTTTTCTATTTACCACTTTGGGTCTAAAGTGATAAAAACCCAATCATCTTGGGACAAAAGTGTTTTATTTTTGTCTTTTGAACAGTTTAGCATGAATGTACAATATACAGCCATCATCCAGCAGAGAGAAATAGGAGCAGCCCATTATTTTTGAGAAACAAGTACGTCTTGCTGCCTCATTCTCTGATCCTGCAAACCAAATATTTTTTTAAGGTACTGCACAGAAAGCTAAAGCAAGAAACTAACAAGTTCATGGAGAAATGTGGTGTTTTCATTGAAGAATAACCCTGTGTTTTTTAAGTTTCTCTCTGTATTTTACAATCACCCCGGTAGCTATTATATCTTCCCTTCTCCTAATGCTCTCCTGCAGCTTTTCTCGTTCCTCTGCTCACTGAATAGAACCAAACTGGCTGATGTCTGTATGTCAGAAGTCTGCAACTGAGCAGAGTTTTTACATTAGGCATTTTTCATTTCAGGATAACATTCTTCAGTATTACCTTTCCACTATCAGACCTCCTCTTCTCGTTTTGCTAAGGAAGACAAGCTGCAGTCGTTGATGGAATTGATTATCCCCCCCCCCCCACCTTTCTCCTCTCACTATCTTTATGTCATGACCCAGGTTAGGAAATGGATGGTATAATGCGTTTATCATTTTTAATCTCTGTTTATTCTAGTGTGAAATTGTTTTCCAGATTGTAGTCAGGCAAGACTTCCTCCTCTTGTTGGATAATTTGCAATATTTGTGAAGAAGATGCTAATTTTACTGACCTGTTATCAGAGATGTCATTAGAGTTTTGTCAAACATCAGTTCCTATATTGTCTTCTGTCATTCATATAAGCCCATGCTCCATTATTCATTCTTCATGGATGATTTCTTGGGTGGATGGTCAGTGAACCTAACAACTTCTCTGAAATTAAACATGTAACTTCAAAGGTATAGGACAAGGAGAAAATGCAAGGTCTTGGTTACAGTATAGACAACCCCAGACTATCATGATGTCTCCAGGTAGTCTGTTCATCTAAATTTTTCTTAGAAAAAAAAGAGTCAGAATGTCTTAAAGGTCATATCAGGACTAGAGCATGTCAAGAGCTCTTGGGTCATGTGTAATTCCATAGAACCTCCAGGTAACTGTCCAATACCTAGCGAGGCAGGTATACTTTTTTCTGGCTATCCCATTTGATTAGAACTTACCTTGGAATTCACCATGACTAGCATTTAGAGCAAGACTTAAGGGAGAGCCTAGTAAGATATGGTAACAAGACTCTCCCACTCATGTGAGAAGTGGTCAGTTGCTGATAGGGATGGAGGATTCCACTGGCTGAGCAAGACAGCGACCAAGTGGATATGGCAATGGTGGCCCTGGTAGAAGTCAGGCCAAGCGGAGTTCAAGAAGAAATAGCAAAGGAATATCCAGCACACAGTGTAGTTGGGGACTGGAGGCCCAGGACATTGGCATCAATAAGTTCTCTCCACATGGAACTTCAGAAACTAGCCTGGAATGGAAGACTCAGTTCTCAGGAGAGGCTGAATCTCAAGACTAGGAAAACACTGAGGCATTAGGATATTCACTAAACAGGGATCAGGGCACAAACACAGGCATGGGAATTGGGACCAGGGTAGAGACAGGAGCTCATAAACTGAGTGATAGTCATATTTTCTGGTCCAGGCCAAGATTACAAGGTGAACCACTCATGCTTTACCTATAGGCATGTGGCTGCAACTGGCAGAATCTTCGACTTTGTGTTGCATCCAAAATTGGTCCTGGAGACTAGGTGAGGGAATCCAGAGACCTCATTTTTGGGACAAGTGGCTACGTATTGAGATTGGCTCCAAGATGGAGCCTGCCAGTTTGTGTCACTCTACATGGGAGCAAGGTCATCAGTCTTCATCTGTGGCTCTCAAATTAGCACCATGCCATAGCCATGGACTACATACCCGACATTTTTTAATTCACTTGCAGTAAGCATGAACGCAAGTGATGATTAGGATTTTTCCACATAGAGGTCAGTTCTGTTGGAACAAGCTGGCAGGAAAGTTACGTCCGGGGAGTCAGCACCAGAGATTCCATAGCCAGAGCTTCTGAATGTGACTCTGGGGCACAGCCCATTTGCTTACCAGAACATGGGCAAGACTGGATCCTCAAATACAGATTCCATCAAGAGTGGATCAGAAGCTGGCTTATGTTTGAGGCAAGAAGACAAATTTCAGGACAATTTCCAGTTGTATTTGGTCCAAAGGGAGCTTTAGCCAAGAGGTCTTATGGATTGGTTTAAAAATGTTCATATGATATTGGTTATCAGTCAGGTATCCATGTTCAAACTGGGTAAATTCTGAGAGTCAGAGGGGGACCTATGAAATTTTTGCTTGAGATAACAGGTATAAACAGTCCCAGGCAATCCTGTGTATGTTGTGGGGGTCATGACCCCAGCATGCCAGAAGACCATCCAGCACCTCCAACAGTATTATTTCCTTTCCCAGAAGAGGGCAGTATCATTTCCACTGTAGGCTCCAGCAAATTCTGTGCACAGGAATCACTTCCACTTTTGTGAAAATTCAAGCCTAAAAGACACCTCAGACTTTTCCATGTTAAGTCCAGAATGATATTATTTACATCTTATTTTTTATTTTTTTAAAGATTTTATTTATTTATTTGACAGAGAGAGACAGCCAGCGAGAGAGGGAACACAAGCAGGGGGAGTGGGAGAGGAAGAAGCAGGCTCCCAGCGGAAGAGCCTGATGTGGGGCTCGATCCCAGAACACCGGGATCACGCCCTGAGCTGAAGGCAGACGCTTAAGGACTGTGCCACCCAGGCACCCCCATTTTATTTTTAAGTTAGAAGAAAGACCTAGCTTCTTGGTTTCAGTTCTGCCAATAATTAGTCTTGTCGCCTGAGACCTCCACATTAACTTTCCTAAGTATCACTTTGCTTATCCTTTAAATGGGAGTAGTAACCCCTTCCTTGTCTACCCACTCAGTGTTTTGTCCAAGTCAGATGAAACAGAGTGTGTTGAAGTTCCCCACGAAGTGCGTGCTGTTATCAAAGATAAGAGCCCATTTGGAGACATCCCTCATTCTTGAGAGTAGAATCAATTGAAAGGAGCAAGAGGGTATGTGTGTATGCGTGCGTGCGTGCGCTTGTGTGTGTGTGTGTGTGTGTGTGTGTGTGTGTGTGTGTGTGTGGCTGTCAGCTCTGCGGATCTCACAGAAAAGACTCCGGCCCTTTGGGTTGGGAGGCTTGCTAGGGGAGGCACTGAGGAGAAGAGAAAGATAGAGATAATAGGCAGGTGCTCTCCCTAGGACTCCAGGCTCTTGGAGGGTCAGTGGGAAAGAGGAAGCACTGCAGGAGCCACAGACATGCAGACAGATGTGGGGGGGGGCAGTATTGTGTATCCTAGCCCAGTGGCATATCCTCCCCTTGGGATAGAGAGATGCCTGGGGGAAGGCTGATTCTTTCCTTCCAGGATCACATCAGAGAGATGATGGGGGAATGCTCTGATTCACACCAAGACCAGAGAACTTCAAAGATAAGAAAAATGCCAGAAAGTGAGACAATTTCAAAGGCCAGGGAAGAAAGAGCCAGAAAGCAAAGTTGATAGTGGAAAAATGAAAGGCAAGAAATCCCCTGCCTCATTTTGGTTCTAAAAATAAAGATCTGGGGCACCTCAGTCGGTTAAGCATCTGCCTTCAGCTTGTGTCATGATCCAGGGGTCCTGAGATCGAGTCCCGCATCAGGCTCCCTGCTTCTCCCTCTCCCTCTGTCCCCCACTTGTGCTTGTTCTCTCTCTCTAGTGCTTTCTCAAATAAACAAATAAATCTTTAAAATACAAAATAAAATACAATAAATAAAAATAAAGACCTCTGGATTCCTAACAAGTTATGAAATAAACTTAAATTTACATTAGAATATCATATTAAATATTGTTATTCAAAATGCTCTGTTTCATTAAAGCTTGGATTTTTTTTTAAACAGAAATTATTTAGACAGAGACAAAATGTAAAGTTTCCAGCCATTGCTGAGGGAAATGGCAGATTGCATTTAAATATTCAATACACTCTTTTTAAGGTTATCAATTTCTTTCTCCTTTAATTATAGAGTTTTAATTATCAGTTTAAGTATGCCCTACATAGATTTTTTTTTTCCTCCTTCTTCATGTGGAAGAAAAGTCAGAAGAACTTAAAAGAACTAAAGCTTGGAGAGAGCAGGGTCTGACAGGCAGTCACAGCAAGAAGAACAAGAAATTATTCAAGCAACACCGCTCAGAGCCAGGAACTTTGAGGTTTCTAACACCAAGCTGTTCTGAAGCCATGAAACTGAAATTGCAGGAGATATTTGGTACTTTGATAGACTTTACAGCAAGTTTTAAGAAAAATGTGGAGGAAGGAAGATTGGACAGGGGAGCATTGTAGCCAAAGCCTGGTCTTAAAGCTTTGGAATACATTAAGTGGTGACTGATCGACTAATAACAAGGATGTACTGAGTTCTTATTACCTGGCAAGGTCTGTTCTGTGTTCCTTATATACATTATTCATTGGCTTATCACCACAACTCCAGGTGGTATATTCATTATTGGCATCATTTTAACAAATGAGATAACTAAGTCTTCTGGAGGGCAAGTAAAATTTCTAAGGTCACAGAGGTAGTACATAGTAGAACTGAGATTAGGAACCCAGAGAACATATTACTAACTACAGTGATAAGCTGTCTTCCATGACAAAAACTTGGAGAGAGAACAAGAGAGGATGCATTAGATTTGTTATATTTAAATCTGTCCTTAAATCATACCATCTTTAGAGATATCATTATCGAAATTATATATGGATACATACATTAACAAGATTTATTTTAAAAATAATAAAATTCATTTACTTAGTCTAATCTTATAGCAAATGAGTCTTTTAGTTTAGATCTTGAAGCAAGTGCTGGTTTTGGATTCTTCAATATTTTATTTCAGATTTTTGAATCAATATTTATGATATTAGTCTATAATTTTCCTTCTCTTCTGTTTCCCAGTTTTATATCAATGTTATACTTGCTTCATAAATCATTTAAATATTTACTTCATGTTCATTGGTTGGAACAATTTATTTAACATTGGAACTATGTTAATTACATCTCAGTTCAGTTATTAAAAAAATTAAAAAAGGTAAATTCTACCTCTCTGAGCCTCTATATAGTTTTTCTACTTACCAATGGCCTGTTTTATCCTTCTCACTATTAGTTCCTATTAACTTATCCTATACCCTTGCGTGATAAGTGGAAATAAAGATCTGGGCTGTCAGAGGGGCTAATTGTAGTTATCCTAACAAGCATCACCCACTTACTCCCTGCTGTTTCCTCTTGGCCCCAGTTCTTAGGCATGAGTCACTTCCACAAGATTGTTCCAAAGCCACTGCCAGAATGGTAAGCAGACTAGTATCTGGCTCCAGAAGTTGATGCTTCCCAGTGCTTCTTGCAATAAATCACTGCTCAGTATCTCTGATGGGCCTGCTATCATGAGGGTCATCTCCATTCCTGACAACCTCAAGTCAAGCCACGGAACCCCTACAAGCTTCTGGGAAAGGAGCACTTGATAGCCATATTTCTGGGCCATGATCTTCCCAAACACATTTAATGCTTCTTTTCCTAATTTGCAGCTAAAATCTATCCAGCCCATCTCTGGATATACTCTCAAGGCCATTCCTTCCTTGTTTGTATGCACAGGAAAGTATTTACCTTGAATTCTAAGTTCCTAGTGATGTGTATCTAGTGCCTAGGTATTTCAGTTGGTGAACACCTTTTCTTTGGCCACAAATCCAGGCTGATCTCAAATTTGTTCTTCCTTTTCATGAGGAAGAATTTAGTTGCATTTTAGGAATGAAGTCTGTTTGATAAGAATCCAGGGTCTTGAAGTTCTAGCTCAATTATTGACGTGGAGTGTGATTCTGGCTGCCTTAAAAATGAGTGTTAAAACCTCATTGGTACCAACATCTACTTCCTCTGTGAGATCTCATCAGCAGGGCATTCCATGTGATCCTCATGCTAAATGGCATTGTTCTCCCCAGAACTTGGACTTAAGACAAAGTCAAAGGTGATGGACACACTGGATGGGTGTGTCCTGGTCCTCTTTCTTCACTGCATCAGCTGTTCACACTAAACCAGACAGGACCTCAGAGCAGATGAGATAGGACTGGTAAGTCTACTCTGCCATGCTGCCAGCTAATGTTAGGCAAAGGCTTACCCACTGCAACCCTGCACAGGACTAGCAGATGCAGGGTGTGATTGAATACACCATTCTTATGGGAGGAGCAGGTGGGTTCCCACAGAACTATGCTATGGTCCATTATTCACCACTCAGCATCTTCCTCTATTGGTAGAGAAGCTCAGTCACTTCCGAGCAAGAATATGTGAGGTTCTCCAGAGATTAAGATGCTGTAACCACAACCCTGGCCAGATTTTCACTGTTGAAATCTTACCCATGCTTCAAGGCTGAGCTCAGGAAGCTGGTTATGACTATTCATTGATTGCACCTGTCTTTGATTTCCTATATTGTTTTTTCTATAAACCATTTATTTTTATATAAATTGTAGTCTTATTTAGATTATTTAGGTGCTTGATGGGTTGATTAATTTAATTTCATTCTCTAGACCACCAGCTTTTTAGGGCTGGTAGCTTGTGTTATCCTTTAGCACTCCTTCCTCTTCCCATACACATACCTCTTCGCAGAATGATTGATTAGCAGTGTTTGGTGGGTACATATTGAGTTATGTTAAGTTGAATGATTGATTGTCCATTGTGACTCCTGAGCAGAGTGGTGAGAGAGGGCATGCTTCTGGGGAAGATCAGTGAACCCACTGTAACACATCTCGGTGGAGGTGCTGTGACCTCTAAAGTTGACCATGTGAAAAAGACAGCACCAACCTTTGATATCAAGGAGATCTGGTCTTCAGTATGCTACAGAGGCTTCTATACGTCTCCTGTCTGACTGCTTGTTGAAAGTCCCCTACCTAACTATTGGGGAAATATGAGTGACCACACCTTCCCCCCGCACCTTAAGGAACTCAATTACTTACTCTTGCTGATTTCAGTTTCTATTATAATTTTGGGGGGCACCTGAGTGGCTCAGTCGGTTAAGCTTCTGCCTTCAACTAAGGTCATGATCTCCTGGTCCTGGGATGGAGCCCCATGTCAAGCTTCCTGCTCAGCGGGGAGTAAGCTTCTCCCTCTGCCCCTCCCCCTGTTTGTGTGCTCTCTCTCTCTCTCTCTCTCTCTCTCTCTCTGTCAAATAAATAAATAAAACCTTAAAAAATAAAGCAACTTTGGTGTAGTCAATATATTATTGGTACGAGGATAGGCAATCTGATTAAGGAACAGAACAGTCAAAAATGAGATGTGTGAGTACATGACTACCTAATTTATGATAAAGACATCATTCAATATGGCAGTGAAAAGAACAGAATTTTCAATACACAGTGTTAGGACAATTAGATCCACAACAGAAAGTCCTACTTTGGGCCTGCAATGGCCTGGTGAAGTAATTTGCCTAACAATGTAACAGTGTGTTTAGAATGCAGGCAACTTTTATAAGATGGGTCTCAAAGGATAGTGAGGTGCAGCCTAGGAAGGCCACTACTTACAAGGCCAGGTGTCCCTAGAATCTTTAGAAAAAGACTTGGGCTCCCCTGCTGGGCTTTCTTCTGCAGTTTTTTAATTCTCAAGTCTGTCCCAGACAAGATTACTTCCCATTCTTGTGGAGCTTTTTTTTTTTTTTTTCATCTCAACCATTATGGTAGGTGCCTAGTGATATTTCATATATTTTTCTCTGATGGCTAAAGACTGTGATACTTTCTTATGTCTATCAGCAACTGAGTATTCTCTTATGAAGAGCCTTTTCATGACTTTTGCCCATTTTTTAAAGGTCATCTCTGTTTCCTCTAATTAATATTCTAGATATGAGCTCTTTTTCAGATTTGTGTATTACACATCTGGTTACCTTTTCACACTCTTAATGGAGTTTTTTTTTTTTTTTAATAAACAGACATTCTTGATTATAATATGTTCTCCTGTGTATGCCTAAGTGCTTTATTGGCTGGTTCTCAAAATGAGTATGCAATCCACCCAGAATGGGCATTTTGTTGTTGTTATGGTTTATGGTGAAAGGTAAGGATCAGACTGGCCTGGCAGTATGCAGCTGTCTCTGACTTGCAGGCCAAGGTCTCCACATAGATGTCTGATTGTCTCAGCAACATGTACTAAAAGAATATTATTTTCCCCACTGTATTGAGTGATGCTTATATCATAAATTAAGTGATCATACACTCACACATCTCATTCTTAATTCTATTTTGTTCCATTGGTCAGAATATCTATCTTACACCACCAATTTACTGCCTAACAAGTATTGCTTTACAATAGACCTTGATATCTACAGGGGTTATTTGAGTTTGCTCTTTAAAATTACCTTAATTATTCTTTGTCCTTTGTATTTCCATATGAATTTTAAAGAAATGACTTGTTAGTTTTACAACCACACATGCACACAACTGCTGGGAGTTTGGGATTATTTTGAATCTGCAGATTAATCTGGAATGATGGTCCTGGCTTTGTGCTGCCCTGTCTCATATAAACCTTTAGAAAAGCTAATTCAAAGCAGGGGCACTGCATATATTTGTTTATAGGCCCATTAGTACACTAGGACTGTGAGCTCATTAAGATAAACAGACAAAAGATTAATATGGCTTTGAACCAGCTCATGCTGACTGTCACATGGCTGCCCAAGGCACTTCTGGCTTCTAACTTTCGGCCTTTTATTGCTTTCATTTGCCAAACCATTAATGGGATTTGGAGATTGTATTGTTTCAATGGAAACTCTGAGTTTGATCCCCCCAAAGCAGGTCCCTCCAAAGCCATTTCGGAACCCCCATTGGAAATATTTAATTGTTGCCTTAAGCCATTTAAAAGCAGTTTATGGTGAAAACAGGAAAAAAGTTCAGCCTATGCATCAAGGAGCAAGACATATTACAATTTTCTATAAGAGGGCCAGCAGAAAGAAACTTAACAGCCGTACATACCCTTCCTTGTAAATGACCTTCTGAGCTATGCTCTCTGCTTTGCCAGATTGTCATTTTCCCTTTGCTAGACTGGCAGATTGCCCAGCCACAGTGACGAAGTGCATTTGGAGCACCATGCAGGCCACACAAGAGCTCATGGGAGTGGAGATAGAGGAGGACCCAGTAGCCACACAGCTTTATCCCTAAGGTCTTCCCCCTTGGAAGAGAGGCAGCAACATGCTCCAGCAGTCAGGTTTGCCCTCCACTCTCACCTGTCTGCAGAACTTCCTCACAATGAAAAATGATTTGCACAAGTAATCTCTGCAGGATACCCAATGGGTGAGCCAGATCTCTCCAAATCTAAGGCATAATATTTTCCCCCCAAACTTTAATTTTTTCAAGCATTGGAAGTTGAAATAATTGTATAGTGAGCTATCACATACTCAAACTCGGATTCTATCATTAGCATTCTATTATACATGCTGTACCACATATCTACCCATCTATCTTCATATTCTATCCATCTGTCAAATTAACCTATTGTTGCTATTCAAAACTAATTGTAGACATTGAGGAAATGCCCTTCTGGCAAGATAAAGTAGCAGGGATTGACTTTCCCTCTTGAAAAAGTGGACAAACCAGAAATAAATTTTTTTTTAAAAGATTTTATTTATTTATGTGACAGAGAGACAGCCAGCAGGAGAGGGAACACAGCAGGGGAGTGGGAAAGGAAGAAGCAGGCTCCCAGCGGAGGAGCCCGATGTAGGACTCGATCCCGAAACGCCGGGATCACGCCCTGAGCCGAAGGCAGATGCTTAACGACTGCGCTACCCAGGCGCCCCCAGAAATAAATATTTTTAAGGCAGCATGGAATAATGATCTCTGGGATATATAAAACAAGGAGATGAGCTCTACAGTAGACCCTGGTAACTACTCCAAGGATGTTTCCAGGCTGCAATGCAAAATGACAGAAACCAGGCAGAGACTGGCTAAGCCCCTGCATTGCACAGATGGAGCTGACAGTCTGGGGAGACCAAGACAGACAGACCTCACAGAATTGAGTTCTGGAGAGGAGACAGATGTCCAGAGATGAAACTCCCAGAGATCTGCAAAGGGACCCCCTTGGGGCCTTGGCTGAGCCCTACCCAGTGCGTGCATGTGAGAAAACTATTCAAGATCACTGAAAGATCACCCCCCACCAAAACAAAAAGATAACAGTGCCCAGAACTCACAAAAAGCAAGGAATATTAATAGTCTTACCAGTCAGACTAGAAAACCTCACTATTCATTCATGGGACATTGCATATGCAGAAGGGTCTTGCCTCCGTACCTGGGAATACTCAGCCCTACACTCAGAAATTGTGTGAGTCCACCCAACAAATTTTAAAAGCAAAGCGCAGAAAAAACAAAATGTTTTCAAGTAATTTAATTGTGATCCAGAACAAAGCTCAAGATTATGTTTGGAATAGAAAATATAAAATTCACAATGTCCGCAATCCAATAAAAAACTACTCTGCATGAAAAAAGCATTAAATATTATCCATAATAATGAAAAAAAATAAATGAAGATTAACCTAAAAGTGGTGAAGTTATGGGAGGTTACCAGAAATAGCAAAGTAAATAGAGCTAAGATTATTATGCAGATTTAAGTCCTTGTCTTCTTCATTGGTAAGAGTTTTTAGAAATTTAGTTATCCTTCTTTTCCTGAAAGACAGGAAGATACCTTTACAAATAAAGTTTTCCCTTATAAATGTAAATTTTCCCTATGAAAGGGTAACTTTTACTCAGTTTTCAGAGTTTCTCCTGTATCTGCTCTTTCTTAAAAATAACAAGCTCAAGATAATCCTTATGTCAAAGAGACATATTTTGGAGGAGCAAATTCTGTTCACCTTCATCAGGAGAAAGCCATGGATGTCCTCTCTCACTACTCCTATTCAACATAATACTGGAAGCCTAGCTAATGCAATAAGATAAATTAAAAAAAAAAAGAAAAAAGAGAAGAAAAGATACATGGGTTGGGAAGGAATAAATAAAACTGTCGTTGTTCACAGATGTCATGATCATCTATATAGAAAATCATGAAGACTTGACAAAACATTCTTTGAATAAGCAATTATAGCAAGGTTTCAGGATAGAAGGTTAATATACAAAAGCCAGTTGTTTCCCTATATACTAAACATGAGCAACTGGGATCTGAAATGACAAACACCATTTACATTAATCAAAAAAATTAAATACTTAGGTATAAATATTATAATAAATGTACAAAATCTATATGAGTAAAACTACAAAATACTCATGAAAGAAATCAAAGATCTCAATTAATGGTGAGAAGATATTCAATATTTATTAATAGGAAGATTCAATATCATTAAGATATCAGTTTTTCCATATGCACCCCAATGTTCATAGCAGCTTTGTCCACAATAGCTAAATCGTGGAAGGAGCCGAGATGCCCTTCAACAGATGACTGGATTAAGAAGTTGTGGTCCATATATACAATGGAATATTATATAGCTATCAAAAAGAACGAATTCTCAACATTTGCTGCAACATGGATGGCACTGGAGGAGATAATGCTAAGTGAAATAAGTCAAGCAGAGAAAGACAATTTTCATATGGTTTCTCTCATCTATGGAACATAAGAACTAGGAAGATCGGTAGGGGAAGAAAGGGATAAAGAAAGGGGCGGTAATCAGAAGGGGGAATGAAGCATGAGAGACTATAGACTCTGAGAAACAAAATGAGGGCTTCAGAGGGGAGGGGGTGGGGGAATGGGATAGACTGGTGATGGGTAGTAAGGAGGGCACGTATTGCATCGTGCCCTGGGTATTATATGCAACTAATGAATCATCGAACTTTACATAAAAAACCAGGGATGTACTGTATGGTGACTAACATAATATAATAAAAAATTTTTAAAAAAAAGATATCAGTTTTTCCTACTTTGATGTATAGCATCGATGCAATCTCAATTGAATTAATTTCTTAGAACCGCTGTAACAAAGTACCATTCACTGGATGTTTTAAACAACAGAAATTTATTCTCTCATAGTTCTGCAGGCTAAAAGTCTGAAACTGAAATGTTGCAAGGACCATCTTCCCTCCAAAACCTAGTCTAGAAGTGTATCCTTCCTTGTCTCTTCCAGCTTCTTATAACCCTCAACATTCTTTGGTTTGTGGCAATATAACTCCAATCTCTGCTTCCATTGTCATAGGGCCATTTTCTCCCTGTGTGTCTCTGCAGCATCTCCCTTCTCATACGTCTGTCCCTGTGTCCAATTTCCTCTTCTACTTTGATAGTCAATCTTACTGGGTTACAGCCCACCCTAATAACATTATCTTAACTTGATTACAGTGGCAAAGACCCTATTTTAAATAAGGTCACATTCATAGTTACCAGGGGTTAGGACTTTGATATAGATTTGATGGGAAAACAATTCAACTTATAACACCAATCAGAATCTCAACAAGTCATTTTATGAATGTCAACAAACTGATTCTGAAGTTCACATGAAAAGGTAAAAGACCCAGAATAGCCAACACAGTCCTGAAAAGAGCAATGTCAAAAGATTCATACTACCCCAATTTAAGACTTACTTATAAAGCTATAGTGATCAAGACAGTTGAGGATTGGTAAAAGAATAAATGAATAGATCAATAGTGGCCTAAAAACAGACACACAAAAATATACTCTACTGATCTTTGACAAAAGAGCAAAAGTAATTCAATGGAAAAAGTGTAGTCTTTTCAACAAATGGTGCTCAAACGACTCGATATCCACAAGTAAAAAAAAAAAAAAACTAGACACAGACCTTACATCTTTTACAAAAATGAACGGTGGATCGCAGATCTAAATGTAAAATGTAGAATGTGTTCTTTGCTGAAACTGCAATTAAAGTAAAATAATTGAAAACACATTTAAATCTCAGTACTTAAACTTCAAAATAACGCTGGATTCAAAGAAGGAATCAGAATATAAAAGTGGACATATTCATAACTGAACATTAATAAAGTATTCCTTAGGAAAAAAAATTTAAGTGTAAAATGAAAAACTATAGCTTCTAGAGGCAACAAAGAAGAAAATCTAGGTGACCTTGAGTTTAGTGATAAAATTTTAGATACAATACTAAAAACACACCCGTGAAAGGAAATATTGACTTCATTGAAATTAACAACAGCAAAAAAACCTATTCTGCAGAAGACACTATTCAGAGAATGAAAAGACAAGGAGCACCTGGGTGGCTCAGTCGTTAAGCGTCTGCCTTCGGCTCAGGTCGTGGTCCCAGCGTTCTGGGACGGAGCCCTGCATCGGTCTCCCTGCTCAGCAGGAAGCCTGCTTCTCCCTCTCCCACTCCCCCAGCTTGTGTTCCCTCTCTCGCTGCCTCTCTGTCAAATAAATAAATAAAATCTTAAAAAAAAAAAAAAAAAGACAAACCACAAAGTAAAAGGAAATCTTTGCAAAACATAAATCTGGTAAAGTGCTGACATCAAAATATACAAATAACACTTATAACTCAACAGTAAGAAAAAAAATGGACAAAAGATCAACAGACACCTCACCAAACAAGACATACAAATGGTGAATAAACATATGAAAAAGTGGCCATCATCATATGTTATTAGGGAATTTCAAATTAAAACAAAATAATATAACCTTATTAGAAGAGCCAAAATCCTGGGGCACCTGGGTGGCTCAGTCAATTAAGAATTTGACTTTTGATTTCAGCCAGGTTATGATCTCAGCGTTGTGAGATGGAGCCCTAAGTCAGGCTCCATGCTGAATATGGAGCCTGCTTAAGATTCTCTCCCTCTCTCTCTCTCTCTCGGCCCCTCCCCTGCTCACGCTCACTCGCTCTCTTTTTCTCTCTCTCAAGAAGAAAGAAAGAAAGAAAGAAAGAAAGAAAGAAAGAAAGAAAGAAAGAAAGAAAGAAAGAAAAGAAGGAAGGAAGGAAGGAAGGAAGGAAGGAAGGAAGGAAGGAAGGAAGGAAGGAAAGAAAGAAAGAAAGAAAGAAAGAAAGAAAGAAAGAAAGAAAGAAAGAAAGAAAGAAAGAAAGAAAAAGAAAAGAAAGAAGGAGGAGGAGGAGGAGGAGAAGGAAAGAAAAAGAAAGGCCAAAGTCCAAAACACTGACAACACCCAAAGCTGGTGAGAATGTAGACCAACACTCATTGACTGCTCATGGGAATGCAAAATGGTATGGAGACAGTTTCCTTCAAAGGTAAAGGTTTTACCATTTGATCCAGCAATCATGCTTCTAGGTATATATCAACTGAGTTCAAAACTTATGTCCACACAAAATCCTGCACAAGAATGTTTATAGCAGCTTCATTCATAATTGCCAGAAGTTACAAGGAACCTAGATGTCTGTCAACAGGTGAATAAACAAACTGTCCATCTATACAACAGAATATTATCAGTAATAGAGATATAAAGAGAAATTGAGCAATCAAGTTTTAAAATGACATGGAAGAAACTTAAAAGCATATTACTAATAAAAAGAAGCCTGTCTGATAGGCTACATACCATATGATTCCAACTATATGACATTCTGGAAAAGGCAAAACTACAGAGATCGAAAAATGAGCAGTCAGTGATTTCTAGGGGCTCAGGGGAAGTTGGGGGCAGGGATGAATAAGAGAGAACACAAGGAAAGAAATGAAATTCTGTGTGATACTGTGTGGTAGTGGTGGACACATGACTTTATACATTTGTCAAAACCATAGAATGTACAACACAAAAAGTGAACCCTAATGTAAACTGGGAACTTTACTTAGTAAGACTGTATCAATATTGATCCGTCAATTGTAACTACTATACTGCACCAATGCAAAATGCTACTAATAAGGTAAATGGTATACGGAGGAAGTATATGGAAACTTCGTAGTTTATGCATAAGCTTTTTTTTTATAAACCAAAAATGCCCTAAAAAATCCATTTAAATATTTTAATTAGTTATATGGAATTCAACTATAGATAGTAACAGAAATCAAATTGGTATTGTTGGGGGAGGAGTAGTAGAGGAAGGAAGGGCATGATTTAGTGATACTCTGTAAGTGTAGAATTATGTTAAAACTGATCAAATTCTACAATTTAAATGTGAGGCTTATTGTATATAAAATATACCTCAATAAATCTGTTAGAAATATTACAAACATTAGTACACCTCATTAAACACCTCGTCATGCCTATCATTTATTAGAGTTCAAAATTTATTTATTTTTGTTTTGAGATCAAAGTCACAAAAAATGAAGTATCAAAAATCTTAAATGAACACACACACACATGAAAAAAATGCTCAACGTCACTTGCCATCAAGGAAATACAGATCAAAACCACAATGAGATACCACCTCACACTGGTCAGAATGGCTAAAATTAACAAGTCAAGAATCAACAGATGTTGGCGAGGATGCAGAGAAAGGGGAACCCTCCTACACTGTTGGTGGGAATTCAAGCTGGTACAGCCACTCTGGAAAACAGTACGGAGATTCCTCAAAAAGTTAAGAATAGAGCTACCCTAAGACCCAGCAATTGCACTAATAGGTAATTATCCAAAGGATACAAAAATAGTGATTCGAAGGGATACATTCACCCCAATATTTATAGCAGCATTATCTACATAGCCAAATTATGGAAAGAGCCCAGATATCCATCAATAGATGAATGGATACAAAAGATGTGATATAGGAGCACCTGGGAGGCTCAGTCACTTGAGCTTTGGACTCTTGGTTTTGGTTAAGGTCATGATCTCAAGATCATGGGATTGAGCCCTGTGTCAGGCTCTGCACTCAGCTTGGAGTCTGCTTCAGATTCTGTCTCTCTCTCTCTCTCACTCTCTCTCCCAAATAAATAAATAAATAAATAAATAAATAAATAAATAAAAATCTTTTTTAAAAATGTGGTATATATACACAGTGGAATGTTACTCAGTCATCAGAAAGAATGAAAACTTTTTCATATGTCTGTTGGTCATTTGTATGTCTTCTTGGGAGAAATGTCTGTTCATGTCGTCTGCCCATTTCTTGACTGGATTTTTTGGTTTTGGTGTTGAGTTTGATATGTTCTTTATAGTTTTTGATACTAGCCCTTTATCTGATATGTCACTTGTGAATATCTTCTCCCATTCTGTAGGTTGCCTTTTAGTTTTGTTGATTGTTTCCTTTGCTGTGCAGAAGCTTTTTATCCTGATGAAATCCCAATGGTACATTTGGACGCATTTTGGACCTGTGTCTAGCAAGAATTTGCTGTGGCTGAGATCAAAGAGGTTGTTGCCTATGTTCTCCTCTGGGAATTTGATGGATTCATGTCTTACATTTAGGTCTTTCATCCATTTTGAGCTTATTTTTGTGTATAGTATAAGAAAGCAGTTCAGTTTCATTCTTCTGCATGTGGCTGTCCAATTTTCCCATCACCATTTGTTGAAGAGACTATCTTTCTTCCATTGTATATTCTTTCTTGCTTTGTCAAAGATTAGTTGACCATAGAGTTGAGGGTCTATTTCTAGGTTCTTTATTCTGTTCCATTGATCTATATGTCTTTTTGTGCCAGTACCACACTGTCTTGGTGATTATAGCTTTGTAATACAGCTTGAAGTCCAGAATTGTGATGCCTCCAGCTCTGGTTTTCTTTTTCAATATTTGCCTGGTGATTTGGGGTCTTTTCGGGTTCCACACAAATTTTAGGATTGTTTGTTCCAGCTCTGTGGAAAATGCTGATGGTCTTTTGATAGGGATTTCATTGAATGTATAGATTGCTCTAGGTAACATACACATTTTAATGATATTTTTTCCCAATCCATGAGTACGAAATGTTTTTCCATATCTTTGTGTCTTCCTCAATTTCTTTCATATGTGTTCTATAGTTTTCAGAGTATAGATCCTTTACCTCTTTGGTTAAGTTTATTCCTAGGTATCTTATGGCTTTTGGTGCAATTGTAAGTAGGATCAATTCCTTGATTTCTCTTTCTGCTGCCTCATTGTTAATGTATAGAAATGCGACAGATTTCTGTACATTGATTTTATATCTTGTGACTTTGCTGAATTCCTATATCACTTCTAGCAATTCTTTGGTGGAGTCTTTTGGGTTTTTACCTACAGTATCATGTCATCTGTGAGGAGTGAAAGTTTGACTTCTTCTTTGCCAGTTTGGATGCCTTCATCTCTTTTTATTGTCTGATTGCTGAGGCTAGGATTTCCGGTACTATGTTGAACAACAGTGGTGAGAGTGGACATCCCCTCTTTCTGATTTTAATTTTCATCGTAGATTAGTTTTGCTAGAACTAGATATGTATGTGTTATTTTTTTCTAGAACTTCATATAATGACATCATTGGTATATATTCTTTTGTATAAAGTTTCTTTTACTTAGTGTACTGTTCTTTGGAGGGATTCATTCGTGATGTTTAAGCATCAGTTCATTCCTTTTCATTGTAGAATAGCATTCCATTATCCAAATATACTTCTGTTTGTTTATACATTCTCCTAGTGATAGAAACCTGGGCTTTTTCCAGGTTTTGACTATTTTAAATAAAGCTGCTATTAATATTCTTTAATGACATTTTTTTTGTCAATACATACTTTTAGGTCATAAGAAATGGGTAGAACCTTTTTCAAAGTAGCATTTTATATCCCAACAACAAATGTTGAGAGTTTCATTTGTTCTGCATCCTCACAAACATTTGGCATCTTACGGTGTCTCATTTTGACACGACTGTGCATTTCAGAGTGTACTTCACCAACACCCTGCATATCAGTTTCTACACAGTACCCGGCCCAGGGAGTGAAAATAGCAAAAAGCTGTCCTTCAGGAAGTGGAACAGTAACGTCTTTTACTATGTGGTTTTCATGTAATCATTCAGAGTCATGGGCCTCTTTCTTCTTTTCTGTTTCCAAGGCACATTCTAAGGTCTCTGAGACAGTCTTGCTGATTCTCTCTTAAATTCTACTCTCCTTACTCATGAGCATATTTAACTGCATGACTATAACTATTGTGGACACCTAATATATATGGGATGACTAGTCACTAGGAACATTTGAATTTTGCAACAAGTAATTAACAATTTTAATAGCTGGGTCTCTTCTCCAGAGAGTCTTTCTTATTAAAGAGAACTGTGTCATGCTCCAGTCAATTTTAAATAAAAGTGATGTGTTTGCTTCCCTTTGAAAGCAATTTGCATCCTTTGGGTACTCTGTAACAATATAGTATTTTTCCTCTTCCAGCTTTCTTCATTGTTTTTGTCTTATTATGGTGGCATTGTGATGGCACTCACTTGGCCACCTCTGCTCCAGCCAGCATAGACAAGTAGGAAGCTCCTAGTCAGACGCCACCACTTTTAAGGGGGATTGGAAGCCTCCACGGCACTGATGAGGCCACAGAGGTGGCCAGGGAGTCAGCACTACCCACAAAGGGCACACTATTGTTTAGTAGGAAGACACAAGTACAGTGCCCAACAAGTGTGCCTATGATAACGATGATAATCATAATGTCATTGTCCATACATCACACATGCCAACCAGAGGTTGGAGTTAAACAGCCAGGTTACAATCCTGGTTTTGATGCTATGAACCTATTTATCTAAAAACTGGCTTCAGAAATAATTGTTTCTTGGGATGCCTGGGTGGCTAGTCTGTTAAGCATCTGCCTTTAGCTCAGGTCATGATTCCAGGGTCCTGGGATCGAGTCCTGCATCAGGCTCCTCACTCAGCAAGGATCCTGCATCTCCCTCTGTCTGCTGCTCCCCCTGCTGGTGCGCGCTCTCTCTCTCTCTCTCTGACAAATAAATAAATAAAAATCTAATAAATAAATAAATAAATAGTTTTTCCAGATTAGCATGTGACTTAACAAAATAAATTAAGTGACTGACAAGGTCTCTGATACATTATGGTCAGTTTATATATGTTAGCTTTCCAAAGTCCCCTTGGAAACAACCCATCTAATTTTTTTTTATAGCGTTGTCAGGAGGTATAAGTATAGTATACCTGTTAATAATCAATGTCAGGTGAAACCAGAGTCTTGTCCCATGACTCCCCTTGTTACTGAAACGTACCTTTGATTCTGAAAGCAATGATTAGAGGGACGCATGAATACCTCCTCACAGGCAGAGGCTTGGTCTTTCGTGATGGCACACGTGGATTTCTGAAAGAGCCAAAAGTGAAGTAACTTTAACAAATGCCAGGAGATGCCTCGTGGCGCTGTCTGAAACCACTAACTAGTGCTAAAGCATAAACGTCCACCATCGGTCTTCAGATGCACAGGCTTTGTGATACAACTATTCTCCAAATCCTTATGGGATTGGATTGAGGTTAGAGGTCTTTTTGAGAACTTATTTTTTAGAGCAGTTTTAGTTTAACAATGAAATTGAGAGGAAGATACAAAGATTTATCATATGCCCCGTCTCTACACATGCAAATGCAAAGCACCCCCCTCATTATCTATATCACTCATCAGAGTGGTACTTTTTTTTTTTAACCAAGGATGAATCAATATTAATACATCATAATCACCCAAAGTCCATAATTTACCCTGGGGCTCACTCTTGGTGTTACACATTCTGTGGCTTGGGACAAATGTTTAATGATATGTGTTTATCATTATGGTGTCATAGAGAATATTTTCACTCCTGAAAATCCTCTGTGCTCCACTTATTCCACCCTCCCCTCCTCTACTCAACCTCTGACAACCACTGATTTTAATTGTCTCCGTAGTTTTGCCTTTTCAGAATGTCATATAGTTGGAATTAAACGATATTGTATACATATGTACACAATCATACAGTAAGCTTTTCGGATTGGCGTCTTTTACTTAGTAATAACTCATTTCTTGATATCTCATTTCTTTTTAGCTCTGGGTAATAGTCCATTGTCTGGACGTACCACAATTTGTTTACCCAGTCACCTACTGAAGGACATCTTGGCTGCTTTCAGGTTTCTGGCAATTATGAATAAACCATCTGCAAAATAAAGTTGCATTTGTGTGCAGGAGTTTTGTGGACTCATTTTCAGTTCTTTTGGGTAAATACCAAGGAGCATGAGTAATGGATCATACGGCAAAAGTGTGTTTAGTTTGGTAAGGAACCACCAAACTGTTTTCCAAAGTGGCTGTACCATTTTGCATTCCCATTAGCAATGTATGGAAGTCCTTATGGTTCCACGATTTGCCAACATTTCATGCTGTCAGTGTTCCAGATTTTGACTTTTCTAAGAGGCATGTAGTAGTATCTCATTAGGTCAGGCTTTCGAAATACCTCACTTTTTCGTGTGTGTGTATCTCACTTTTTTTTTTTCTCTCTCTCTCCTATCCTGTTTCCCTTACTCCCTCACAGGTATTTCCTCTGGGTACCCCTCAATGAATCACTTCCACACGAATTGCCCTCTCAAGCTCTAGGGAAGCTGACCTAAGACCAATAGAGTGCCAAAGTCTAGTTGAAAAAGTAAGACTTTAAAACAACTACATGGATATTTCCAAATATCTCGATGTTTTGCCCTCAGTAGTCAAAATATCTGGACACTTCTCTCAGCTTTGTTTGCCAGTGTCTGGCATTTATTTTTAAAGAAGCCTGGGTGGCTCAGTCTGCCTTTAGCTCAGGTCATGATCCAGGGTCCTGGGATGGAGCCCCTGTCGGGCTTCCTGCTCAGCAGGGAGTCTGCTTCTCCCTCTCTTCCCTTTGCCCCCAACCCCCACTCATGCTCTCTCTCTCTCTCCCTCTCTCTCTCAAATAAATAAAATCTTTAAAAATAAATAAATAAAAAAACAAACAAGCAAGCAAATAAGATAAAGAAACTAAGAGGACCAGGATAAGTCACTTGATTTATCTTTCAAATAAGTTTTCTTACAGACCTCTGAGGGTGATGTGGACATGGGCATGCACAGAGGGTGATGTCCATATGTCTAAATTGTAAACTTTTATTTTAGAGATTCTAGAGCTGCAAACCACAAATTGTCATGTGTCATGTTGTTATTTTCATATGGCTAAAATTTTCTCTAATTTTCCTCTTGATTTCTCCTTTGACTCACAGGTTACTTATAAAAGTCTTACCTAATTTCCAAATATTTGGTGATTTTTGAAATATATTGTTATTGATTTTTAATCTAATCCTATTGTGCTCGTAGATCTAACTCTGTAAGCTTTCAGTCTGCTTTTTGGATCTTTAACTCTGTTAAATTTATTGATAGCTGTTTTACAACCCCAAAGATGGTTTTTCTTGGTGAATGTTATATGTATACTTGAAAATAATGTGTATTCTGTAGTAGTTGGGTACAGTGGTCTCTGGATGTCAATTAGATTCCATTGATTGATTGACTTATTTAAATCTGTTACATCCCTATTGATTTTATGTCAATTTGGTCTACCAGTTACTGGGAAAGGAATATTCCATTTCTAAATATAATTGTGAGTTTGTCTGTTTCTTCTTTCACTCTGTCAGATTTTGCTTCTTGTATTTTAAATCTCTGATATTGGATGAGTACACATTTAGCACTATTATGTCTTCTTGATTTATTTACCCCTTTATTATTAGAAAATATGTTTCTTTAACTCTGCTAGTAGTCCTTTTTCTTCAGTCTACTTTGTCTGGTTTATCATAGCCGCTTCATCTTTCTTATGTGTAATGTTCCCATAGAATATCATTTTCTACCCATTGGCTTCTAACATTTCTGTGTGTTTATATTTAAAGTGATTTTCTTATAGACGGCATTTATTTGTGTCTTGGTTTCTTTGTCATCAATTCTGACCAAGTTTTTTTAATTGAAGTATTTAGACCACTTGGATTTAATGTTACCAATGTTTTTTTAAATTTAAAACTATTTTGTTCTACTTCTTTTCATGCAATACATGCTGTGCTTCATTTAAAAAATTATCACTCTATTAAAATTGAATATTTGTACTAATATACAGTTAATCCTATCCAGTAAAAATTTTATTTCCTATATCAGTTTTTATTCTTAGATGTTCTGTGTTGTTCATTTTATATATTCCATTCTTCTCATTATATGCAGGCTTGCCTTCAAATTATTATATATATAGTGAGCATGTTTATAGTAGTTATTTTAATATACTTATCTGTTAATTTCATGATGCTTGTCTCATTTCTGGATCTTTATATTGATTGATTTTTTTATCTGGTTGTAGGTCACATTATCCTAATTTTTTTTTAAAGATTTTGTTTATTTATTCGACAGAGATAGAGACAGACAGCGAGAGAGGGAACAAAAGCAGGGGGAGTGGGAGAGGAAGAAGCAAGCTCACAGCAGAGGAGCCTGATGTGGGGCTCGATCCCAGAACGCCGGGATCACGCCTGGAGCCGAAGGCAGATGCTTAACCGCTGTGCCACCCAGGCGCCCCATCCTAATTTTTACCTTATAATAATTTTTGATTGGTTGCTGGAATTTTACATTTCTGAGTACTGTATTTCATTGTATTCCTTCAAAGAGTGGTGGTCTTCATTCTGACAGGCAATTCACTTATTTGTATAACAGTTAGATTTTCTCAAGGCTTGCTTTTTTAATTTCTAAAACAAATATCAAGAAAGATTTCTTCCAGTGAAATGTTACATGTGTTCAATGAGATCTCTTCAGTTTGGCTGGTTGGGATTTGAACCATTTTCCGTCCTGCGTAAGCAGTGGGAATTTGACAGCTTAAAATTACTTTTGTGAGTGAACTAGATAAAGGGGATTAAGAGTACACTTGTCTTGGGGCGCCTGGGTGGCACAGTGGTTAAGCGTCTGCCTTCGGCTCAGGGCATGATCCTGGTGTTGTGCGATGGAGCCCCACATCAGGCTCCTCTGCTAGGAGCCTTCTTCTTCCTCTCCCACTCCCCCTGCTTGTGTTCCCTCTCTCGCTGGCTGTCTCTCTCTGTCAAATAAATAAATAAAATCCTTAAAAAAAAAAAGAGTACACTTGTCTTGATGTACGTAATGTGCAGAATTTGTGAATCATTATATTGCACACCTGAAACTAATATAACACTGTTGGTTAATTATACTTTAATTTAAAAGAAAAGAGAAGAAGAAAGTTTTTTTTTTCCTTGTAAGTCCTTTTGTTGTTGTTGTTGTTGTTGTTGTTGTTGTTGTTGTTGTGTTGTGTTGTGTTTGTTTTGGTTTTGCCTAGACTCATGCTAGTTCACCCCATGGATATGCAGATTAGTTTTCAACCACTCAAGAGGGGCACTGTGCAGATTTCTGGGGTTATTTCTCTGCATAGCCTCTTCCTTTTGGTACTCTGCTCTGCAAATTTTGGGTACCCTGGTCTCCCCAAACTCTGATCTTTGTTTCCTCAGCATAGTGAGTCTTTCAGGCTCTGTTAGGTTCCATCTCCTTGTGCTGTGGCCTGAAATTGCACTCAGATAGAAAGCTGTGTGACTGTAGGCTCACCTCCTGTGTTCCCTTATCTCAGGAATCAGTCATCCATTGTCTGTTATCCAGTGCATGAAAGTAATTGTTTTATATATTTTTTGTGTAGTTTCATAGTTGTTTACATGTGGAGATGAAGTCCAAAGTCTGTAGGAGACTTTTAAAGAAAGAACATTGACGTTCAATTCAGAAGAGATGTGTTCTAGTCTCAATTTGTCCACAATACAGGTGTGTTACTTTTTCTCTGAGCATAGATGCCCCATCTCAGGAGGCCCTCCCTGATCTCACATGATAGACCTACGACCTCTGTCTTATGCTCTCCTAGTACTATAAATGTCGTGTTTGGTATCCCTATCCCACTTATAATTATGTGTTTAATGTCCATCTTCTCTGAGAGACTGTAAGTTCTTAGACAGCAGAAGATATGATGTTCATTTTGTTCACTATTCCCCAGAGCCTAAAACAGGACCTTCAGCATAGACTTTCAACAAATATTAATGGGATAAATATGTGTACATTAAACAATAAGTTTAAGTATCAATTATTATTACCAGCTCAGTAACTCTGGGTACATATCTCATAGAACCTGTGCGCCTCAGTTTCCCTTATCTGGAAATTAAAGAGATGATTGGATATTATCAAGGTCCCTTACACTCCAAAACTTTGCTTCTTTGATTTTCACAACTATCTGGTAATAAACAAAGCACAATCATTTTAATTCTAAGAGTATAAGTGAGAAAAAAAATCAAGGAGATTAACCAATGTGTCTACGATTACACAGCTAATTTGTTAGTAAAGAAGATGAGACTTAAATTCATTTGGCAATTAATCATATTCTATCTTGAGACATCCCTTATGCTGTAACTTAATCCCTTCATCACATTTTTTTTTTCTGTGTATTTATCTCCTGCTTTCTCATCTAGATTGTGGACTTCTTGAAGGCCAGAACTATATATTATATATTTTTGGAATTTCCCCCAAAGGCCTGAATATGACCTACAGAGAGTAGGGAACAAGGCATGTTTATTTCTTTGATTTGATTCTCTATAAGAGATTTAAACTTGGCCTGCACACCTAGAAATAGTCCTCCTTAAAATGTCTCTGTACCTTATGCTCCATACAGGAAATGTCCTGTGTAAGTGATCATTAATCAAAGCTGGTTTGTTAGACAAATAAATAGTTGATATAGCATGTTCCAGGTTCTGAACCCCTCACACTGGAATCTTCTAGCCTCAAGGCTGCAACACCATAGCACAGGTCCAGTCTAGAAGAATGGTGCTGGGAAATCTAGGTATAGGTGTATGAAGTCCACCCCTCCTAACTTGGTCCTCCTCTTCTGGTCTTTATTGCATCCTCCAACCTGGCACCAGATTAATTTTCCTCAGAGATTTACATAATCAGATATTAAAACCCCATGTGTTCCTTAGGATAGAGAGGTAACTTAACTGTGTAAATGTGTGGTCATAAAACAATAAGGTGGGTGATTCCTGTAACAAACTGGTGATGAGCTGGCCCTACCTATAGAGAACAAGGTAATTTTTAAATGATAATAAAACACTTTCTTGAGCAAAACAGCTGTACATTGACTTCAGTCCAAGGTCTGTGAGTTTGTGTTCCTATTGTGTTTTATATCACGACTGTGTTCAAATGTCTAGAACATCTTCTACCTAGCTTTTGGAAATATCCATATTTTTCTGGAATCTGAGCACACAAGGTTTTCAATGGCTGATCCCAGCCTACCTTCCCAGTTTCTTCTCTCCTCTACTTCTATGTATCCTTCCATATTCCTGCTTAACTCTGCTATTGACGATTCCTTCAAGTAGACAGCACTTTGTCATCTGTTTCTGCTCATGTCAACCCTTTTGCTTTCAACGTTGAGAAATGCTTTGTCTAGTGAAATGTGACTGTTGGGATCCAGAACCTGTGTCAGCTACACCCTTCACAATCAGACTTTTCTAGTTACTCTTACAGAAAATATGTCTATCTTTCCCTTATATTTAGAGCCCATTAAAGAAAATTTTTATTCTCTCCTTGAAGCCATTTTATGTATTGTGACCACCAATCTACAGACGAGGAAATTAAAACACTGAAAGCTAAGTGAGCTGACTAAGGCTGAATGGTTATCATCTTAATAAATGACTGTCTGTGAAATTTTACCTAGATTTGCATACCCAGTATTTGTATACCAATCTATCTTTACTATCAGTTTTAAAGTTCTTTGTGAGCATGTGCCTTACCTTTCCAACTTTTTATACAATCCACAGCACTTCTTACAGAGCTTGGATCAAAGTAGAAGATCAATGAACACTCAAGATTTGAATGGAGTTTAGCTAAGTAGTGTGTGTGTGTGTGTGTGTGTGTGTGTGTGTGTGTGTGTGTGTGTGGAGGGCAGGGAATCGCATCTACAACAACCTGTGGGTGATAAAAAGAAAGAGGGCTTGTAAGCCTAGAGATGTTTCAGATAACACAGTGTCATTACTTTCCCCAAATTGGCCATTGACAATTGAAACTGGTGTAGATGGCTTTCCTAAACTTGCTTAAAAAAACAAAAAACAAAAAAATCTTGAGTTTCCTCATTGATGGTGACTACCTGCCACCCTCTGGCCCATTTCTATCTTTAGCTCACCACTGAATCTACCCCTTTTCTTGTTAACCTGCTTGAATGCAAACCAACCCTTCAATACAATAGAAGCTTTGCTGACGCACATGATGACATCAATGTCATGGTTTCCTGAGCAAAAATGAATTGCTTTGCAAAAGTTCTAAGGAAAAAAAGGCATTAGAAAGATTGTGTGTATGTGTGTGCCTGAACATACACATACATACAAGTGTCCATGCACACCCCATAGTCAGCTTTTTTTTTTTTTCAGAACACATCAACAATAAAATTCCATGGCACCATCAGTGAGATGAGTCCCAGATGATGAAATGGTTTCCATGGAAATGATTTAACATGCTTTGTAAAAATAGCTTGTTCCAAACATGAGAAAAAGTGAAATAGTAGCTTGAATCCCATGTGATCTCTCCCCACTGCTAATTTAGCCTATGAATATCTGGGACATGGCTTGGGTAAGAGCAGGAGTTTAGGAAATAAGGTCTATTCCAAACAAGTTCTGTGGAAGAGTCAAGAGATTTGCATTCCTGGGACTTGGTTCCTGTCATTTATTTGTTCCTTTTCACCAGAGACCCCAGAGGCTGTGAGCTCTCTGGGTCCAGACACTGCACCTCGAGAGTATGATGGTTATCATTTGTTAGTATATATCATGCATTGTATAACAGCTCATCTAATTCTCACAAGAATCTTAAGTATGAGGGCAGTGTTATTAGGTCCTTTCTATAAAGAAGCTTTGGTTCAGATTGATTGTGCAATTTAGCCAAGGTCTTTCACGATCAATACAATAGTTAGGAGTAGAACCCAAGTCAATAAACCATGCTTTATTGGCTCTGGGCTTGGTACAAAGCATGGCTTCTGGTAGATGTTCAGATGAATGAATGGATCTAAGAATAAATGAGTGAGGATAGGAAGAGGTTGATTAAAGTCTTGTTAACTGTCAAGAGTCTACTCAAGGCTGGGGGCAGGTTGTGGGGTTCACATCATAGATCTATCGGACACTCATGCTGGTAAAAGTCTTGCTAAATAAATTGCTTAACCACATCTCTCCAGCACCTACGCAGGACATTGGTTGACAGCTCCCGGGAGAACAATTCACTTAGGTCAGCTAAAGCTGAACCACTCAACCTAAATTCAAAGTGCACGGAGGCATAGTTTTCCCCAACCAGAAGCTCCATGTAAGGGCCCTGGATTCTCAGCCCCTGGCCCTGAACTAACTCAGCCCCCTTTTCTGGCTCTGGCTCAGCCCAGCCAGATGGAAGATATTTCTGGACATGTAGGATGGTTTAGGAGCTGTTAGCTTCCAGATAACAGAAGTGCTGAGTGGGCTTTCAAATACCACACCAGAGGGACTAATGGGAAGAGAAATTTTCAGCAACTGTGAATTCTTCCTGGAGATGAGGATACATATTTATATAGTCATCTTTGCTTTGTCTAGATGTTGGTAATCATTTATATTTCTGTCCACAGTCTTTCAGTGACATCACCATACCCAAGGACATCAAAGAGACCTACCACCCAGACTGGACATAGTCTTGCCCAATTCAGATGTACAGGGATCTCTGACTTTCTCTTCTTCAGCCATAGGAGGTGTGGTTTATGTTCCTCATGGAAACAAGGCCAGGGCCCCAGTTATAGAAGGTATAAAAGAATGAGGAAAACCTGGGGCCCCTGGGTGGCGCAGTCGTTAAGCGTCTGCCTTCAGCTCAGGGCGTGATCCCGGCGTTCCGGGTTCGAGTCCCACATCGGGCTCCTCGGCTGGGAGCCTGCTTCTTCCTCTCCCACTCCCCCTGCTTGTGTTCCCTCTCTCGCTGGCTGTCTCTCTGTCACATAAATAAATAAAATCTTTAAAAAAAAAAAAAAAAAAAGAATGAGGAAAACCTGGTGTTCACCCATCAGATCAGAGCACAGGATAAATATCCTTCCAGCTCCTTTCTGTGACTCCTGTCACTACATTTTACTCTGGACACCCACAACTCATAGCCATCATCAAAGATGTGACAGAGACGACTGAGAACAGCTATGAAGTAGGGGAGTTGCAAGGCCCAGGAGGTCTGGTTCCTGCTTCTTGAGAGAATAGTAGAGAGAATCCTCAGGATGCAGGAGACACGTAGACTGGCTCCAGTGTGGTCTGCTCTTTCATCTCTGGCACGGCTAGTGGTTTATGGATCCTAGGGGAAGGGGAAACAGAACCATTATTTCTGATATTTCACAGTGTAAAAATCAGGGAAAATTTTTCACCTGTGCTATGTGCAAAGTTTCTGATGAGGTTCTTTTTATCAAATCTCTGCCCTAGAGACTCTTATAAACTATATAGTAGATGGACATATAAAAACTGAATATATTTAAAGACCTAAATATAAGGCCTTAAACCGTAAAATTCCTAAAAGAAAACCTAGCCAGTGATCTCTTGGACATTGGCCTTAGCAACATTTTCCTGAATATGTCTCCTCAGGCAAGGGACAAAAAAAAGCAAAAATAAACTATTGGAACTACATCAAACTGAAAAGTTTTTGCACATTAGAGGAAACTGTCAACAAAACAAAAAAAAGCAACCTACTAAATGGGACAGGGTGTTTGCAAATAATATATCTGATAAGGGATTAATATCTAAAATATACAAAGAACTTGGGACACCTGGGTGGCTCAGTCAGTTAAGTATCTGCCTTCAGCTCAGGTCATGATCCCAAGGTCCTGGGATCGAGTCCTGCATCAGGGTCCCTACTCAGCGGAGAGCCTGCTTCTCCTTCTGCCTGTCACTTCCTCTGCTTCTGCTCTGTCTCTCTGACAAATAAATAAATAGATTCAAATAAATAAATAAATAAATAAATAAATAAATAAATAAAATATACAAAGAACTCATACAGCTCAAAATCAAAAACCAGAAAACAAATAATCTGATTAATAACTGGGCATGAAGTTTTATTTAAGAATAGGAATAAAAGGTTTTTGCACAATATACAGCTCTGGTACCACCACCACAATTGAGATTTGGAATACTTTTTATCCCCATAATTTATCTTATAGCAATCTGTAGTCAACCACATTTGCTCCCACCCCAAGCCACCACTGTTCTACTTCCCGTCACTGTAGATTAGTTTGCCTGATCTAGAATTTCATATAAATAGAATCATACAGTATGTATTCTATTTAACTCCTTTTGTTCAACATGATTCTTTTGAGACTCAACCATGTGGTTGTATACATCTAGTTTGCTCCTTTTTTTTTGGAATATTGCTGAGCAGTATTCCATCATTGATGGATATTTGAGTTCTTCTGAATTTGCGTTATTACAAATAAAATTCCAATGGACATCTGGGAATGTCTTTGTATGGGGGGGGGGAACTTGGCAGAGGACCTGAATGTATTTTTTTCAAAGAAGACATACAGATGGCTAACAGACATGGGAAAAAATGTTCAAGATCAGTAATTGTCAGGGAAACACAAGTCAAAACTGCAACGAGATATCACCTCACACATGTAGGGTGGGGGGCTAGGATATCACAGTACCATGTCCACACAGAAAAAGGCTAAGTTCCCTATGAAAGCAGCTTGGGCAGGACTTTCATTCTTGTAAGATTTTATGTCATTTACTCTTTTCATTCTGGATCTAGTTATGATATTTCTGATTTAGAACTGTGCCTTTGGGATGAAATAGTTCCCTATTTGAGACACTTCATTTTATTTGTAAAGGGAAACAGAGTCGGACTCCAAACAACTCTCAGAGTGTCTTAAAAAATAGACATCTATCTTGAAGCAGCACAAACAATGGTGAAAACATGGTGCTGACATTTCCGGGTCCAAAAAGAACTTTGGGAAAGACGACCGAGGCAAAGTCGGCACCATCTTCCAACTGTGGCTACATCCTTAAGCCAGACCTGGGGAAGGAATCATTTCCCATAGACTTTTTTTTTTTTTTGCCCCAAATATTCAATCTTAAGTGCTGAGATATTTTTTTAAGTGCCAGGATATCTGTGAATCATTAGGTTTTGAAATGAAAATAGTCTTCAATTTTCACACTACTCCTTAGGGATCTACCCCGCAAAATAAGCTAATGAGGAAAAGCTGGCCATGCTTCCTACAAGAATTAAGGGACATACTCATTTCCAAGAGTGGGGGAAAGATGATCTTGTGATAGCTTTAAGTAAAGATTAAATAAATCTTTGGTCTCACAAGGCCTGTAGCAGGAATTCCTATAAGGGAAAAATGTCTTCTCTGTTTATAGACATGCTAGTAGTGACCTTTGCTGTATTATGCCTGGAACACTTTCATACACTGCTAAATTTCTGACTCAGGGAGCATTTGTTCAGTGGGTTCCGCTATGTGGATTTTATTCATGACAGGAAACCAGGTCTCCTCTAAGGTACTGAGTAGGGTGGGTGAGGGCAGGGATTTGGGTGAATAAAACAGCTGATATTTGGAATGTGAATGAATTTCCATCCCAGGACAGATTTTTGTTTGGTTGTATTTGTTTTTGCTTTTTTGTTTTTAAGACTTTCTGGGAAACCTGATATTCAAGATGAACACCTGACTGGAAGTGGCTGGCACGGGCTGATGTGCAGAGGAGAGGGAGGAGAAAGGCGGACAGGCAAAGATAAAATCAGGAGGATATGAGACAACGACAAAATTTGGGGTGATGAGGAAGTGAAATAAAAGATGAAGATGAGAATGGAGACGTCAATAAGTGGAAGGGAAACTAAAAGGAAGAAAGGGACTAAAAAGCATATGTGTGGGGGGTGAGTAGAGGGGAATTAGTGAGAGAAAAAGGACACAAAGTGTATTCCAATGAGAGAAGGGAGAGAAAAAACAGAGTGCAAGAGAGAGTATCCAAAAAGGAGAGAGAAGTGAGTAGAAAGACAGAGAGGAAAGGAGTCACACCTGAGAGATGAGTGGAAGAAAAGCAGCTAGCACAAGAGAGCGCTCTCGGTGGGCAGGGATGGAGCGATGGTGGCTGGGCCAGAGAGACAACTGGGTCTTTTCCAGCCTCTGATATCCCAGACATTTATCCCATCCCAGAACCCCATAGCTGAGTTAATTGGTGAGGTAAAAATAAATGGAAATTCCTCCACTTCATGCTGATGGCCAGACTGCAGTGTGATTAACAACTCCAGAAGCTGCTTTTCCAACTTTTCTGTGTCTCTAGCATATGTTTGTTTGTTTGTTTGTTTGTTTGTTTGTTTGTTTGTTTTTAAAGTTAATCCTTTCATGAAATTGAACTGTGACTACCTTGTTTAGGTGACAGTGCTCCCCTTGTGGGCTGAGGCTGTGAGTCTGGGCATGCTGGGTTAGAAGTACACCTGTATGAGCAAAGATACTTTTTTCTTGGAAGAGGTTCACTTTGGTTTCTTCTCCTAGCCTGTCTTTTAGGGCTAAGTGCTAAGTATTGTAGGAAACAGTTCACTACAACACTAACATTGTTCTTAGAGCCAGGGCCCATGGTAAGGACAAAAGCCTTTGGAGAGGATCTGGAGGGACCATGATGTAAGACAATGTGTTCTGAACACTTGCACACCAGCAGGTCCAGATCTACAAAGCCACTGGGACTCAGCATTCATTATGGTGCATCAGCAGAAAGGCTCATGAATAAGAAGGCATGAGACTGATTATCAACTCAGACAGGCATGGAAATTCCTATTTGAAAGTCACCACCACTTGCCCTCATTGGCATTGTGTTTCTTGAAGAGAACTGCAGTCTGGTAATACAAAGTGACAGGGACCAGCCCCTTTCTGAAAGAGAGATCCTCAGGCTGAGGTTGGGGATTCCAAAGGTCATCAGATCCAGTCTACTGCCTCCAACTGGACCCCATGCTCCTGGGTTGGGAAGGACAGGTGAGCACAGCTCAGGGAGATGGAGTGGGAAAGCTGGAGCTACCATCCCTCTCTATCGCATGCTCACCAGGCCATTCTGACCCATGAAATAACAGTCTTGGTTATAACTACAGAAACCTGAATATTAAGGGAAATTCAGAAGTCAGTTCTCTCTGGATTTGTCATTAGAAAACCCATGTTTGTGGGGCGCCTGGGTGGCTCAGTTGTTAAGCATCTGCCTTCAGCTCAGGGCGTGATCCCAGCGTTCTGGGATCAAGCCCCACATCAGGCCCCTCCACTGGGAGCCTGCTTCTTCCTCTCCCACTCCCCCTGCTTGTGTTCCCTCTCTCTCTGGCTGTCTCTCTCTGTCAAATAAATAAACAAAATATTAAAAAAAAAAAAAGAAAACCCATGTTTGAACTCAAGTCCTTCCATTTACCAGTGGGATAACTTTTATTAAAAACTCAATCTCTCTGAGTCTCAGTTTTTTCACCTATAAAATGGCATGATGATGCATACCTTATAAGCTCAGTGTGGAAAGTAAGGGCAACATAGGGTCAGTGTCAATACCCTTCCAGTTTATAACTGGTGACAATACATAAAAGCTTTACCATTACTGTCTGTTAAGAATCTGATGGTCTGGGGCGCCTGGGTAGCGCAGTCATTAAGCATCTGCCTTCAGCTCAGGGCGTGATCCCGGCGATCTGGGATCGAGCCCCACATTAGGCTCCTCCTCTATGAGCCTGCTTCTTCCTCTCCCACTCCCCCTGCTTGTGTTCCCTCTCTCACTAGCTGTCTCTCTGTCAAATAAATAAATAAAATCTTAAAAAAAAAAAAAAGAATCTGATGGTCTGCACAAAAATTCATAAAAACCACATTTCAGTTAGCTCAATCAGGAAAAAAAATTCTTTCATAAATATTGTTTTGGGTTATGCTGCATTTGAAAATGCTGCTGTAACCTTCCCTCTGCCCCCCAATATTTCTTCATACTCTGCATTCCAGCCTGCCCCAGGCAGGTCCTAAGTAAACTTTGTGGTCAAGGAGAGGCCCTTGGTCATAAGGCTGCTTCTCCTGCAATGGTAGACAAGTTCATTCTCCTACTTCCTCTCCACTTGAGTGACTAAAATCGAATCAATAGAATTCAGCGGATTAAGAAAAGTAGTGTCATCCCACAACTTCATTATCTTGTAAGAGATAATGGCAACTCCAGATCCCAGAGGGCAATTATCAAACTATAACACATCATTCATGAATAAAGCACACACATCCACCCCTTCCTGAGCTGATCTTCTGCCACATTTCTGCAGTGCAGAATATACCCATTCCGAGAGGACCTTTCAGCCCAGCCGAGCAGTGAGCCTGCGTTCTCAGCCGCTTGTTAATCAGCAGCAGCAGAGCTGTTGTCTCATGCATAGCACGTGAGAGAGAGCTCACTTAGTGCACAGCTGAATGTCAAGTGCCTACCCAATAATGAGATATTACCTTTACCAAAAAATGTCATTTATTGTCTTAAGGATGCAAACTACAATAAGGGCTGGGATGCAACTGTGCCTCAGAATAACTAAATCTTGGGCACCTGGGTGGTTCAGTTGCTTAAGTGTCTGCCTTCCATTCAGGTCATGAGCCCAGGGCCCTGGGAACGAGTCTCATGTCAGGCCCTCTGCTCAGCAGGGAGTCTGCTTCTCCCTCTACCCCTTTCCCCACCTCCTCACTCACAATCTTTCACTCTCTTTCTCAAATAAATAAATACAATCTTTTAAAAAAAAAGGAATAACTAAATAACTCAGGAATAACTCAGATGTTGCCAGGCCCCAGGACTATTTCATCTTTCATGTATGCTCCTTGCAGATTGGCTTCTGTCCCTCAGACAGACATCTTCCACATGGCTGAATTCAACCTGGCCCCTGGATATATGCCACTAGGTGTGACAAAAACTTTATCACCAGTGAGGGACTGAGGCTTGCCCTCTTATATCTCAAGCTAAAAAAAGAAAAAGTAATGGTTTCCAACCTATCTAGCTTAGGTCAAGGGTCTGCTTTTACTTTATTTTTTATTTTTTAATTTTTTATTGTGCTATGTTAGTCACCATACAGTACATCCTTAGTTCTTGATGTAGTGCTCCATGATTCATTGTTTGCATAGAACACCCAGTGCTCCATGCAATATGTGCCCTCCTTAATACTTGCTTTTAGATCAATGATTATGTTCAGGGAAACTGGATCAATAAAAAATATGGCATCTCTTTTGGAAATCACAGTGTTGGAGTGATGGAAGAGGGATTATTCCCAGTAGGAGGGGAGAAGGTAAGGTGTACTTCCTTGGATATTCAAAGACAAAGCAAAAAATATGTCTTATGTTAGTGTAGTGAGTTTCAGAAGCAAATCTAATGAAGATAGTTACCCTTAATGTCGGGCCACCCTAAATGGGATTTTCTGCTTTGCCCTCTCTATATTTCCATTGCAATCACAGAAGCTTGTGCTCACTCAGTGTTGATGTTGGATAAATTGGAAGAAAAGGAACACGAAGTAACTCACCAACTGAAGACAGGGTCACTCTGACTTTGCAAGCTCATCCTCTCCTCCTTAAACTTCAGTGATTGAGGCTCTTGGAAGCTGAACTCTAGGCTCCTGTTTTCTCACTTGTCTAATCTCTTTTATTGTGGATATCATTCAAGTCATTTTATACTATTATAAATATACATAAATGACACAGAGACATATATTTTTTTCAGTACACACTTTACCTCCAAGCTCTAGACATACATATTCAAGTGCCTTCCTGATTTCTCTCCCTCTGAATGTTTCTAGAACACACCAAGCTCATTATGTAAAAACTCTATTCATGACCTTCACCAAATTCTCTCAACCTGGTCATCCTTCACTGTGACCAACAGATTAAATGCAAATATTTTTCATCCAATGACATGAACCTGAAGCCTTCTCCTTTAGCCTCTATACCTAATTCATTACCAAGACATTTACTAATTAAACACTTCTTAAACATATCCATTTCTCTTTGTCTCAAACACAGTTTTAGTTCAAGCTCTAATTACCTTCTGCCTGAACTGCTAAAACGGACTCTATGTGTTCTAATGTCCAACATTCCCACCTAGAGCAGAAGTGACCTGTTCAAAACTAAATAAAATAACTTTGCTGACATTGTTAAAAACTCCTCAATGCTTACATTAACCTAGGGATGAAGCTAAAAATGTCTCATGTTGCCACGTGAAGCAGGTAGAGGTAAAGTTGGAACCCCATACAGATTCAACTACTTTGAGTCCTGCATGACCCTCAATGACAATTTCAGCACAAAGGCCAGTAGAAAACATTTGGGATGTAGGATCTTTGTCTTACTTGGACTATTCTCAGAGGATATCAGAGATTTTTGATCTTTGGGCATCTGACCCTTTAATCAGTGTTACATAAAATATGTAAAGCATGGTTTCTGCTTAATTTTAACAATGGATCCTCAAAAACTGACACACATGAAAAGACTCCAGTCATAAAAATCAGAAAGATTTCCAGACATAAATAAAACATAACTCAGAGAGACCTAAAATAAACCAGGCCATGATGCAGTATATTTCTGTATGTGTGGAGGTTGTATATATATGCATGTGGATATTGAGGAGGGATATTCAAAGATAGCAAGAAGCTCATGTGAATTTCAAGTCCCCTAAAAGTAATTTTGCTGTCAAAATTTCAGCTTGGCAAATACTAATTGTTTGACAAGCTATTTAACATAGTGGTTAAAAACATGGACTCAGGAGTACGCACTTCAAAACCTGGTTCTGCTAGCATCTACTGCTGTACTCTGGGCAAGTTACTTAACCTACCTGTGCCTTAGCTTCTTCAATTATGAGAGGAATGATAATAATAATACCCACCTCATTGGAGATATTCAGAGGATTAATTAATTTATGCAGAAAAAGTACTTAAAACAGTGCCTTCTACATTACAAGTACTATATAAAATTTTAATATTATCTGTATTAGCATATTGGGTGTAGTAGCCAAAACAATGTTCTCTTAAAGGACATTCTATATTCTAATCCCTGGGTCCATGAATATGTTACCTTATGACAAAGAGACTTTTTATATGAGATTATGATTAAGGGACTTGAGTTGGGAAAACATGATGTGCTTCATTTGAAGTATACCTTGACAATGAGAGCTTTTAGACCCGGAATGGCAAATACTCTCATGCTTCTGCTTCCCCATCAACAACTGATCATAGCCTCCTTCCTGTCCCACCCCAACCACCCACCCTACATTGAAACAGAAACACTGAATATTTCTCTACTCAATCCCCAGCTAGCCACCACCAGCGAATTGGTACTAGAACACAAAACTAAACCAATTTCCCTTCTCTGAGTTAGATGTGGCTAAAAGGTATTTCAGGTGGAGGCAGCAGCGTGGGTCAAGTAGCAAAGCCTCAGCTCTAAGGAAGCCCAAGGAGAATAGAATAATAATAATGATAATGATAATAGATAAATAAATAGAATAGATAAATAGCATTCATTTTGTGCTTGTTATAAAATAAGCACCAGACATCTCAAGTTTTACAACTCTATGAGATAGGTACTGTAATTACTTCTGTAATACGGATGGGGAAATTACACTATGGAGCAATAAGTATCCTACACAAAGATAAAAGCCTGGTAAGCAGTAGATTTCACAGATTTGAGATTCAAGTTTTGGTGGTCTTGCTCCAGAGCCTGCTACCTTATTAGCCTCTACGCTACGCTGGGGATAGATCTGGATTAGATTGTGGAGTATCTTGAATGATAAGACCTATTCTATGGTCAATGGGTAATTACAAGAGGTTTTTGAATGGAATGTGATCATGTCAGAGCTGTGCTCCAGGAAGACTGATCTAGCATTACTCTCTGGATAGGCTCAGTGGACCACAAGAAGAAGAGAAAGGCCAGGAGGAGGATCCCCTGTGAAGAAAAGGAATGAAGATCCAAGAAGCAGCATTTGGGAGGGGAGGGCAATACTCGAGTTGGAAGAAGTGCTTCAACGGCTTAGCTGGGAATCACTTTAGAAAATTATCAGGCCAAATTTTGAACTAAGAACTGGGAAAATCAACTATGTATCTATAAAAGCCCAATGCAGGTGGCTGAGTTGGTGGCTTTGGTAGTTTCTAAACTGAGTAATGCCATGTCAGAGAGGGGAAGGCAAAGAAGTCTCAGCCATGAAATCTATCTTCAGTGTCTTCTTCAGGGTGTAAATATTTTTGTGTTAACTTCACGCACATAAACATAAAGAATTAGATAATCAAGGAGAAAAAGAACCTCATAAAATTGACAATGGTTTTCCAGTATAGGTCACCAGGATGCCAGGGTATCGGGGCATGGTTAGATGACTCAATTCAGCATCCCTTCCCTCTCTGCTGATGGCCACTCTAGACATGGCTGGTAGCCAGGCTAGATCCATAGCCAAAACCAAAATAGTCATAGTATTCCAAGACAAAGAAAATTTGGGAAGGCATATTGCCCAGGCTAGTTATCTTAAATAATACTATTTTTCCTCAGATAGAAGAGTATTTACTCTTTTACTTAAATATATATAAAGACTAAACCTCTCTCTGCAGTATCATAGCCCTAGCAGTCAAAAATCTGTTTTCTCAGTATAGCTTACCTCCTTGAAGGTAAAATGGATTAGGCACTGGGAAGGCAATGGAAAGATGACCATGCTTGGATTAACAGGTTGTGAGACCCACTTAAATTCATCTAAAGGCCTCTGAGCCTCAATTTCCTCATCTCCAGGATGGGCACAAGTATTTGTTTGGCACTATTGGAAGATCAAATGAAAGACTGGCTGTGAAAAGTGTTTTGTAAACTGTAGAGCACTCACAGAAATGTTATTTTTGTTGCTGTCATTGTCTCCCCAAGGCTCACATAGTATTCTATACGCAGAGAACATTGTGTTTAAATGCATAGATCTTGAAACAGGATGGCATGATCAGTGAATATCCAAGAATTGTTTGAAACCACAGTTTATGCACTTACTGGGGGAAAGAGCAGGGGTCAGTGTGAGTCAGTCAAGGACTGTGGGTGCCCCGCCAGGGAGCCACCAGGTATTGAGCTGAGCATTGAGTGTTGACCTTTATCCAGAGCAGGTGACATCCTGACCATCCCAGCCTGACACATCTCCCCAACTCCATGATGGTTTTGCCTATTTCAACTCAACTTTGGCTCTAACAGAAACCATTTTGTCTTCTGGGCTGATGCTGAGGGTCAGGGATGACCTCTTCTACTATGGAACAATGGGCCTCTCTCCTGCTGGAGTCAAGTCCGTGCCTCTGAACTCATCAACATGTGTTAATCTCCTCAGGTCAGGAAGAAGGCTGAAAACAACAGGGGAAGAGAAGATCAGGAGAGTTTGTCTTTTACGACCTCATGGACAAAAGGAAGGAAAAATTATTTATTAGATTTCTAAGATTCTTTGCAAATACTTTATTTAATATGCGTATAACTATAAATCAGCATTATTATTTCCATTTTTACAGATGAGGAAACTAAGGCTGAGAGATGCCATATAAGTTTCTTAAGTCACAACCGAGAGAATGTGGGATATGTAAGTGATTGTCACAGAGAGTAAACCACAACTCACGTCTTATTCTTCATTTTGCTCCATGGCAGTGCAGTATGATAAAGACATCCACACAGGAATAAAGTCTTCTGGGGTCCGTCAGGAGAAGGTCTATAAATGGCACTTGGGGAAAATGAGGAGGCAGGGATTCACAGCACTGACGGTGAGGACCCATGCCTGCCTCTTCACTGTCTCTCAGATTCTTGCCTGCCCTTCCAGTGCATTCCTTATCCTGGGGACAGAGAGATAGCAAAGCACTTGGTCTCAAGCCTGACACAAAGAAAAGGCTCAACAGTCACTAGCTGTTATTTTCTAAATAAGAGTGAAAATCAGTCAGTGATTTACCCTTCCTTAAACCCCTTCTAATACTTTCTACTCCTATTCATAAGAAATTCCTCATTTCTGGCCTTCTCACTTGTGCACCCTCTCCCCTTGGTTCAGCCTGAACAGTTGTACTTCAACATCATGCCCACATTCTTTACTCCCATGCCTTAGCCTTGTGCTCTTTAGTCTGTGAATTGACTCATTCCCTTGTTTACCCGACCAGCTTCCCAGCCACATGGTCTCACTCAGCTGTCACTTCCTCATGGAAACCTTCCCTGACTCCTAGTCTGGTTGTTCATTCTGTGTACTTTGTGTTCCTTCCATCTCAACACCACCACAGCTTACAGCCATAATTTGCGTGTTTACCTCCCCGGGATACAGTGACCTCCCTCAGTCATGTACCATGTCTTACTGACATTTCATCCCCAGGGCCCAGCACAGCCGACGATCGAGAATGGAGGCGCAGGATACGTTTGTAGAGGAAAAGAGTGCTTTTCTCCAGCTGAAAGGCTCTTTGCTCCCTCACTTTCTTTCTTGGCAAGCTCTTCTATATCACCGTTCTTCAAGGCTGGGGTTAGTTCTCCATATCTTCCATGAAGTTTGCCTCACCCCTCTTGCCTTCCTGTGAGGATGGTTTCACTCCTTTCCCCTGAGTTCCTGCTTTCTTCTGCCACCACAACATTCATCTCTTGCCTTTATTGCAAATTACTGTCTCCCTGATGCACTGAGAGCTTCTGAAGGCCGGGGACTGTCTTATTTGTCTTTACATACTCAACACAGAGCCTGACAGATAGGTAATTGGTGAATGTTTGCTGATTAAGTGATTAACTGGTTGGATAAATGAAAAGTGTGCCTGCCCTGGTAACCAAAACACATGTCACTGTAAGTGTAAGAAAGAAAAAAATGCAATTTTTTCTGTTCAGATTTAAGAGCAAACAGCCCTTAATGACTGTGTTTGCATCACCATGATACTGGCTTTTCGTAAGGCAAACTTATGGAAGAGTTATAGAAATGCAAGAGTTATCCAGATCCACACATAGCCTTTTACTGGAAATACTTTGAGCACATGCTAATAAGAAATTGTATGCTCATGAGTAATTCAGCATTATGTCAGGATGCTATAATAGGAAAGTACACTAATTTTAGTGCAGTCACTTCCTCAGGGAAGGTGAAACCTAAAGAAATACAGAAAGATTGTCCTCAATTAGATTTGAAAAGGAGTTCCCTAAGGAGCAGACACCTTCTCTGAAAAGTGCTGCATACTGAACAAGTGGAATATATTCATGAAACTGTGCCCGTCTGCTCAAAAGGTGCTGGGATGGTTTAGAAGACGGCTAGAGGCACCTGTTCCCCAAGATGAAGACCTGATTATTCTCACTGCTCCTTTGAGTTTAGAGTGCCTGCTGTGGCTGAGCCATGGGAAGGTCTCCACGGTATGGAAGGAGAACTTCCCACCACCTGGAATGCCCACACTTCACGCTTACCTAAGCTAGAAATGAATTTCTGTTCAGCCACTGCCAGATAGCGTCTGCTGGTGGTCACAGTTTAGCCCACCCCAACACACTCTTTTCCACCAATAACTGCTTTGGAACTTAACCACAAACTGCATTTCAATGTTCTGTAGCTGAGGTGTGCACATATGATAGTTACACCTCGACCTAAAGCCTTCGAGAGCAGGATCATGATTTTTGCTTCAATATTTAGGGCAGCATTTGCATTTTTCCTCTGGTCTATTTTTGGAAGCATTTGTGTAAACTTTATATTACTTTTTCCTCCAATGATTGGAAGGATTCACTGAAGACATGTAGGCTAAACTCGTGTGTGTGTAGGTTTTTTTTTTTTTTTAACTTTTTAAAAAGACTTTATTTTATTTTTATTTTTTTTAAAGATTTTTATTTATTTATTCGACAGAGATAGAGACAGCCAGCGAGAGAGAGACACAAGCAGGGAGAGTGGGAGAGGAAGAAGCAGGCTTATAGCGGAGGAGCCTGATGTGGGGCTCGATCCCACAACGCTGGGATCACGCCCTGAGCCGAAGGCAGACACTTAACCGCTGTGCCACCCAGGAGCCCCCAAAGACTATTTTTATTTGAGAGCGAGGGAGAGGAGGAGAGAGCGTGAGCACGAGCGGGGGAAGGGGGAGAGGGAGAAGCAGACTCCCTGCTGAGCTGGGAGCCTGACACAGGGCTTGATAGCACAACCCCGAGATCATGACCTGAGTCCAGATCAAGAGTCAGATGCTCAACCAGCTGACCCATCCAGGCACCCTGGAGTATACTGCTTTTATATTTAAAGTTGTAATAAGGGTTCTTTTAAAAATAAATTTTAAAAGAGAGTAGGTGTTTAAAGGAATATGTCAAACACTAACAGTAGAGCCATTGTGTACAATTATACAGATAATTGCATAGGTGCCCAGGAGAGTGAGATGTTGGCAAACTGGGGCTGATTTACCATGCCATGTGCCCTGGTATAGGACTGTGGTACCCACTGGGAAGATGGGGTGCCTTTTTCTAACTCTCACAAAGACACCATGTGGGCCAGCAGTAAGTGGTGGTCCATTGGTATGCAGTATGGCAAAAATACTGAAGGCAGCGTGTAAATGGGAGTCCTTCAAGACAGGTGTTTGTATTCTCCATTGCCGTGTGTGTGTGGGTTTTAAATCATGTATTTAACTTCTTAAATACTTACTAGAAGTAATCTTCCTTTTCTCATTATTTTGTGTGTACTTCAAGGTGTATTTTTCTAGGAATCTGTCCATACGACCTAATTATTCAAGTTTACTAGCATAATGTTATTCAAATATTGTTTTATTAGAGTTTTATTGTCTGTATTGATGTTATCTTTTTCAATACTGGTAGCAGGAAATTCTTTCTTCTTTTTTTTTTAAATCAGTCTCTATAGGGCTTGTCTATTTTATGCATCTGTATTTAAAAAAGAACTTTTGACTTTCTTGATTATGTTTACTAAACATTTTCTTCTATTTCACTAATTTCTGCTTTTACATTTATTATTTCCTTCTAATTTTTGCACTTAAGTCCTGAGGACAATACCAGGCACGTAGTAACTGCTCAATAAATGTTAGTATTATTAATGTAAAGTATGGCAGTAGAGACTCAACTCAAGGTGTGTGTTACTAGAGTTTATTAGAAGCTAGATCTTTTACCACCTCCTACATAAGGAGACCTCAGAAAACTTTCAATCTATTTGGCTACATCCAGGCTTTTATTCTAATATTTATTATACAGATATATTCTTTCCATCATTCTTCATTCCTTCTGGAATCTTTGTGCTTCTACCTGGAATCATTTTCTTTCTGCTAAAAAATCTCAAGTATTTCATTTACTGTGGATATATTCTAGTAATGAATTCTTCCATTTATTTATATCTGAGGTGTTTTACTTTTATCTTCATATCTGAAGCATTAGAAGTGGTTTTCTTTAATATTTCAAAGTTGCCATCCTAGTGCCTTCCAGTTTCTATTGTTTCCATTGAAACATTAGCTAATGGTGTTATTTTTATTCCTTCCTTCTAAAGGAATATTTCCCTGTTCTCTTCCTGCTTCTAAGAATGTTTTCCTTTAAGGGCGCCTGGCTGGCTCAGTCAGTTAAGCACCAGACTCTCGATTTCCACTCAGGTCATGATCTCCGGGTCATGAGATCGAGCCCCATGTCCAGCTCCACACTCAGCGTGGAGTCTGCTTGAGATTCTCTCTCTCCTTCTTCCCCTCCCCCAAACACTCACTCACTTTCTCTCAAAATAAATAAATATATATATTTTAAAGAATGTTTTCCTTTAGTTTGTAGCAATTTAGGCTTGATGTAACTATGTGTCTTTTCTTTTAATTCTTGAAGTTCTTTATACATCTTAAATCTATATATGAAGGCTTTTAGTTATTTCATAAAATTTTCCAACGAAATTTCCTCATATTATATTTTTACCCCATGCTGTCACTGTCTCTCTATTTCTCTCGTTTTCTACACATACAGGGACACATACATACATACATGCATATACATGCATACATGTTGCACCATATGCATATGTATGTATGCATATACGTTCACCACTTCCCACATCTCTCCTAAGCTACTTTCTATATTTGCATCCTTTTATCTGTGTTTAAGTGAAGATATATCTCAATTCAATAATCATTAATCCCTTCTTTAATTATGCTTAATCTGCTATAAAACCAATTTCAGTTTGAATTTCTTAATGGCACATGTTGTCTTTACTTTAATAATTTCTGTTTCTTTTATAAATTCTACTTCTTAGGTAAAAATCTGTACCTTATTATCTAATTTTTAAAATATATTCATTATATTTATTTTAAACTCCATGTCTGACACACACCAGACGAACAGACATGTTCATCCAGTGGGTCTGTTTCTCATGTTGGTGGGCTTTTGTTTGTTTCTTTTTCAGTCACATGATCTTTTCTCCGGGTATGCCTGGCGAGCATTCATTGACTACCAAATGAGTGTATGAAAAATTGTAAAGATCATTCAAATTCTGGTTGATATTATCTTTCTCCAGAGTGAAATTATATCTGCTTCTGGCAGATACTTAGGATAAAGAAAAATAACCTTAATTTAATCAGAAAGTAAGATCATTTCAAGCAAGACTTCAGACTTTCTGAGGGTCTTTTATTTCTACTTCACCTCAACTCTGAGTACATAGCCCTCTGTTGGTCCCAGTGTAATATAGGGGCTGTTTGATGGCCTTCTGTCCTTGGTAAGCTTTGAACTCCCATTTTGTTTCCCTATCTCCATTAAACTTCCAGAAGCTCTACTTGTCTTCTAAGCTTCTCATTTTCCACACTTCTACTTCGTTTTGTAGGCATTCAGTAACCATTTAGGGGATGGCAAATGTTGGGATAAAGTCAGTACTAAATGTTGTCTCTGAATCTCTAGAATCTTGGTCTCTCAGTTATTTCCTTATTTTGATCTCTCTAATGCTTTTGATTTTTTTCCTTACATTTTGACAAGCTTTTCTAATCATCCTTAATTGATGGAATGTTCTGCTAATACTTGTTTATTGTTACTAGAAGAAAAATTTAATTCTTTAGTCTAGATCACAAAAAATCATAGGAATTTTGATATTCCAGAGATAATGTGATAAAAATTATGTCACAGGGCATTGGGTAGGTCAGTAGGTTGAGCACCCAGCTCTTGATTTTGGCTCAGGTCAGGATCTCAGGGTTGTCAGATCAAGTTCTGTGTCAGGCTCCCTGCTGAGTAGGGAGCCTGCTTAAGATTCTCTCTCTCCCTCTCCCTTTGCCCCTCCCCCATGCTTTCTCTCTCTCTCTCTCTCTCTCTCTTAAATAAATAAATAAAATCTTTAAAAAATGTTCTGTCAGAATTTTAGTCTGGTGGTAGTATGGAAGGTCATTTGATAGGAATGCAGGGGGCAAAAGTAAATTAATAAGGGATGACCATAGATACAATAAACAAGAGTTTTTACTAAGTATTCATGGTACACTTAAGTGCTTAGGGTGTTTTCCTTCTTGCTTTCAGTATTTCCATATTTTCCATAAAATAAATTCAAATAAATTCAAAGGTTATTTTCATCTTCAATTAAGTATGAAATAGGAAATACAGACTAAAAGTAGCTAAAAACTAACATTCCTGAATAATTTTTGTGAATAAAAAAATAATAATGAACTTATATGGGAAAATACATAGTTTTTGTGTTTCTGCTCAAGGTCAGTGTCATACTCAATAGTGAATGTAAAAAAAAAAAAAATCCCTCTAAGTAGAATGAACATTTAAAGAATGTAGACATATAGACATATACAGAAACACACATGCACACACACAAACCTAGGGAAAGAAAGGGAGATTGGGGAAATCATCTGAGAGAGCACAAGAGGAAGGAGCTGAGTTTTGGAGGATGAGTAGGAGTTAGATGTGTGAAGAATGAGAAAAAAGCTTTGTAGTGTAAGTACTGAAAAATCTGTCAAGTTCTCTTGGAAGATCTGTTTTCCAAATTTTAAATTTTCACTTAAAAGCTCATATTCCTCAACAGTACACATCAAGCAACATCAGTTGCTTTCCTTGAAGTTTCATTAATTTTTAGAAAATATCCATCCCATGAAAAATACATGTGACCGCTGAACGGGAAGTGCCTTGGCAGGCGCCATCTTGGGTCGGGGCCTAACGAGCCTAATTGGCAACACCTCGGGCGGCTGGGAGGGGGTCACGTGGGAGGCGGGTGCGGGTCACGTGCCCAGCCCTGTTGGGGGGGTCACGTGACCACCAAACCGGAAGTGCAGCCGCCGGTGCCATCTTGGTTCCGGGCCGGCGCCATCTTGGTTTGGGCAGGGGGTGCCCAGTGGAGGATAGCTTTGTCTTCAAAAAGAAGGAAGGGTGGGGATAAGGGCTGGGCATGCAAACAGCTCAAGTTCTTGGCCAGCTTGCAAGTCAAATAATTGTGCATGTGATTTTCTTCAAGATAACCATTATGCTTTGGCATACGTCGGAAGTGACTGAGATGTATTCCGTATTTCATGTTACAGAACATTAAAAAGATATTCATTCAAGGAATGAAATTTAATAACATTTATAATTTTTACTGCCTCATCAAGGACTTTTTGGAGGATAACTGACTTGTTTTATTTTTTTGATTCTGTTTTGTTATTACTGTGCGTATGCGGCACTAAAGAGTACCATGAAAATAATTTGGTACCCCCAACTTGAGCCATAGCTAGGCACCCAGAGTTGTCTCCATCTTTGATTTTGTACCCTCCATGCAAATGTCAGAGAAGTTGTATTATGAAAACTTGAGAATTGCTGATGTGGGAAGAATCCTCTCTCTCTTCCCCCTCCTTTTCCTGCTGTTCTTGTTTTCCCCCTCCTTCATTACTCTACCCTCCCTGAATTTTACAGACACCTTTCCTATGAGTAGGAAGTGATAGATGCCAAACCATCTCTAGATTGGCAAGGGTTCTGGCTCACCACTGGTTCTGGCTCCTTTTGCATTAACTCATCCAACCCTCACACTGCAAAACAAATAAAATAAGAGAACATCAATGCTAAAATTTTTCCAGGGATTAATGATGTTTCTTGTGCACAGATGAAAAATTTAAGGATCTGTTCTAAAACTTGTTTCCTAAAACTTCCTAAAAGTGAATTTTTTTCCACTTCATATCACAGCAATCTTGAGAAGTAAGTAAATACATACATTTACTGTAATTTTACTAATGAAGAAAACTAAACTCAGAAAGAATAAAGATCATGGCAAAAATCTAACCTCAGTTACACCTCAATTTTCCTCCTCTGAACATCCCAGTTCTCAGGGCAGGGAAACAATGTCTTTTCTTCTGGTCCAAAACAATCATATTCAGATCCCTGTGTAGTCGACAGAAGAGTGTCCTTAGCCACTGTAACATTTCTTAGAGCTTGGTTTAGCCTTGCAACAGCAGCCCAAGTGTGGTGAGTGTGAAAAGAGAATACACAGACAGACTGCAGGACCTTGGTATGGAATGTCCATTCTCCTTGCGTTCCTCCCTCCCTCTCTTTCTCCTCTCCCATCCCCGCCCCCAGGCGGTCAGAGTCATGTTCTCTTTGGCATGTTCTGCTCCCAGAGTTTTCTAAGGATGGCAACTAAATGGGCTAGAGACAAGTAACTCCTCTGCTGTGTCAGTTACCTCCCCAATGGAGACACAGAGAGGTCTGACTACCTATGAATCCTCGTAACGAGATGCTCCTCGACGTGTGGACACTTTAATGAGCCTGCCCAGATCTGTGGCCTGACACCAGGGCAGAGGGAGAGAGAGAATAATGAGATGCCTCTGTCACAGGGACAGGGAGAAATAATGCACATGGTCAGAGGGCAACTGGCTCAACAAGACCATAAACCTTTCATTGGAAATCAATCTCTGCTTTGTGATCAACTGGTCTTTGGAGATGTCGGGGTGATTGGCAGGTGCTGGGGGTGGAGATCAGAGGGAATAGAGGGAGAGGTGTGTGTGTGCAGCTACAGAGAAGAGCAGCCACACACTGCTGTGTTCCTGGAGCAGAAGAACCTCTAGCTTCCCTCAGCGGCTTTCCCTTCAGAACCTGTAGTGATGTGAGATACCAGATATGGAATGGCTTTCAGGATTTGGTGAATTTATCCCTTTGCCTCAATACCTGAACTCTCCTGGTAGAGAAGAGAGTTGAACCAGGTTTTCTAGTTTCAATAAAGATTTTGAGCAAAGGAAATCTCTCTGACTCTGTGGAGAATGGATCCTAATGATTCCAGAAGGGTCTAAATCCTTGTCAGAGTCTTAATGTCTCCATCAGCAAATTCAGACTGTATTCAGAGTAGGTGGGGGAAAAAAATGTCCCAATCCTTGAAGTAGGTTATTAACCTTTATTCAGAGGAAGCTAATTTTTCAGGGTACAGCAACAACAACAACAACAACCAAGAGCTCACAAAATAAGCATCTCCCCTCATATGTAACGAGTCTGGTTTTCATACACTAGGAAGTATAGTTTATTTTAGAAAAACTTGAATCGAGGGTGCATCAGGGATCTTAATGAGGATAAGGATCACACTTGGAACCACAGGCAATCCTGTGACTTCTCTGGACTTGTTTCCGTGATGTTGAAATGAAGGTACAGAGTTTCTGACCTTGGGGAATGTTTCTAATTTTAGTCCATCAGTCATTGAGGCTCCCTGTTTTTCTTCCTTTAATATCACTGAGCTCCTCTGATTGCCACTCTGACCAGTAGCACTTTAGAAAGGGGATGGGGCAAGACAAGGTGAGACATTTATTCCTCTCTTGGCTCCTGGAATGACTGTGACCTCAGGATCAGTGAGAAAGGGGCTGGACCTGTAGATTATGAGAAGACTGGGGATTTTCAATGAATGGCCATTATTCTATTTTTGTTTTAAGATTTTGTTTATTTATTTGACAGAGACAGCCAGCGAGAGAGGGAACACAAGCAGGGGGAGTGGGAGAGGAAGAGGCAGGCTCCCAGCAGAAGAGCCTGATGTGGGGCTTGATCCCAGAACACCGGGATCACGCCCTGAGCCAAAGGCAGATGCTTAACAACCGCACCACCCAGGCACCACCATTATTCTATTTTTAATAGACTACTTCAAATATAATCCTTATCTCTTCTAGGCTTTGAGAGGTTGTGGAAACTCCTGTGAATGAAGAAATAATTATTATTTTCACTGGATATGGTGAAATGAAATATTTCTTTCTTATCTGTCTTATTTCTATGTCCCAATATTTAGTGGTAACCTGTGTGCCCACAGGGAGCTTTTCACTTGAGTAGTACTTTTTAATCTTGTGTTTCTGAACTACAGAGGGATTTGTACTGTTCTTAGCACCTTCCTCCTCAATTGTCTTTGTAACAAAATGAGGGAGCTGGATGAGAATGGGAGACCCATTTTTGGAGCTATTGACTAAAGATGGGCTTTCCTAAATTATTTTTAGTTGAGAACTTAGTAACATTCACTGAAAGTGTAAGGAAGCAGTGTGAGTCTTCCTTCTCTTCTGACAAGAGCATAGTAGAGTTTGGTCTGTTCCTGGTGAAGTATAAGGATGTAGGAGGCAATTGGGCCCCAGCGAGTTGGGTGTTAGGTAAGGGGGCAGGCATCCTGGCAGGTAGGCAGCAAATTGGGCATGCACAGGATCAACAGATCAAGGGGAAATACCAAGTGAGAAATCAGTTAGATGTTCAGGGATAGCAGTGATAGCTACAACAAGCAAGGACAAGGGTCATAAAATCCAGTCTACAGGATAAGTCTCTTCTGAATGCTGGTGAGAAGCTGGCAATGCCAAGCCTGGAGACACCAGGACAAATTCATGGCTAAACAATTCAGGCAAGAAAATCGTATATCAGGGCACCACTGTCCTGAAATTACATCTTGCCCCAGCTCAGTTGCTCTAGCTCAACAGAAAGTTGTTCTTGATGGCTTCTTAATCATTCTATCCCCAGTGCCTACCTGGTACAAAACAAAAGTAAGATACATAACAAAAACAAAAAAACAAAAACAAAACAAAACAAAAAAAATAAAAAATAAAAAAGAATGAAAAAGGAATATTAATGCTTGTTAACACTATTACTGTTAATGTCTTATATTCTAGCTTCTAACTCTCTCCTTGTTTCCCAGTTCTGTTCTTTGTTTGCCTGACACTGTATCTTGATGCTGATGTCAGCATGCTGTCTCCTCCCAGGACTACCTTCGTGTTCTTATGCTATTATAACTGAACCTGGTTCTGGCTAAGTCTCCATCCTGCTGTCCGATCTGTTTGAAGGTGGAGATAATTTCTCTGCCTTTTTTCTCCTTGCACTGTCCTAAGAGGAAGAGATGCTGATCTGATTGGCCAAAGACAGGATTACTGACAAGGGAATGTTTAATAGAGTTTGCAGGGTCACTGGGCATGTACAAAAGGGATGTTCGCTTTTCTTCTCTAATGAATTTGCTCACATTCTTCTTTCTTTCCTCTCTCATTCTTACCTTATTTTGTTCCACAGATAATTATTGAGATATTTATTTGTTCCACAGGTGTTTGTCTATGTGTCAAGCACTATGCTAAAGGCTAGATATGTAATGGAAAATTAAACAAAACAAAACAAAAAACAAACAGATTTTGATCTTGCCTGCTATGGTCTGAATGTTTTATACAAAATATGTATATTAAATCCTAATGCCCAACAGATGATATGAAGAGTTAGGGGTCTCCGGAAGATGATTAAGTCATGAAGGTGAAGCCCTCATGAATCAGATTAATGTCCTTAAAAAAGAGACCTGAGACGTCCTTTGCCCCTTCTAGTATGTGAGGATATAATGAGAAGTCTGTGACCCTCACCTGACCATGTTGGAACTCTGATCTCAGAGTTCCTTCAAAACTATGAGAAATAAATGCTTATTGTTTGTAAGCAATCTAGACTAAGGCCCTGCCCTCATGGGGATTTCAGTCCAGTGGGGGAGAAATACATGAAGCCATTTAAAATTTCTTTTAAATTAAAAATTGCTCATGGGAATGGTCCATGAGAGAGAGAAGGAGGAAAGGTGCAGAAGAAGGGATAATCATTCAAAAAACAAATTTTGTAAGACTAGCAAAAATGATTGAATCCAGAATAAATGCAGAGGACTGACAATACAGCATAGCGATTAAGAAAATGGACTCTGGGGTAAGATACCTTAGTTTTACATTACAACTCCAGTGCTTATTAATTGTATAATCTTGGATAATTATTTAACCTCTCTGTGACAAAGTCATCAAAAAAAAATCGAGACTAACAATACTAAGTTAATAACGTTTTATTGAATATTTAAGGCTTAGGATGGTGAAAAGACCATAGTGAAGGCTCAAGCTGTTTGCTATTTTTAAAATAAACTTTATTTTTTAGAATAGTTTTTATTTGTAAAAAATTATGAAGATAATACAGATAATTCTTATATAACCCTCACCCAGTTTCCTCTATTATTAATATCTTAAATTAGTATCATACATTTGTTACAATTAATCGGCCAGTATTGGCACATTATTATTAACTAAAGTCCATGCTTTATTCAGATTTCTTTAGTTTTTGACTAATGCCTTTTTTCAGCTCCAGTATTCCATTCAGTATACCACATCACATTTAGTTGTCACTAGTTGTCTCCCTAGGCTTCTCTTGGCTGTGACAGTTTCTCTGACTTTCCTTGTTGTTGATGGCCTTGACAGTTTTGAGGAGTACTAGCTAGGTATTTTGTAGAGTGTTCCTTTATTGAATTTTTCTGGTGTTTTTCTCATAGTTAGACTGGAGTTATAGGTTTTGAGGAGGAAAACCACGGAAGTAAAGTGCGTCTACATACTATCACCCTGACTCTCCTTCGTTGATTACCTGCCTGAAAGATAGCCTCTCAGTTTTCTGCACTGTAAAGTTGTCTCCACCACTCTATACTGTACTCTTTGGAACAGAGTCACTATGAGCAGCTCAAATCTAAAGATTGAGAAATTATATTCTACCTCATTGAGGGCAAAGTATCTTCATAAATTATTTGGAACTCTCCTGCATGGGATAGTCAGCTCCTCTTCCCTCCTTACTTGTTTATTTAATCATTTATTTATATCAGTATGGACTCATGATTTTATACTTGGTTATATAATCCAATACTACTTTGGCCACTAGGGGCTCTTTCAGTTGTCTCATGTGTGCCTTTGACACACACCTGCCGTTGTGTGTGTAACCATGTGTGTAGTACTTTCTTACTTTCCTACACTACCATATGCTTCAAGTTCTTCTTTTATATTTCTTGTATTATACAATCCACCATTTCTACAAGAAGTCCTGGTTCCTTTTATTGCAGAATAGTATAAAAAACCAAGATCTGGGGCGCCTGGGTGGCACAGCGGTTAAGCGTCTGCCTTCGGCTCAGGGCGTGATCCAGGCGTTATGGAATCGAGCCCCACATCAGGCTCCTCCGCTAGGAGCCTGCTTCTTCGTCTCCCACTCCCCCTGCTTGTGTTCCCTCTCTCGCTGGCTGTCTCTATCTCTGTCAAATAAATAAATAAAATCTTAAAAAAAAAAAGAAAAAAGAAAAACTTAAAAAAAAAAAACAACTAAGATCTATGTTCTAAGTGTGCTTCTTGCTCCTGGAATATCATTGCTTGTCGGCCTTCTCAGCTGATAGAGCAAGGAAATATATAGGTATATAGCAACTTGTGTATATACACATAATTATAAATACTTCTATATGCAACTATCTGTATCTATGTTAAACTAAACATGAGTTCATACTGATGTCTCCAATTCTAATTCAGTACTACACAAATCAGTCTAGCCTCCTCCGCTTGCTTATCTGTATCTCCTGCTCTAACAGGGAGACAATTGGCTTCCAGCATCCACCATCCTTTTAATTAATTATTCAATTCCAGTGTATGTATGTCTGCTATTTTAATAGGAGAAACACTACCCTTATTTTAATAGAAGGAAATAAAAACAAAGATAAAATGCAGAAAAGTGAATCCCTTCCCTCCCCTCCTCTGTGACACAAAAGGAATTCTTAGTTCATGACTTTAGTCATCTCAATAAGGGTAAAACATTAGTAAATGCTCAGGATAGGAATGGGGAAGTGGATATTGAAGGTTTGAATAAAATGGAGAATATAAGAGTTATTTAAGGAAAACAGATGAGTGAGCATATTTGAGAAACTTTTGTTTCTCAAATTTGAGAAAAGATTGTTAACTAGTGTTGAGGTGGGTTAGTCATGAATTTACAGTGGAATCAGTCAATCCCTTTGTCTGGTTTCTTTCTTCAGCAATGCACCTGTGTCAAGATGAAGACAGCTTGTTTCAGATCTTCCATGGCAAAGGATTAGTAACTACAGTGGAGTGAAAGTTGGACCTGAAATTTGAGATTAATTAAACTAAGTAATTATAAAGATAGATCATTGGTTTAAGATCAATTATGAAAAAATTAATCACTATATTTATAACAAATTAAGTAACTATAATGTAGATACAGATAACTAGAAAGTCATAAGATCAATGATACAAAGTCTTGATGAGGTTGATGAGGCAACAGGAATAAGTAAGTTGAAAGCCTGAGAGTTTGTCATGAGAGTGAGCAGTGAATTCATTTTGGCAATGAGTTATTGGTGATAACAAGGCCCTGGCTATGAACCTGGAAGTGGGTAAACACTGACCACTGTCCATTAGAGGAAAAGATATTAGTGATGTGGCAGTTAAGACACTGTGAATCCAGGTGTTGAGTGGTCACATGGGCAGTGAGCCTCTAAGAATAATGCCGAGAGATAGGGGTGGAAGTGTTAGATATTGAGTAATGACATCTATTAAAAAATGAATGAATTAAGCATACATACATTTATACGCACAAACATAGACTAGAATAAAAGCAACCTATGGGTACATTAGGTTCTTTATTTCTACTTAATTGGTTCTCTCTTTTCACTGAATTTAAATCTAACACAGTACAGACCAGCGCAGTTGGCTTATGCCCAGATTGAAATTAATACTGGATAGAAGGGAAACAATTATCCCATTGAAAGCAATTACAACCATCCCCTTTCCTCTAGCCACTGCCTTTCTCAGACAGCTGCTGTTTTGAATACATGATTATTGCACTTAATATTCAAGTTTCATAGTAATTTCAGGAAGCAATTTTCATTAATAAAATGAAAATGTATACATCTTCATGTCTCATTTACAAATAAATTTCCCACTGATGTTCACTTTGTTTTTATATTTTTACACGGTTACAAAGGTACTACTATCTCAAATATTCCTTATTACCTTTTCTAGGCATGGCCAACTAATTTGCTGAATAGACTTGAACTTCAGAAGTTTCTTTTCGTTGTTTGGAAGCAAACTTCCAATTAGATCAGAATTTTTCCAGCTCAAAATCCTTTTTAAAGTAGAAGCAATGGTGGTGATATTTTAAAGACCCCTGTGTTCCTTATAACACATGAGTTCCAGTGTGCAATTTGTAAAATCAATCAAAGAAATGTTTCACCACCATCATCTGGTGGTGATATTTTAAAGACCCCTGTGTTCCTTATAACACATGAGTTCCATTGTGCAATTTGTAAAATCAATCAAAGGAAATTATATATATATATATATATATATATATATATATATATATATATATATATATCTGCAAAAGTTTTTAGAAACACAGAGTACAAGTCTCATGATCACTGTTTTATGGCCACTTTGGCTCTATCTCACTAGACTGAAGTTTGTGGACTAGCCCCTGGCCATGGTCTAATATATTTAGTCTGAAAATAAGCAACCACATTTGATAAAGCCCCAGCCTGAGTGCATATCCTGCTTTTACATAGCACTAACCTGCAAGCTCCCAGAAAGGAACGGACGGTGACTGGTTTTAATCTTTGCATCTCAGGTGTCTATGGTGTAGTAATTATAATAGTAGATAAAATTGACTATTTGTTAAGTGAAAGGCATTGTGTAAGCATTTAATATGTATTCATAGTTAATCTACAACATAATCTTCTATGGTAGGTATTACAGTTGTCCTTACTTTAGAAACATAGATATTGACCTATGCTGAGGTTAAATCTGCTCACAGATACAGTCAGTCAAAGTGGCAGCACCAGGATTTGAATACAATTGTCTGACTTCAGAAATGGAGACGCTGTGCTTGGAATTTATCCCTATAAGCCTGAAAACTGATATTCTTTCTACTCTACATTTAAGGGTGAACAAAAGCTAACTAAATATTTGCAAGAGACTTTCAGAAAAATAAAGACGTAGTGACCCCTGCCATACCCTTTCCTTAGCCTGTTGGCTTGGGGACATTCTGGCTTGGGAGGAGAAAGCAGTTTCTTTAGGCCTGTGACTTGGTTGATTCAGGGGCATTTCAGGTCTGTCTCTTAGCAGTGAGCCCATCCAAGTTCTGGCAAGTTTGTTATTTCTTAGACCTTTTTTTCTACATTGCCCCAAAGGAATCAGTTTATTGCGTCTAGTTGATCCCTCCAATATTGAAAGGATCTCTTGGGGCCCTGTTTTGATCGATATCTTCACTCTGGTCCTTTATAAGGCAATAAAAAAAGAATTGTGTTTGGCTGAGAACACAATGTGCATCAGACTCTGAATTTTATGACGAGTCTGACCTCAGCTTAAAACTGCAAGTTAATGGGTTCCCCTATTAAGGGGGATATGGGCGTCTGTGTTTCCTCCTGAAATAACTGAACTGATATCTCTGCAAACCTGAGTGAATCTCACATTACAATGAAGTCCTCAATGAAGGGGTCTTTCAAGACCATCTGCTTTTTTTGTCCCTTTATCCCTACTGTGTTTTAGCATGAAATCCTTCTTTGGTCCCATGGAACACAGCCCTCTTCCTTCTGGACAACATTTGCAAACTTCTCTCTTCGCCATCAGAATACCCCCATATTCCTAAAAGGTAATTTGCATGTCTCTTTTCCCAGTGGTAGCGGTCTGAACATGAAACACCTGCATTCCCCTTGTCACTTTCCGATTCCACTGCTTCCTCTGCTCCTTCCCAGGAAAGGTCCTGGGGCAAGTCCTCCCCTACTAAAGAACAGCAATGGCCTCCATTTCTTGCCAGTTCTAATCGACCAGTCATGTCTCTGCCAAATGATCTCTCTAATCTTTGATGCTGCTCTGTGAATTAAAAAAAAAAACCCTATAATTATAATAACTAAGAAATATAGGCAGTGTTCACTAGAAGATAAGGATTTTTTTCCTTGCGAATCTCATTTGATGCTCATGCAATCCTGGAAAGTAGGTACTACCATGGTTTCCAATTAAAGGTGAAGAAACTGAAGGATCAGAAAGGTAAATGTCTTGCTTAAAGTCCTACCTGAAGGTAGACTGGATATAAATCTAGGCAGTCTGGAAAAGTCTGCCCTCTTAATCACATCTCTGTATGACTTTATGGTATGGATCTCAATATGGTGGTATGTATGAATCCCATGACATTTACCGCTGAAAAAAGAATACATTTGCTTCTATATATCTATATCTATATCTATCTATATCTACACCTATATTTGATTTAATATCTGCATTTAATTATGTACCTATATTTGTATATTTATAGGAAAAGTCTGAAAAGATAAATACCAAACATTAACAGAGATAGCACTGGGTAATCATAGTACTATCAATGGTATGATGAAGCCAGATCATTTTTCAGGACTCTACTTTACTTAAACAAAAATGGAATTTTATTGGCATAAGAAACTAAAAATCCAATAGATAAAATTAACTAAGCATATTTTGACAAACAAAAAATCAAAATCATTTCCCTTATTCTTCTATAGCTCTTGTTCTGCTGTACTCTGTGTTGACTTTATTCTTCCTGGGACAGAAAAGCCAGCAGTACCAGGCTCACATGACCCTCAAAGTTCTTATTTCAAGTCAGTAGAAGAAAGACTTATGCTTTCCTATGTCCTGTAGTCTATCTCCTAGAGGACTGCCTTGCTTTGTTCACATGCTCATACTGAGCCTTCACTGTATCCTTGGGGAGGGAGTACTTTTATTGGCTAAACAGGCGCCACATGACAAAGCTTTGCTACAGGCAAGCCTGGGTATTAGTCTCTTAGCTACATGTAAAGAGGATTCAGGCTGTCTCAATGGAAGGGATGCTGTCTTAATTTATTTGGGCTGCCATACCAACGTACCACAGACTAGGAGGCTTAAACCACAAAAATTAATTTTCTTATAATTTTGTTCTCTTGGAAGCTGGAAGTCCAAGATCAAAGTGCCAGTAGTGTTGGTTTCCCCTGAGGCCTTTCTCTGTGGCTTACAGATGGCCCTCTTTTGCTGCCTCTCCACATGTTCTTTCCTTTCTGCATGCATGCCCCCGGTATCTCCCCATGTGCCCAAATTTCCTCTCCTTATAAGGATACCAGTCAGATTGAATTGGAGCCTATCCTAATAACATCATTTTAACTGATTCACCTCTTAAAGGCCCCATTTCCAAATACAGACACATTCTGCAGTATTGGAGGTTAGAGCTTCAACGTGTGAATTTTATTGAATACAATTCAACCCAAAACAGAAACGAAAGATAGAAATATCAAATGATACTTTTACTAGACCCACTTCTGCTACCTTCCCTACCAGTGCACTTCCACGAACTCTGCCCCATAGCCCGTCCTGCCTCCTCTGTCTACGTTTACATCTCCTCATAGAGGATGCTGTACCTTTGCTGGAGTTGTAGCATTTGTCCATTATTCTCCCTCTTTCCCCTGTTCCCATTCATATTTTACCTGTGCTTTCAAACATGACTTAAATGCCATCTTCACCAATGTCCCTCCACTGCTTCATTGATGTATTCAATAAATAAGTATTGCTTCTTATGTGCCAAGCTCTAGAAGTTCTGGACTCTGACAGGGAGAGGGTCCAGCAAGCAAGCAAAGTGACTCAGTCCCCGCCTTCACTAAACTCTATTCCAATCATTGGGAATAATAGGAAGGAAGCAAATAAAACTGACACTATTAGCTAGAATAAATGATAGGAATATTATAAAATAAAGTTGCTAGACAGAGGGGTGTTCCTTTACAAAGCATGAAATGCTTTGAAATGACTGTCTGAGGTTATATTTGAGCCTAGATATAAAGGATGAGAAATGTCCAACTCTGTAAAAATCTAGCAGAGCAATGGTAAATGCGAAGGCCCAAGATGTGAAAGTGTTGATGTGTCTGAGGAGTCACAAATTTAGGGAGACTGGAGTATGGTAAGGGAGGGGGAAACAGTAGGAGGTGAGTTGAGAGAGATAATGAGGCCAGACCATTTAAGGCCTAATAGCTCATATCATACAAGGAATGTGCTCACTGGAAAGGCACTGAGAGATTTAAATAGTAATGCAATGTAGTTTGATCTGTGTTTTAATGGTATGTCTCTGGCTGCTTTGTGGAGAATGGTTTCTTGGCAAGGACAGAGCAGGGAGACAAGTGGGGGTGATGCTACAGTAATTCAGGAGACAGATGACTGCTTGGACTAGGGCTAGCAAAGTAAATACAGAAAACAAAGAGACGAGATCTTCTTTGGAGCCCAAACTAAGATTTATGGACTGAATGTGGGCTTTAAGGCAGAAAAAGAAAACAAAACCATGGATGTATTTGACCTCAGCAAATAGGAAGTAGATGGAGCCATTTATTGAAAGAAGAAAAATGTGGGGCACAGTTGGAAGAAGCATTTTATGGACACGAGGGAGTCTTCCATCCATATGGCTTATAAATCTTCCCTTCTAATCTCTTACAAAGATAACTGTTCTGGCATCTACATAGCAATTTAACTGCAAAGTGATAAGTGATACTGAGCCATTATTGCAGTCTGGTTTTGTTTGTTTGTTTGTTTGTTTGTTTGTTTGTTTGTTTGTTTTAAGTAGCTTGTCAGCTGTCTTAGTTATTTGCAAGTTGAATGGGTCAGTTGTATTTGCTGGGAGACATGTCTAGAGTCTATGATTGTTTGGAGAGGGTGAATTTAGAAGTAGGAACAGCAGAGTGGGATCCATATACAGCAGGATGCAGTTTGAGGGCACAGGACAATAGACACCTGGAAAAGAGTGAGAACTAACTGACGGTTCTCAGAAAGAGGGCAGGCTCTGGCACTCACCCTACAGAATTGGCTTTAGGGATTAGAATGACCATGATGCCAGGAAAGGCAGACTCCTGGACTCCATTGCTCCATCTTGGTTACTAAAATTAAAACTCAGTAAGGCACAAGCTGCATGTTTCTGTTTTGATTTTCTGTAAATTTCTAAATATGGTAACAATTGTAACAGCAGTAGGGAATAGCATGGAATGGGAAATAGAGACACACTGTGCTGCAAGAATGCTACCCTCAATAACTGAAACCCCTGTGGAAGGAGCGGAGCAGTAAGAGTCCGACGGTAAGGGCATCTGTGTACCTCCACACACACCCCCCCCCCCCCGCCATTCTCATGTCTCTAACTTCCTATGTTACAATTGTTAGAAAAGTTGCGTGTGTGTGTATTATACACAAGGATGTCAGCTCTAGGCAGTTGCAATGGACAGTCCCTTGCTAGTTATAAGCAGCAAAACTTGAATACATAAAGCAAGTCCAGTTGAAATTTGTCAAATGGCAATTCTTGTCTCATTAGCTGGGTATTGATGTTCTACGAGAAAATAGAGATCTGTTTTTCAATTTGTGATTGTTATCAGGAAACAAAGTCTGAAATTTTCCTTAGGCATTCCACGATCTGTTTGGGGACTGCTGTTAAATGGGGAAGGGGTATGTCTTAATAAGAGTAATAATTGAATTTAGAAAGATCCCCACACACAAGATTAATTTACAAAAATCTATTGGTTTTGTATATACTAGCAGCAGAAAATTAGAAAGTTAAATTTAAAAAATTCACTTAGAGTTAAACGTTCAAAATTCATTACAAGTTAAATATTAAAAATTTAGGGCACCTGGGTGGCTCAGTAGGTTGAGTGGCAGACTCTTGATTTTGGCTCAGGTCCTGATCTCAGGGTCGTGGGATAAAGCCCCATGTTGGGCTCCAATTTCAGCATGGAGTCTCCTTGAGATTCTCTCTCTTCCTCTGCTCCTCCCCCTGCTCCCCCTCTTGCTCTCTATCTAAAATAAATAAATAAAATCTTATAAAAAATAAAAATTCATTTAAGGTTAAAAATTCATTAACATTAATGTTTATTTAGTGCTAAAAATAAAATACATAAAACATAACAAATAGCATGTGTACCACCAACATTTAAAATTATAGGCTGTGCCTGATGGAGGTGAAAGAACTAAGTGAATGGAGAGATATACCATATTCATGGTTTAGAAGTATAACAGTACTCCAGTTGGTCTTGAGGGTTAACTTACTTCAAGCTTACTAACCTACTTTCTTCAAGATTTTGCAGACTGCTGTCTTTGAGGAATGAGGGACCCGAATTTCCCAGCAGATAAGGCCTGGCCACATTTGAAAACAGCTGCCACTGATGCCAGCAAGTCTCTTCAGACTCATGTTGACAAATGATTAACTGCCTGAGCACCAGCGTCTCCTACGTGCAGCCCCCTGCATTTCTTGTGTTTTCCCCTTTAAAATCCTTGAGCTTCACCTGGATGGGGAAGATGGTTTTGGAAAGTTAGTCCACCATCTTCCCAGGCTGCTGGCATCTTTTCACCATCCTTTGTCTTTAGAGTATTGATTTTCCAGCTGTGACCAGCTAAATCTAAGTTTGGAACCAGTTCTCTGTCTGGTAACAGAAGTTCCATATTGCTAAGATATCAGCTTTCCTCAAATTGATCTAAATATTCAACACCTATATATAGTAGGTTTCCATTTATCTCAAAAGAAGGGTGTGAATAGCCAAATATATTGTCCTTATATTAAAACTTAAAAAGACAACTGTATTTTTTAAATCTCTACATCTAAGAAGATGAGAGAACAGATTGAAAGGAGCAGAGATAGAAGCTAGACTTCACTAAGTATTCCTGTTTTTTAAAATATTTGCTTTTGAAATAATGTAAATATTTTACACACTTATATAACAAATTTAAACTTAAAATGCGGGGCGCCTGGGTGGCTCAGTCGTTAAGCGTCTGCCTTCGGCTCAGGGCGTGATCCCAGCGTTATGGAATCGAGCCCCGCATCGGACTCCTCCACCGTGAGCCTGCTTCTTCCTCTCCCACTCCCCCTGCTTGTGTTCCCTCTCTCTCTGGCTGTCTCTCTCTCTGTCAAATAAATAAATAAAAGCTTTAAAAAAATAAAATAAAATAAAATAAAATACACTTAAAATGCAACTCCAAACATTCAAAACCAAAATAAATTGTTGAAATATGAACCCGAATCTGTATCTAATTGTAGCAAAGCTACAATATGACAAACTATTAAAGTGACTTTAAAATTGAATATTTTGATTCCATATTTCTAGTGGGATGTACTGTAAGGACAAAAGTAACTAAGAAAAAACTTACTCAGTTATATTTTGTTGGTTGTCTTTTCTTTAGATCATTTCACACCCTATCAAAAACCCTACCCCTTGCCTCCCTTTCACACAGAAAGAAATAATGCAAAGAAAGGAAGGGGATGATACTCTTAGTACAAAGAGAATGCAGTTTCAATGAAACACCATAGTATGCATGCTGAAGTAAGTCACTTGTGTACGGAGGTGATGACCAGAGTGGACCCCTCATTCATGCTTTGATTCCCTTATAGTTACAAACCCTCTGTGCTTTCACATTGGGCCTTTTCCAAATGCTTAGAACAACATACTTTTGGTGTGTAATGATGAATGATAATAATACCAATGGTAGTAATAGTAACTACTACCCCAACAATAATGGTTGAGGCCACTGATTTTCCTCAAGGAGAAGAAGTGTAGCTGTTGTTTCTGGAAAGAACGGCATGGATTCATGAAACATGAATCACTTAAATTTTCTGAAAATGTTAGCAAATAAGAAGGCATATACATATATACGTTTTAATGATTTAAAAAAATAATAAATCTTTTCATTATTTATTAAAGTATAGTTGAAGTATGGTTGATACACAATGTTACATTAGTTTTAGGTGTATAAAATTTAATACATTTCAATAAAAATTTACTAAAATGCAATAAATTACAATTAATACATAAATTTTAGTTTAATTATCTTATTAATAATTTTTATTTCATTTTATTTTATTTATTATTATTAATATTATTTTATTTTATTATGTTCAGTTATCCATTCAGAACTATATCTTCTTTATCCATTCATCTTTTGAAGGACATCTTGGCTCCTTCCACAGTTTGGCTATTGTGGACATTACTGCTATGAATATTGGGGTGCATATGCCCCTTCTTTTCACATCTGTATCTTTGGAGTAAATACCTGGTAGTGCAATTGCTGGGTTGTAGGGTAGCTTTATTTTTAACATCTTGAGGAACCTCCATACTATTTTCCAGAGTGGCTGTACCAGCTTGCATTCCCACCGACAGTGTCAGAGGGTTCCCCTTTCTCCACATCCTTACCAACATTTGTTGTTCTCTGTCATGTTAATTATGACCATTCTATCCAGTGTAAAGTGTTATATCAATGTGGTTTTGATTTGTATTTCCCTGATGGCTAGTGATGTTGAACATTTTTTATGTGTCCGTTAGTCATTTGTCTGTCTTCTTTGGAGAAGTGTCTATGTCTTCTGCCTATTTTTTCATTGGATTATTTGGTTTTGGAGTATATGTTTTAATGATTTAAAAAATTAATGTATCTTCTTTTCATTTTTTTATTCAAATACAGTTGATACACAATGTTACATCAGTTTTAGGTGTATAAAATTTAATACACATCAATAAAAATTTACTAAAATGCAATAAATTATAATTAATACATAAATTTTAGTTTAATTATCTTATTAATAAAATTTAATAAAAATTAGTCATGGCTTTAATGTGGATTATCTACATTTTGAATATTGGAGAGAGATCTTCTGACAAAACAAATAAAGTTAAATTTGCATAGTCTCACTATTTTGTCACTTATTAGTATCTTATAAGGAACAAATCCATAGATGTAATGATCCAATACACTACACTTATTATCCAGCACCCATTAGGAAGCTATTATTTTGGAGACAAGGCTTTGATTTGCCCCGTGAATCCTGGAATCACTATGTTTATTTGATTCAAGTGTTTCATGGCTTTGGAAAAACGAATTGTTATTAATACTGTGCAATACTTTATGTCCAGGGTGTCTTTGGGTTTAAGTGCTATTTGTTCAAGGAAACAGCTTCCTTCTCTGATTCTTCCTGGCTGGGTGTTGCAGGGTGTCTTTAGGGGGTTCTTTCTGTCCCAGCTTGCTTGCTTGCTTACTCACATTCTCTCTCTCCTTTTCCCACTCTGAGGTTGGGAAGCAGGTCTGAACTTCTTTCCCATTCAGATGATTTTGTTCCCTCCATACTCCCAACAAAGTACAAAGTCCCCAAGGATATATGCAGACCTACCTCAACAGACTCCACTCAGCTTCTAAATGGATCAGAAAGCCCTCTTATTGGCTGCCTCGCTGGGCAGGGGATAGGAATAGACTTCTCAGCAAGCCTTTCTTTGATCTAACCATTTTTCACAATAATTTGGTACTCATTCTTTCATTCATTTCTTCATGTATTCATTCATTCAGAGATCTATCCTACAAATATGTATTGTGTCACTACTCTTTTCCAATCATTATTCTAGATGCTCAATTAATGATTTGGGGACTAATAAGAAGGAAAATAATAAAACTTAACAAATTCCATTTGTTTAAAAGTAACTAATGGAGCTTAGGATATTTGCATACATAATCTTATTTCTTACTCAAATGGCCCTATGCAGTAAGCAATACTATTAACATCCCCATTTAAACGATAAGAAAACTCAGGTCTGCATTTATACAGGCAGCATCCTGTGAGTGGAGATATATGTCTCCGACTCCAAAAGCCATAAAACTTCTGTTGTGCTGCCTAGAGGCTCAGATAACCTTCAATATGTGTCTTCTCACTAGGACTCTTTCCAGCTACTTAAAATGTGGGAATTTTTTATAATCAGTTATTAAGAAGTTTTTGAAAAATCAGTTATTATATATAATCAGTTATTAAGAAGTTTTTGAAAAATCAGTTATTATAATCAGTTATTAAGAAGTTTTTGAAAAATCAGTTATTATAATCAGTTATTAAGAAGTTTTTGAAAAATCATTCCAAGACTCTCTGTTTCTCTATTTATTCCCTTTCCAGTCTCCTGCCTGCACCCTACTTTCTCCATAATATCAGCAATGAAGCCTGCCTGACCTCTTCATACAGGGCAGGGAGGGAAGTTGCAGAGACCTCAATTGCCCAGAAAGGAAACCTTGTTGATTACTCCCCTCAGCCTTCTCCCTCCTTCTCTCCAGAGGTTCCATGTCAGATCCTGTTTGATATCTTAGCATCCCCCCAACTAGGAAAGCTACTTTGACTAACACTGATGGAGGGGATGGAAACATAAATGAGGAGATGTTTCCCGTGTAGGAGGGGTGATGGAATCAGGAAACTCAGCTGACCGATAATCATAAGCCAGAGACCCTGGAGTCTCATTTCAGCAAGGGATTTGGCAAATGGGTAGAAGAGGAGAGTGAATCCTAGAATTCTAAACAGTCCTTCATTTGAGTAAATAGAAGTATTCTCTGAGGTATTAAAACAGAGGAAGGTATTAAAGCAAAAAGGAAAATACACAGTCTCATACCTCCTACTTGATGCCTCCTCACCAGCTATGGGATAAGAAAATATGGGGTCCACTCTGGAGCTCTCCTGGTGGGTGGAGTCAATCACACTGAGATAAACCCAGACTTCTGGCATGGGGAGGTGCTCCATCTGTCCTGGTGCAGCCTTTAAAAAAGCTCTTCATTGGACTCCACTGCCTCCTTCTCTCTGCCAAGTCGTCATGTTGACTACTTGAGCTGCACGCTTGGGGCTGCTTATTCATCGAATAAGAGAATGTCTCAGCCAGGGCTCTGTAATGTTGATGATGGCTTCCTTTACTCTGGTTCTTTCCATTGCCACTTTGGCAACACCGACCTTTCTTAGGCCAAATCCATCTAACACCAAGTGCACTGGAGAGCATTACTTACTTGTGTTCATCCTCACCTTTGTCTTGAAGACAACTAGGCTGTGATTCCCCTGCCCTTAACCTGCACATCATTGGAGAAAACTTCCCGTGTAAAAACCATGCAGGGGGTGGGGGGTGGGTCTTAGGGGTTTCAGGCATGGAGGACGAGGTAGGAATGCCAGCTTCACTTCTGCCTCCTAGGACCATGGTTATTCACTTTTGAAAGATCAGAGCTTCATAAAAAATAATAATAAAATAAATACATACATAAACTGATATTTAAAGAACTTAAAAAATTGGAGGGAATTCTGATAATTTTGAGTTTAGTTGTAGGTAACTCCTAAATGGATAGCTTCAGCCTGGATTTCTGTCCTGAGCCTATCTAAAGATGAACTGCCTGAACCTATTACTTCTGGGAGACTGTGTAATTAGGAAAATATCTAGGATCCATATGGAACCCTTGTTTAGTTTAACAAGATGAAAGAAAAGGCTGCTTCAAATGAGGAGCTGGACTAAACCTGTAAACCTATGACTTGATCTTTTCCAAAGTGGGAGCTAGTGGTGAGTAGCTCGGAATTTCTTGCTCATGATGATTATGTTCCCCAGACACACACACGGTGAGCATCTACCTGGTTTGGGCTTCTTGTGCACACCAGCTGAACCATTTTTATCATCTTGATGCCCTTATTATAGAGCTCCAAGGGCGGTTTTTTGTTTTGTTTTGCTTTATCATTTAAAGACACTCATGTATACCAGTTTCTCTTTGTTTGGTCTCTTTATACTGGCCTCATTCTTTTTCCTCCTGCCCCTCCAACCCTTGAGAATGGAGGGGTTCAGTTAAACTACTAAGGTCCCTGCCATAGAGACAGAAGAATGAAAAACCAGAAGCGTCAGCATCAGAATTGAAGAGGTATGAGTTCTTCCAGGAAGGGAAGGGAAGGGAAGGGAAGGGAAGGGAAGGGAAGGGAAGGGAAGGGAAGGGAAGGGAAGGGGAGATGAGAGATGGAGACAGGGTGGTGTTAGGAGAGAACTGAGAGACTTCTAGGAATTGTACACTGAGCCAGGCAGACAGACAGGTGCTAGGGTCCATGTGCTGCAGGGACACTGGACAAAAAACACTGGCCCAGAAGATTTTAGGGGGAAGGACAAGGGCTCAGGTAACTCAGTCCCAGAGGGTCTTTTGCCATGACACTTGCTTCAGTTCCACAGTGAAAACCAAAATCAGTTCCAGGACATGCAGAAAGCCCCCTGTGGCCAGGTGTGTGGGGGGCTCTGTGGAATGCATGCAGGAGGAAGCCCTCATAGCATCATTTACTCATAGACATTGCACTGTCCATTCCTTTCTTCCCACAGATCTATCAGCTCTGAAGGGCAGAGCCTGTGGCTTCCTGGGCTTGGTGTGTCCTCACTCAGCAGGTAGGAAAATGATTAGTCACGCTAAACAAAGTAAACGTGGAATAAGGCATTTATGATGCAGTTGGCACTAAAAACCCTAGTACTTTGGGGTGCCTGGGTGGCTCAGTTGGTTAAGTGTCTGACTCTTGATTTCGGCTCAGTTCATCATTTCAGGATTGGGAGTTCAAGCCCCACGTCAGGCTCAGTGCTCTGCGTGGAGTCTGCTTGAGGATTCTCTCTCTCCCTCTGTCCCTCTGCCCCTTATTACTAAATTAATTAATTAATTAAAAAATAAAATGAAATAATTAAAAAAAAAAAAAAACTAGTGCTTTGGTTACCTGGATATCTTTGGTTAATTTCCTGGGCAATTGCTCAGTCTTCTCTCAATGTGCCATGGAAATCTTGTGTTTACTGACCACTATTTTATAATTGTTTTAGCATTTTTTTTTTTACTTCAAAAATAAATACTTGCCTTAAATGAGCAGACAGCAAAAATTTCAGATACTATGGTAGGAAAACAAATGGTTTTATTTAGTGTAGCTTTTTGAAAGGGAATACATATAGTTTCTAAATTATCCTAGTCTTTTAGACACAATTACACATACTTTTGTTCAGATCTTGGTGTGATTAAGACCAAATGCATGTTTTGAAAGTATTTTATATGCACACAATGCAGACTGTTCACACCAAGAGAAACTGAAGTGAATGACTTCATTCCTCTCCCCTTCTTCAATGGAAAAGATGGAGGCCAGGCAACTAGAAATGGGTGTTCCCTTTCTCAGTTCTCAGCCTGGCTTCACTAACCCCTATTCACAAAAGACTCCTCAGAGAAGAAAACCTTCACTTGAAAGTTAAAAGAACATCTCCCACCCAGAATCATGGTGTACAGGCTCTTCCTAGCATCCAGTCACAAAGAATCTTGCCACTCCCTTGTGTAAAGAGTGACATTTCATTCTATTGTCCACTTACATTGATTAATTCTGGTTTGTGAAAAAGTACTATTTTATCTTATAAAACACATTTCAGCCATGAATACCAGAGCTTTGAGGCCTCATTTACATATGAAGCTACCTAGAGCTATGAAAATCCATAAAAGGGTCTTAAAAGACCGTCAGAAAATGGATGAATGAGGGCGATCCTTATGGACTCAACAATGTCAGTGTGAGTTGGGAAGGGACAAGCTAGGGTGAGACAGGCAGCAGGAAAGAAGATCAAATGAAGTATTTTCTGTGCCATTCGCTGGGGAGATTGCTGTGAGTGAGACAGAACAGCCCCTGCTCTCACAGAGCTCACAGCAGAGTGCAGGTGTATGGGGGCTGCCGGCTGGCAGAGAAAACCAGACAAACATTCACCTATCTTCTAACAGGACAAGTTCAGTGACTAAGGAAACAAAGGATGCCAAGGGATACCTAGGAGGGCTCGTGACCTAGACAGAGGAAGAAAACCAGCTTGGTGTGGTGCCCTTAGGTCTGGCTGGGATTTGGACTTTAGGAGGATGAGGGCGAAATCACGTTTTGGACATGTAGGCAATGGCCAGTGCTGAGGTATGAGAAGCCTCGTTTGGTAGTGACAGAAACCAAAGTGCAGCTAGCTTAGGAAAAATACTGGGCATTTATTGACTCAAACAGCTGAAAAGTCAGGGCTCAGCCAACAACCAGGTCCTCTAGTGAAGTCAGCAGGTATTAGAAAGCAGGGGTGCCCAGTGGGGGATAGCTGGGTCTTCAAAAAAAGGAAGGGTGGAGGATAAGCGCTGGGCATGCAAACAGCTCAAGTTCTCCACAGAAGGTGGAAAGAAAAAAGGGAGATACGATTGGGAGAAAGCTGAAAAGGAAGAAGGGACAGGAGGAATGAGGAAAAAATAGGAAACAAGAGAAAAGGGAAGTAGTTGAAGGATAGGTGACTGGAAGTTTCCAGCTGATTCTTAGCCTTTTTCATAAACTTGGCAAGAATTACAAGAAACCAAGGAGAGAGAATGTGTGGGAGGGATCCTGGCGGTGGTCCATTTATTGCAATGTCTTCATGCTGGCTGTAGGCAAAGTGCACCCCACCACCCACCTTATGCTGTACCCCCCGCCTTGCGCTCTCACAGTTGCGAGAGGTGAAAAGCAGCCAGATCTCAGTCACTTACAACTCAGACATCTGCTCCTCTCAAACCTTCATCCTGTTATGGGCCTGGCTCTGGGACTCCTCTCAGAATTCTGAGCACATTTTGCCCGCTTTTACAGGTTAGGTCCCAAAGGGATACAGCGAAATGCATGATGAAGTGGGGCTGAACACAGCCGTGGGCTGCTTCTCTGCTAGGCTGAGCACTGCTGTTCTCCCCTTCATTCTGGGCAAAACCTTGCCACTCTCATATGTCCTTGTCCTTAGCTGACCACTGACCCCATGCCATGGCTGGGCTTTGGCCATGCCCAAACTCCTGGCTCCTAAGTCTTTGCTTAGACAGGCTTGGTTTCACACCAAGCCCTTGGATCTCTGAAGATGCAGAAAAAATCTTATCTACTTCTTTTTGTTTTAACCTCTCTACTGACTTTTCAAAAGAATGCCATTAAAAAAATAAATACTATTATCTAACATTTAGATATTTGCCCTGAGCTGTGCTCTGTTCATACATTTACTTTCTAATACCTCTTTCTGCTTTTCAGTATTTGCCATGTTTTAAGTTAAGTATGATTTTGTGTAGGACAAACTACTTTCATCTAGAAGACCCTCCTTGCTAAGGTAGATTTCCTCATGGAAACGCGCTGGGCTGATTCCGACTTAAGTGGTTGTTCTTTTCCCCAGGGAATACTCTAGGGCTCAGAGAGCTGACGTAACTTGGCCAAGGCCACTGAGCAGAAAGAAGTAGGATTATAATTCAAACCTGGGTTTTTTTCCTCCAAAGCCAGCATATTTGAACTGTGCTGCCATAAAGGTAAGCACACACACACACACACACACACACACACACACACACACACACATAAACACCATTTGAAAAAATGGATTAAAAGCATTTTTCTTTCTGTTGCAAATAACTTTGAGTCAGATTTCAAATTTAAAATGCCAAGGGGTTTTTGTTTTTTGTTTTGTTTTGTTTTGTTTACAAAAAGCCATCAGAACATTTTACGGAAGAAACAAACGTGAGAATTGCCATTGAGTTAGAGTAAGGGGCACCTGGGTAACTTGGTTAAGTGTCTGACTTTAGCTCAGGTCATGATCTTGGGGCGCGGGAATCGAGCCCCGCATAGGGCTCTGAGCCCAGTGGGGAGTCTGCTTGTCCCTCTGCCCCTCCCCCCACCATGCTCACTCTCACACTCTCTGTCTCTCAAATAAATAAATAAAATCTCGGAAAAAAAAAAGAAAAAAAAAGAAATTTTGAGTAAAACATGGAAGGAACAAGAAGCTGAGGTGAGTAGGAAAGAAAGTTGTGTATGGGGTGTGTACTTGTGCCATCCCCAGGAGGGAAAAAGGTGACTTGAGAGGAGATGTGGACAGTGGGGGTGGGGCGGAGTGGCCTCTGAGAGTATTCTCAGGAGAGGGTATCACTTGTGCCTGGGGCTGGTCCCAGCTGATGTCTGGTAGTTCAGCCAGACCCAGGAACTCCTGAGCGGGGAGACGCCTGCATCTGACTCCTTTCCTCAGTACGGTCAGACTGAGGCAGGAGCTCTGAGAGTGGTCAGTGGACAGCACCATTGCACTGAGCCAGTAAGATAACTTTGGAGCACGGTTTCCTTTCAAACCTTAGAAAATTTTGAGACCTTAATTTTGAGCAAGCAATGCTATTTTAATAATGTCTATAAGACGCAGTGTAGTAAAGTGAAATCTATGTAAATTCATAATCAAGGTATGGAAGGTGTTGGACATAACAGTATGAGTGCATTAAAGTATTAAAGGTGGAGGTAGAAATTGTGGGATTCTTTGTAACATTTCTTTCATTTCTATGATTTAAGACAATCATTATCAAAGAAAGAAAAACTTTTTCTCTGTAAAACCTTAGAATTCCTAAGCAGGATTTAAAACCTGAATCCAACTTAATTGTGTTCTGACCCTTCCTCTCAGGCTAATAACATTTTGGTAGAAATAGATTCAATTCTATTTAAGCTGCTTTTTTCCCTCAATACTTACTAATATGCAAATGCATGTAATTAATTTGGTTATTTGCATAATAAATGTTCCCGTAAAGTGTCTTTGCTACATGATCCTGTGTCTTTTAATTATGTTTTTCAAAATTAGAAAAAAACGAATGTTAGTAAGCATTCAGAAAATTTAAAAAGTTTCTATTCCTGTTTGTTTATATAAATTCAGTCAGGGATTAGCTGCCTTTAGCAATGGATTAAAACTTCCAATGCACTACCAGCTGCAGGGATAGGTCTGAGAAGCTTGGCTCCTGAACTCAGGAAAAGCCTCTTGGCTAAGAGAGATTGTGGGAGACAGAGGTACTGAGCTCTTCCTTGGCCACCTCTGCTGAGCTCCTCTTCCTGAAGGACATTGGAATGTGTCGGGAGGAGCTGAGGAAGGAGAGTCAAGCAGTTCCCACTTGGGCTTTGCTCAAGCCGCAGCCCCCAGCCCTTTGCTCAGAGCATCAGGACAGGACCCGCCTAATTCCAGCCTCAGCATCCCTCCTCCTCAGGGAGGAAACACTCTTTTCCCACCTTTGGACTCAGCCCACTGTTCTCAGGATCCAGCCTCACCTGAGGCAGAAAACAATTTTCATTGTATTAAAGTATGTTCCTTCACTACAAAAGCAATATGTAGTCATTATAAAAAAAATACATGATATACAGACAAGTAAGCAGTAGAAAATATAAATCAACCATAATCCTACCATTGAAAGAAAATAATTTTTAATACTTTGAGATTATTAACATTTTTTTTAGGTTTCCTGGGGAATAAAAGTCCTGTGGTCAAATAATTTGGAGAAATCTCCATGCTGAAGATCCCTGCAGTAAAAAAACCTAATTTTCCTCATTCCAAAACTTATTTGACTATTGAAACTATTTTGTGTGTGTGGAAGTTTTAATAAAAGTTATTCTGTGAGACAGACTTTGAGAAATTCTGGTGCAGACCCTGCTTGTTTCTGGCAGCTGCCCCCAAATGCTGTTCCTGTCAGATTGGTGACCTGACAGCCCCTGTGGAGATAGAGAACATATCCTTCCTGAAAGACCTGCACCACTGTGGCTGGCCTGTGTGGTCTCTGGTTCTGTCTCCTGATTATTACCTCTTTATTTTGCAATTGCCTCGTATCTTCATGACATCAATGTCCTTGCCAATGTCTGGGCACAGTTTTATTAGAGGAAAATTATCACCCTTTTAAATATGATATGCAACCGATATAAGATGCAAGGAGACTGTCTGAATCTTTATTTAAATTTTCTTACAAACCTAAGATACATGCCTGAAAGAGACACCTTGAAGCTCTGGCCTACCTATTTATCAAGCCACCTAATGGCTTACAACTGGATAGCTTAGTTGACCTGCTGTCTTCAGAAGGAAATTATTCAAGTCTTTATAATATGGGAGTGGGTTCACTTGTAGGAAGTCCCCATGTGAAACTTTGGTGTATCGTTCAAGAAACATGGGGACTCTCTCTCTCAAGAACATCTCTTTTACTGATGCTATTAGACAGTTCTCATGAGATACTATTATAATTGTGTTTGGGCTAGAAAATGCAGTCATATACAAATCTTTCCTTGTTTAACCCACCTTTCCCTCCTCCACATGAGATCTCTAAAGAAAACAAATGCATAGATTAAACTAGCAAAGGAAAGCAAAATAATATTTTATTATTCATTAGGACTTTGTTTCCAAGCCTCAAAACAGAAGTCCAGTAAACTAGGTTGCACCCCGTGGGGAATTCTTCATGAGTAAGCAGCATAGGGGCACTGTAGATCTTAGAACCAAATGCTACTGGGTTCCATGCATTCAGAATTGGTCCTTAGAGCTCACCACCCCCACAACTGAGAGAATCTCCACCATAGCCAGAGGAAATGGAGTCTCAAAGCAAGTTTGCAGTGCCCAGTCCAAAACAGATGAAGCTTGGTTATTAAGAACAAAACAATGGGCCCAAAATGGAGTCACTTATGTTGAGCTCCACATCACCAGACTGAGACAACTCAATTACAGTTTCAGCTCTCCCAGAAATGAAAATTTAAACCACTCAATCAGGAATTGCCTAATCAGCATTAGTGAAGTAATCTGCCTGATAGGCCCCTTCCACCCTGCTGAAGGAAAGTGACCTTGCCATAACCAATCCTCTTTGTTGTCTGGCATAAGTTCCTTGTTCTCACTCCTTTCTGCCTACAAGAAAAGTCTTTCATACTGTATAGCTCCACACAGCTCTTTTTGTAGGAGTGTTGATGATACTGACTGTGTCTTTGGCCCTCCATCTTATTCATGTTTACTCAGTGATCTCTCTTGGGGCTATGTGTTCTAGGCCCCTTGGAGATTAATATACATATCTGAGAAATGCCCTTCATGGAGGAGGCTTGCTTTGACCTCCCATGAATCTGTTAGAGATAACAGTCGTTCCCCTTCCTAAAGCACAGGTGGTTCCACAAGATCTAATTAAAGATTAGCTGTCAGTTAGGTGCATGCAAGCCCCTTGAGGTGTGTGTGAACCCTTTGATCTCACTATAATGCCCATCCGCCCTTCCCCTTGCTCTATGAAATCAGGGGACTAAGGCCCGGACTTGGCAGAGAGCAGCTATGCAGTGGCTGTGGATCACCCTCTGCCTAATCCCCCCACCGGTAATTTATCCTGAATAAAACTGGGTAAACCTATGGAGTCACCTGCTTCATTTTCTAATCTCTAATTCTCTAATCTTGTCCATTGGGAGATACTTTACTGTTCCTTTCCCACCTCCTAACACCCTTCTGTCTGCTGGATCGGATACCACCAAATTCATGAATTGTTGAATAAAACTAATAGGATTTAAAAATCTTAGAGGAGTTTTATCTTTTTAATAGCTTAGTGGAAGCAGTGGTATCTGAAGAAGACTTGTGACAGCTTTGGGGGCAGCAAGAAACAAAGGCTAGATTAGCACTAGGTCACACACCAACCTCAAGAAAATTTCTGTCTGATGAAGTACACTGTAAAACACCACACAATCTCCAGCCCAGTGGTATATTTCTCTCAGGTATTAATTTGTCTCTGAGAGACCTAAGGCTTGCCAAAAAAAAAAAAAAAAAAATCCTCAAGTCCCAAAGAATTGAACATGGCACCTTATAATGCAACTGATTATGTTTGTATCTAAGAACTGTGGTCATGTAAACTGTAGATATCTACCAAGAGGGCAGAATCTTACTAAGACAACCTAGAATTAGAATGGCCATTATAAGAAATGTTCCAGCTAGACAAGGTCATTTATTTAAGAAGTGCACTTGAAAGCAAGAGTTCTTAAATCAAACAAAATGAGATACGTATTTTAGTTGGTAGGCAGAAGCATCCAAAAGGTTTAGGATTTCCAAGTTTCTTTATTGAAAGATCTATTGCAAAAAGGTAATAAAAAATTAAAGTTACAAGTGGTAACAAAGCAAAAGTCTAAGACTGATGTGATTCCTACTACTCCCCTCTATCTTCCTTTACCTGAGTACTCACAGTCTATTAGCCCTCTATCTCAATCGTCTTTCCGCTCTGAGGAGACTACAAGACCATATGCAAAACCCCACCAAGTTAGTGGCATTACAGATCTCTCTTTATCTACTTTCAAACGAGGGCCCCCAGATAGACCCCTTAAAGGTTTGATAAGATTTCAAGAGATTCTTTGTAAATGCTACCACGTATTTGCTTAAACAACCAAGTGGAAACTAATATTAAAATTAATGGAAAATCTGGCCAAATTCTTAGATATTGGAGCTACACTCTTAACTTTAAACCCCAACTCTGCGTCTGCAGATGGGATCCTAGAAAAACTGGCAGAAGCTGATGAAGGGTAAGAATTCTTACCAGAGTCAGCTCTCTTGGATCTCTGTCTGCAGTACCCACTTGAGAGAAGGAGGTAAAATTTCTCCTTGTCCCTCCGTTTCCAAACCCAGTGGTTATTGATCCTTTCTCTCCCAGGGACAACTATTGCCTTTTTGTATGTCTCATTTTGTGTCCTCACACCTTGGCTTGGTCACTGTCAGGTTAGGGATCCCCAAAACATGGCCAGGCAGAAAAGTGGGTTGAACTTCATTTGTATCTGGGGCCCTACCATTTTCAGTTCTCAAGGGAATTGTCGAAGTCTTTCTTTATTTAAGTTATCTTTGGGAGTGGCTCTGGATCGTGGGAGGGTAATATGTTTTCACCCTCTTTGGAAATGTCTTGGGTCCATGGGGGTGTTCAATACTGCCAGGAACATTTACCGTTTGTCTGGGCTGAAACCTGACAAGATAAGATATTTGAAAGGATTTTTTAAAGTAGCTTTATGGTCAGAAGTTGGCCAAAATTGGAGGCTGATAGAGCCTGATAGAACTTTTGCTTTTAGGCCTTCTCTTCTAAGCTAAGATGAAACTGTGTACCCAGAAGGCAAGAAAAAGGTTCCAAAGACAAAGGTCTAAATCTAGAACATAGGAAGGAGTCTTTTGATTTCTACCTTAAAGAACTTCTGATATAATGAAGCAAACTAAAGATAATGTAGCTGGAGAGGTAAGCAGACCCTTCTGGAGTCATTTAGACCACACCCCGATTTGTTGAGGAATTAAAACCAAGAGTATGTGTCTTACAAACCGAGCATTTACAAGACCTAAATACAGTTCTGGAAGCAATTAAAAGCCCACCTATCTTTTTCACTAATCCTCAAAGTTCCCCTGTTCATCTCAAAAGGATTGTAGAGATTGTAAAAATTCTGGCTTTAGGAAACAAAAGTCCAAGTCGAAACTTGCATTCTTTCCCTGTGTTTTTGAAATGTGATTGTCCTATTGGGTCTCTATGAACCTGATAATTCTTATCAGAAGGAATAAAGCAGAGACGGAAATCTATTTTAAAACTAGACCTATGAAAAAATTTTAAAGTCTTTCCCACAAATCTCAGTAAAAGTTGAAGCCATCTGAGCAAGTAAAACTTAATATATTCCATATGCCAAAAACTCAATTTGGATCCAACTGTTGTTTTTTTTTAATAACCTAGTGAGTTTTGCATTATCATACCTGTCTTATGGCTAAGATTTTAAAATAAAATCTATGATTTCTATTTGTATCCCTGTATGTTTATGTGTCTATATGTGAATGTTGGAGATGTGTGATAGTTTTCTACCTCCAGATGGTATTACTAAAATTAATTTATAAATAAGCTCTATTTAATTGGCTTAAAAATAAGTGCTTATCAAATAAAGTATACCTAAAACTCTAAAAAATATAGACACTAACCCAAATGTTTTTCAAACTCATGCAATAATCTAAGATAAATTGTGGTAAATAAAACCTAGTTAAGTTCCTTTGTTTAATAGGTATGTTTAGAGTAATCATCATTAAATACAGACATACATTTTTTATTCTACTTGTGTTAGTCAAAGAAGTTCATGTTATCTCTGACACAAAATTTGTCAGTAAGAAAAATAACTTGAAATGATGACTAATTTGGTTTACTGTCTTGTGACATTTTCAGGAGTAATATAAACGTGTTAAAAACAAGCGATCTAGATAGATGTAAGTGGGGTAAAAGTTTTTAGTAAACTTTTCAGCCGTGATTATGTTTTATGGTAGGTATGTCTACTTAACAGTTTCCTTAATCTTTTTGGTAACTTGAGACTTTAGAGTTTTCCTAAGTTAAGTGATGTACTCATTGACTATATAGAGCATTTCCAAATAAGATAAATTAATTAAACATTAAATAGGTTTACTTATTTTCACCTTCTTATAACAGAGGAACTTAACATATTTGGGTCTGTTAGACCACTAACATTTTGTGCCACATTGAAAAATTGTACTGCGAGGCAGTGTGTTTCCAAAATTCTAAAATGTGCCCATAAATTTGACAATCTAAAGAATGCTTATGTAACAGAAAGTTCATACTTGCATACTTCTCAGTTTTCACTAGAAATTGAGGTTTCTAAGAGGTAAGAATTTTAATTAACAAAATAATTAAAACTACTACAAATAAGGGAAACACCTCTGTATACATGAAAATAGGATGTGTTTTTAGCTAACGAAAGATATGAGGTACAGAGATACATTTTTGTTAAAGGAGAATAAAGTAAATTTGTCATAAGTAAAACTGGTTATGTCAGAATGGGAAAGAGATAAAGGACAAAATGGCACAGAGTTGAGAAGAGAAGAGAGAAGAGAAAGAAAGAGAGAAAAAAGAGAATTTAACCTTGTATAATCAAGCTTGCTTACAACATTCACACGGTGCTCATCACAAGTGCCCTCCTTAATCCCCATCACCTATTTAACCCATCTCCCTGCTCACCTCCTCTCTGGTAACCCTCAGTTTGTTCTCTATAGTTAAGAATCTATTTCTCTTAGTTTGCCTCTCTCTCTCTTTCTTTCCTTTTTTTTTCTATGCTCTTTATTTTTTTTTTAATTTCTGAAATTCTATATATGAGTGAAATCATATGTATCCAAAACCTTTTGATATTTTAAATATGACAAACTTTCCCAAGTCAAATTTTTTTTTTTAAGATTTTATTTATTCCACAGAGATAGAGACAGCCAGCGAGAGAGGGAACACAAGCAGGGGGAGTGGGAGAGGAAGAAGCAGGCTCATAGCAGAGGAGCCTGATGCGGGGCTCGATCCCACAACGCCAGGATCACGCCCTGAGCCGAAGGCAGACGCTTAACCACTGTGCCACCCAGGCGCCCCCCCACCAGTCAAATTTTTGATCCGATCAAGAATGTTTACTTTCACTCCTCCTTCCCTCTCTTAATACCATTTTCCTAATTCTTACACCATAGGTATGTATGATTCTTTGTTTACCTTTCTTCTGACCTAGAAAGAAAATATCATTGTTCTGCTATCTCAGGCCATCACAAAGGGGTGAGGGTAATCCAACCTCCAAATGACTGTTGAATTTGCCACGATGGGTCCTATTGTACTGCCCATCACCAACTTCTTTGATTTCCAATGCCCCAGTTTCTCTGAAAGAACTAAAAGGATCCATTTTCCTGTCTCTGGCTAACAAACCCTAAACCTAGTGAATCTTGTGTTTATGCTCTGTATAAAGAAAGGGACATGAGGCAAGTGTAATCAAAATAAAACCACCTTTTATGATCTATACACCCTTAAATTTTACTAGTCTCTATTGCTGTCATGTTTTCAGTCCTGAGCCACAGACCCAAATGGAAAATACCTGGAGGCATTCATGATTCAAAATTCACTTCTTTGGTAAATTACTGTTTCTCTGGCTAGGAGTAAATGCAAATAAGACCATGATTAGGAGCCTCTCTCCTTTACTTGAAAATATTGCACAGTCTGCTGCTAAAGTAATCATTGCCCAACCAAAATCCTTAGACTCTTTGGCCAAAGTTGTTCTCAATAATAGGCTAGCCCTTGATTATATTTTAGCAGAACAAGAATGTGTTGACACTACGCCCAACACCATTTGCTGCACTTGGATTGATACTTCTGCTGAAGTTGAGACTCAGCTACATAAGATTAAACCAGTTGTCTTAACAATGTGACTCCTTCATTAGGTTTTTTGTTTTGTTTTGTCTTAATTTGATTTTGATTGGTTTGGCTCTTGGGGACCGTGGCTCCAAATCGCACTTCAGACTTTAGGAATTATCTTGCCTATAATCATCAGAGTAGCCTCCCTCGTGCACTGTATTTTCTCAAAAGTTTTAAATTCATGTTCACAGCTGCTAACCACCAAGCAAATTATCTCCCTAAGGCTAGAACATCAGAAAAGGAATAAAGAGAATTACCCCAACTTAGAGAATATGAAACCAGTGTCGTGACCTGTCAATTCCAAAGTGTTTCAAAAACAAAACAAAACAAAACAAACAAACAAACAAAACGTGTAAGAACTCCAGAGAGGTAGCTTGGAGTACTGTTAATAACTTAAATTTTGATCACAGCTCTCAGTGAGGCAGTATCTGATCAAAAGAGGGAGATTGTTAAAAACAAGACCCCAGGTTCTAAATGGAGTTGCTTATGCTAAAATTCATGTCACCAAACTGACTTAATTACAGTTTCACCTCTCCCAGAAATGGAATATTAAACCAATCAGGAATTGCCTAACTGGCACTAGTTAGGTAATCTGTGTAATAGTCCCTTCCATCTCCTAAAGGAAAGTGGCCTTGACATAACCAATCTGCTTGTTTTGTTTTTTTCTTTGTTTAATATAACTTCCTTGTTGGGGCACCTGCGTGGCTCAGTCTTTAAACATCTGCCTTTGGCTCCACTCATGGTCCCAGGGTCCTGGAATTGAGACCCGCATCAGGCTCCCTGCTCAAAGGGAAGCCTGCTTCTCCCTCTCCCACTCCTCCTGTTTGTGTTCCCTCTCTCCCTGTATCTCTCTCTCTCTGTCAAATAAATAAATAAATTATATATATCTCTTCCTTGTTCTGGCTCCCTTCTGCCTATAAGTCTTTCATATTGCACAGCTCCTTAGGGGTCCTCTCTATCTGCTATTTTGGATGCTGCCTGATTCACTAATTATTGAATATGCCAGTAAGATCTTTAAAATTCATTCAGTTGAATTTCATTTGTTTGTTTGTTTATTTATACTTTTTTTGTAATAATATTTTTTATTATATTATGTTATTTATTTATACTTTTTTTAACAAGAGGAAGTGAGACATTCGGATAGAAAAACTGGCCTCTGGGTACTTACCACTACAGCCACATGAATAAGCAAGAAAGAAAGGGGCCATGCCTTCATGTGCTTCCTCTGAAAACTAACCATGGGCAGTAGAGCTAAGCATTGACCTAGAATTCGGAATTTCCTGTCCTCGATTCCGACTGTCCAGCTGTTATTGTTGCCTAACAAATGCCCCAAACTTGCCAATGTGAAATAGCACATACTTCCACTATGCAAGTAGAGTGGATTCTGTCTTCCACAATGTCTGCACCCTCAGCTTGGAAGACTTGAAAGTTGGAGACATCTTGACAGCTGGAGTCTGAAACTATCTGAAGGCTTCCTTGCTCATATGCAATGATGTTGGTTGTTGTCTGGGACCCCAGATGGGATAATTGGCCAGGTCACTTCTATGTGGCCTCTCCATGTGGCTTCTTGGATTCCTTCACATCATGGTGGCTGGTTTCCAAGAGCAAATGTTCCAGGAGAACTAGGATAAAGCTGTATCACTTTTATGTGCTAGTTTTGGGAGTAAAATTATGTCACTTTCACTGCACTCAATTGGTCAAGGTGGTCACCAAGACCCAGTCATACTTGAGGGGAAGAAAAAGGACACCACCATTCCATGGCTGGGATGCCAAGATCTCCTTGTAAGGAGAGCATGTGAGATAGAAGATGTTGTAACAGGGGCGCCTGGGTGGCTCAGTCGTTAAGCGTCTGCCTTCAGCTCAGGGCCTGATCCCAGGGTCCTGGGATCGAGCCCCGCATCAGGCTCCCTGCTCTGCTGGGAGCCTGCTTCCTCCTCTCCCACTCCCCCTGCTGGTGTTCCCTCTCTCGCTGGCTGTCTCTCTCTCTCTCTCTCTCTCTCTCTGTGTGTCAAATAAATAAATAAAATCTTTAAAAAAAAAAAAGATGTTTTAACAGCCATTGTTGCCACACTGACTCATCTTTGGGGATTAACTAGTGTGCATGTGGGGGGGGGGGTGAGGAAGATGTCAGAGCAGGAAGGGAGGGAGGAGGAGAGAAGCAAGTCTTGTATTTGTCCTGGACATTAACTGATACTGGCATATGTGTCTAAAATACACTGTTAGTTTCCATCTCTAGTACAGAACAAAAGCCTCAAAGATTTATTTGAACTATTATTTGCTACTGACACCAATTTTGGACTATTCACTTGCATGGTCTATTTGTTATATCAGAAAGCAGAGAGGAGGGCTGAGAATCAAGACAGGAAAGTTGTTCTTTGGTGAAAGTCTTAGGGATATACTTGACCCATATGTCCCTACAGGGCAAATGTTGAAGAGGCTGGAGATAAAAACAAGTGAACAAAGAACTTGAAGAAAAGGAAGAAGTATGATGCTAATCACAAACTGCTTGCTTCACAGTTTAACCTTGGCCAATCCTTCTAAGAACTAAGAGTCAGCTTGGGCAGAAGTTTTTATCTTTTCTGTATAATCGTTTATTTAATCAACATCCTGCCTGAGAGAACTTCTCTATGCAAGTCAAACCAAAATATGAGGCAGGAGTAGATGACAGGTATGTTCTCTAAGACTTGGAATTCCAGGTTGGGACAGAGATGCGGGCTAAGGTAGGTGGTTTATCACCATATCACTCTAAGAAAACAATACTAACATGTAGGTTAAGCATAATTCTAGGAAGTTATACATTTTATACAGAAAACATCGGTTAAGCTTCTTTAGTTGTAGGTGAGAGACAGATACTCTGACAAATAAAACAATAGATTTATTTGGAATAATTTTGAACATCTTGTAGAGGAAAAGTTGAAAACAAGGCTCATCAACTGAGAGAACCATAGTGGTTCGGGGAAATTGAGTCTCAGGAACCAATAACGGTCTCACCCATGTCATTGTAATCAGGATTAATGAACTCTAACCTTCTACAGTATTTGGGTCACTATCATATTCCGTAGAGAGAATATCTGAATAATGGGACACTGATGTAGCTTGTCTAGGATAGAGGTTCTACTCATAGTTCCATAGATCTTATTAAATAGGGGAAGACTTGAATGGTTCTAATATGCAGCCAAGGTTTAGAAATATCTAGAATATTGATGTTCGAATTGTGATCCATATACCAGCAGCAACAGCACCTCTTGGAGCTTGTTAGAAATGCAGAGTCTTGGGGAGCCTGGGTGGCTCAGTCGTTAAGCGTCTGCCTTCATCTCAGGGTGTGATCTCAGGTTCCTGGGATCGAGCCCTGCATCAGGCTCCCTGCTCTGCTGGGAGCCTGCTTCTTCCTCTCCTGCTCCCCCTCCTTGTGTTCCCTCTCTCGCTGGCTGTCTCTCTGTGTCAAATAAATAAATAAGATCTTAAAAAAATGCAGAGTCTTAGGTTCTATGTTAGAAATCCTGAATTGGAATCTGCATATTAACAGTTACGAAGCACTGAATTAAACGAGTGTTTATCAGTCTAGGTAGCATTGCAATCATTGTGGAGATTTGCAATATGCAGCTGCTTAAGCTTGCTCTAGACCTACCAAACAGTTTCCCATGGTAGGGCCAGGACCTTCGTGCCAACTCCACACGTCACTGATGAAGACATTGAGCCTCAGGGAGAGGAAACACCTTCTCCCATCAAACAGGCCTAGTGCTGTTTGTTTTCCTGTTACATAGTTTTTGAACTGCATCTTTCAGAGTCTCCTGAGCTTGAGGGCAGAGAAATCAAACAGGGTGATTCCCGAGAGAAGAGTGGAAGCTATAGGATTTGATCAGTCACACCTGGTGGGTTCTGTGGTGGGCTGGATGCTCACCAGTTATACTTGTTGAGCCGAATTAATATACTTATATGTTTTGTGTTTTAATAGTTGTTTCTTTTTTACTCTGGAAGATGTAAAAGAACGGGGCTGGAGATGCAAATATTTCCATTTAGACATTTAGACGGTTGATGCAGCCACATTAGTCTATGATAAGAATAACAAAAGTAAGAACTAGGAAGATCGGTAGGGGAAGAAAGGGATAAAGAAAGGGGGGGGGCGGTAATCAGAAGGGGGAAAGAAGCATGAGAGACTATGGACTCTGAGAAACAAACTGAGGGCTTCAGAGGGGAGGGGGGTGGGGGAATGGGATAGACTGGTGATGGGTAGTAAGGAGAGCACGTATTGCATGGTGCGCTGGGTGTTATATGCAACTAATGAATCATCGAACTTTACATCAGAAACCAGGGATGTACTGTATGGGGACTAACATAATATAATAAAAAAAATTTTAAAAAGATAAAAAGAAATAACAAAAAAAAAGAATAACAAAAGTAAGGTCATTATAATGACTAACCACATTTTAAGGATGCAAAAGCTCGAATTTACAGTGTATGGTTAGAAATTAGAAATCGTTTCTCATTTATTATATATAAAACCATACATGAAAATGGGATACTGTGTTAGGTGAGGAACAGCTGAGGTGGAGACTTACTGGTTAGTTTTGAGCAAACCCAAAAGAATGAGATTTGGACTCTGTAAGGGAAGAAACACTGAGAGGAGGAGATAAGAGACGAAGGAGACATGGAGGCTGCCTGTCACCAGGAATGTTTTGGACAAAGCGTCAAGAGAGATTGTGTTTGTGCTGGCTAATGGCAGCATGTGAGTGACCAAGCAGCAAAGTACTTTGAGGATGGGGATCTCTATACAAATACCAAATCTAACTCTATCCAATATTAATAATAATTTTATTATTCCCCCTACTATTTGGAAACAATAATATAAAAAAATGTTTTTATAATCAAGAAAGCACAGTTACTTAAATTTGCAATTATCTGGTCAGTGATTTTTATATAATGAATATAGATTGTTCTGAGTTACCAAGTTCACATGACCTGAAATAGAACACTGTGTGCCGATGTGATTATATCTCAAGCTTTAAACTGTTCTGAAACATGATTTTTTTTTTTAAATAAAATGATGTTGCAGCCAGGTGTGGGCCATTAGCTTTAAAAACAATTGGTTTTCTTACACAAACCCGCCTGTTTATCTCCCACACTTCAATTTGAAACAGGGAAGCCATTCTTACTCACATGAGCCCTGCAGAGCTGAAGTGGAAGGTATGTTAAAACAATGCATACTTTTATTTGAGGGTCAGAGAGGACGCCAGCTTCCCTAAGGACATCTTGAGCTCTGCAAAACATTCCTAAGAGGACAGCCATGTAGCTACATCTCTCCCTAGGTGAGCTCACCCCCACCGTGGCATCTAGACCATCCATGTGCCAACAATATATAGATTCACACCTCCAGCCCAGACCTCTCTTGGGAACAGCAGACTGTTCACATGACAACTTCACTGCAGTGGCCCACTGGGATCCAAAAATGAATGTTCCAAATGCTATCCTTCTCTCATCAACCTGTTCTTATGTAGTCTTTGCTATCTCAGTAAATGGCATCATTATCCAACCAGTTCATTGAGCCAGAAATATAAGATCTATTGTTCGCACCTCCCTTTGTCTTATCACTCACTTTAACTATGTCTCCAAGTCTTGTCCATCTTATTTCCAACCAAATGGCTTCTGGGGAAAAGGGATAGATACTCTCAGAACAGTCTTGAATTCAACTTGATTCAACAAACAGAATTTAAAAGACTACATAATGTCATTTCAATTTTATATAAAGGATGGAAGAGAAAGGACTCTCTTTTTTCAGGAAGAGCACTCTATCCTTGGTGCACAAGACAGACTGGGAAGTCATTGCATTACTTCTCTGTTTGCCCTAGGGTATGGGACATGTAATGAAGTGAGGCTGGGCATTGACAATGTTTTTTCTTTTGGTCTGAAATCTCATGAAACAGAAATCTAGTTTTCCATTTTACAAATAAAAGGAAGATGTGGAGAGCGTGAGGAGTGCTTCAAGAGCTAACCAGAGGAGATGAGGAAGTAACTGGAGACCTCTGACAGCCCAGATCACCATGAAAGGTAACTTCTGAAAGGTCTGTGGGAAGCTTCTCCTAAGGGCTCTGCACCAAGCTCTTGAACCTCACATCACTCTGTTCAGGGGCTCCTTATGCACTCACAGGGGCAACTACCTGTAAGATAACATTGCAGGTGAAAGTGTACTTTATCCTACCATGCACACCAGACACTGGCTGGTATTGATTCAAGACTCTGAGAAATAAACTTATTGAACCAGAATATTTTACATCTTTTTAAAAATCTTAACCTCGGTTGTATATCAGCTTCCTTATAATCAATAACCAGAAAAGAATTATTCTGCCACTTCAAATGATTGCTTTTGCTAATAGAAAAAAGAATTAAATTTTGCTGAGAGTGTGTACTACATACTCTGAACCGCTACCTTCCAATTCAAAGGGAAGACTAGAAGACCCCTGTCCACATAGTAACAACAGATCTGACACCTCTGAGAATATCCAAAGACTTCTTTCCTCTGCTTCACCACAACTGGGAAGTGGCAGTGAGTCTTTAGTGTTTCCTGGGTCCCAGGGCACCATGTAGGTCATGCTGTGTGCCTCCCTCAAGGCATGCCATTCTGTAAATTTAGCTCCTATCGGACATTTCTCTAGGGTTGCGCCAGGGTGGGCTGGGGATTGGGTTCAGGGAGCAGCTGGTTCTGAAGAGGAGGCTTGAAGGCTTTAAATCCTGAGGAGCAACTAGGTCTGTAGAAAGAAGGCTGTCTGGGAGCAAAAGTCATGATAAAATGTCCCAGGGTAGGTTTAAAAGAAGAAAAGCTGCAGCCACGATCAATCTCTCTTCTCCTGCAGGCCTGTGTCCCCCAACGAGGCCGGAGGTCAGGACAGGCTCTACCACTACAGAGGTAGGCATAGGGGAACCATGGCCAGAGGGCTGGACTCAAGTTCAGGGCAGCCTTCTAGCTGTCCCTGCAGGGAGCTGGAAGGGAGGGAGAGGGACAAATGAGTAGCTTGGGGCAGGAAATAGAGTCGAGACCTCCTTTCAGAGATTGGAAACAAAGGTATAGAGAGGCTGGGTTTGCACTGGTCTCCGACAAACCCTAGAATCCAGGCTGCTGACCCTCCCCAAAACTCCATCTCCTACATCAGGGGCAGCTCATACGCCATGGGCTGCCTCCCTACAGGACTAGCACCTCGACCTTCCCTTGCCCAGCCTATATTTCATCATATATTTCAAAATATATTTTCATCATATTTTAAGTCCGTAGGCAACTCCTACCTTCCAGCTACTCTCTTTCACTTACCTTCAAGAAGCTGGGATGGAATTCAGAATGGTCATGACTATAAAGACTGAGATTTGGCTTCTCTGACTTGAATAGTCTTGATAATATGAGAACTGCTAAGAGCCTAGGTTTCTTTATTATTTAAATTAAATGTAATGTTCCCCTGGCTACCTTGGAGCTCTGAGGATCAAATAAACTAACAAAAAAGATTAGGTACATACCTTTAAACACACTATTTGAATTTACATTTGCATTAATTTCTTTTAGAGGAAGTGGAGATTGTAGCTAATGTGAGCACTAGACCGGGGTTCAGAAATTCTGAATTTGAGCCTAGCTTTGCTCCTTACTAGGTGGTTTGGACTTTAGATTCCTTATCTTAAAAATGGGTAGGAAAATATGGCCAACAGACACATGAAAAGATGCTCAACATCACTCATCATGAGGGAAATACAAATCAAAACTACAGTGAGATATCACCTCACAACAGTCAGAATGGCTAAAATAAACAACACAAGAAACAACAAGTGTTAATGAGTATTCAGAGAAAGAGGAACCCTCTTACACTGTTGGTGGGAATGAAACTGGTGCAGCCTCTCTGGAAAACAGTGTGGAGGTTCCTCAAAAAGTTAAAAATAGAGCTACTTTATGATCCAGCAATTGCACTACTAGGTATTTACCCCCAAAATACAAAATTACTAATTTGAAGGGATACATGCACTCTGATGTTTATAGCAACATTATCTACAATATCCAAATTATGGAAAGAGCCCAATGTCCACTGACTGATGAATAGATAAAGAAGTGGTAGATAGATAGATAGATAGATAGATAGATAGATAGATAGATAGATAGATAGATATAGATACACACACACACACACACACACACACACAGTGGAATATGACTCAGCCATAAAGAAGAATGAAATCTTGCCATTTACAATGACTTGGAGGGAGCTAGAAAGTATTATGCTAAGTGAAACAAATCAGTTAGAAAAAGACAAGTACCATATGATTTCACTTATGTGGAATTTAAGAAACCAAACAAATAAAAATAGAGGCAAAAAAGAGCGGAAAACAAAGAAACAGACTCTTAAGTACAGAGAACAAAGTGATGATTGCTGGAGAGGAGGTAGGGGAGAGGAATTGGTTAAATAGGTGATGAGTACTAAGCAGGGAACTTATTGTGATGAGTACCAGGTATTGTATGTAAGTGTTGAATCACTAAATCCTACACCTGAAACTACTATTACACTGTATGTTAACTGGAGTTTAAATAAAATCTCTAAAAAATGGGTAGGTCAGAAATAGCTCCTGAAATGCCCATTCAGGCATTATCTCCCTCATTCATCAAGCATATGTTGAGCATTGAATCTGTACCAGGTACTGTTCTAGGCTCAGCATTCAGTGCTTAGAGCCCCTGACCTCATGTCATTTATGTTTCAGTGGTGAGGAGACAGACAGTAAAAACAATAAATACCTAAGTGTACTGGTCTCCTTGGGATGCCATAACAAAATACTGTAGAGTAGGAGGCTTAAGCAGCAGACATTTATTTCTCACAGTTCAGGGGATTAGAAATCCAAGATCAAGGTTGTAGACAGTTCAGCTCCTGGCAAGAGCTCTCTTCTTGGCTTATAGACAGTTACTTTCTCATTATGTCCTCACCAAGGCCTTTTCTTGGTGCATGAATGTATGTGGGGAGGGAAAGGAGAGATCGTGTCTCTCTTACTCTTAAGTCCATCAATCCTATTAGATTAGGATCCCTTATGACCTCATGTAACCTTAAATGCTACCAAAAAGCCTTATTTCCAAACTTAGAAGATTAGAGCTTCAACCTATGAATTTTGAAGGGACACAATTCAGTCTACAGCAGTAAGCAATCAATCCAGTGAATAAAATAATTTGAGATAGCAACAAGTGTTACAAAAATTACCAAAAAAAATAAAAAGCAAGTGGGAGAATATGATGCACCTTCTAAGTGGCATTATTTAATAAGGTATATCTCAGCCAAAGTCCAAGTGATAGGATAGGTCAGCCTGGAAATAATGCGGGAGAAGATTCCAGGCAGAAAAACAGCAAGTACAAGTTCCTGAGACTGGACACATCTTGGCAAGTACAAATGCATCAAGAAGGCCAGAGTAGCTGCAATGAAGTGAGGAAGTTAGGAGATGGGTCAAGAACAGGTCCTAGAGAATTCCGTGCTGTATCCAATGGTGAATGTCTTTGAAGTTTACAAGCAGTGAAGTGCTATGATCTGACCTACACTTTATAAAAATCACTCTACTCTTAATGAATGAATATGTTTTGTTTTGTTTTGTTTTGCTTTGTTTTGTTTTTGGGGGAGTGGGGGTCAGAGAAAGTTGCTAGGGCCAAGGTCTCATCTAGGCCAGAGATAATGGCGAATTGGCTTGAGCTGGTAGTATAAAGGTAGAGGGAAATAGGTGGATTCACGATGGATTTTAGAGAAAGTGTGAAGGGAATCTGTATTGAACTAAATGTGGGATATGAAGGAAAATAAAGAATCATGGCCGACTCATACAATTTTGGTCTCAGATGCTTCTAGTCCTTTCTGACACAGTTCTTTTAGAGAGATGAGGAAGAGCTGGGAAGGACAGATTTCATGGGGTCAGTTCTGTTTGGATATGTTCAGTTTTATATGTCTGCTACATATCTACATGGAGATAAAGAGATACATAAAAGAATCTTGGGTTCAGGGGAAAGTCAGGGCTGAGGACACAGATGTGGCAGTTATCAGTGTATGGTCTTTAAGTCATGGTGCTTGATGTGCACACCCAGATAAATAGAAGGGAATGGGGAGGGAGGAGGAAGGAAGATAGAGCCCTGAGGTGACACAACAGAAAGGGGACTAGAAGGGAACGGAAAGACAATGCAAGAAAAACAGGAGTTGACTATGGGGTAGAAGGGGTCAGGGATGAATGACACATGGTGTAGACTGCTATTGGGATTCAATAAGGTAAAAATGGGAACTTTTTTTCATAAAGTCTGAAGTACTATTCAACTGCTTGTAATAGTGGGTCCCTGGGTGTGGGCTTAGAGAATGGGTGGCCACCGGTTCCTGAATTGTTTGCTTCAGAAGGAAGCTCAGTGAGAATCTGAGCAGGAAGGAAAGGGCAAGCATCTCCTATAGTGACCAGCATAGCCCTAATTTCCTTCCTTTCTGAGCATGTTCATCCTGTGATTCTGATGCTAATCACCTTTTTGGGAATTTGTTCACTTACTCACTCTTTCATTCCTGTGTCCAGATCCTAAGGCAGGTACAAATGTAGTGATAAAAGCAGAAGACCCTGAATGAATCACTCCAGAATATCCCAAATTTTTAACCAAAATCCAGGGAGAGGCCACAGATCCAAGGATAAACTTTAGGTGCAGGTAGAAATCTAATTTCATGAACACCAACTCTACAGCAGGCTTTTAGAACTTCTTTAACCATCCAATAATTGCACTCCCCATTTTGCAGAGGAGGAAACTAAGATCTAGAGCAACACTGTGCAACAGAACTTGCTGTGGTGCTGGAAGGTGGTGCTTGGAAGGTGAAGGTGGGGAGGAGATGGAAGATGGGGCTTCTCCCCTCCACCATCACAACAACAACTGTCTTTTCTCCCTACCTTCATCACGTGAACGTTGCTATTCTCCTTCTCGCCTCCACAATCTCCGCATATCAGTCCCGTCTCCTACCTCATTCCCATCCACCAACTCCTTCTCACCAAGTCCCTTCCTCCTGGCCACCTCGACTAACACCATCATGCCAATTGTGATTCTACCTTTCATGACCACCATCACAACAACCCAGAATCCCACCTCCTCTCCTCAACAACCGTCATCACATCAATACCACCTCCCCCTTCCTCTCTACCATTGCTTTCATAAAATAATCCACTTCTTACCAACTCCCCTCCATCAGTGTCGTAACCCCAAACATGACTCCTTTCCTCTATTACCTCCACCTCACCAATCCTGGCTCTCACTTGCACCCCTCTACCACTTCCACCCATAGCAACCTGCCTCCCATGTCCTCCCCTCCACAATGCCAACATGCTAAATCAGATTTTGAACCCCCTTCCTCCACACGTTTATCACACCAACATGGAAGGCTACCTTCTCCCCTAAATGGCCTTCATTACACAAATTCCACATTCCACAGTTCATCATTCCACCACTCCATCGCATCCATTCTGACTCCTACCCCTCCACTCCATGTCTTCCATCACATACGCAATCCCCCATCTCTTCTGTGGTCCACCTCCACCATGCCCATTCTGATTGACACCTCCTAATCCAGGTTTAGAGTGATAGCAGTGGTGCAATGGAGGAGTAGAGAAATGATGTTCGTGTGATGGAGGACAGGAGGAGAAGGAATGGGAAACAGTGTTGTTATAATGGAGTTGGTGGAGGGGATGAGGTAGAAGGTGGGTTGGTTGTGTTGGTAGAAGAGAGTAGATGGAAGTCAGTGTTGGTGTGACAGGAGCAGTAGAGGGGTGAGATTAGTATGATGGATGTGGAGTGCCTGGCTGGCTCAGTTGGTAGAGTCTGTAACTCTTGATCTCAGAGTCATGAGTTGAAGCCCCATATTAGGTGTAGAGCTGACTTTTAAAAAATCTAGTATGTTGGATATTGGAAGAAAGAGGGAGGGAAGTGACTTGGTATGATAAAGGAGGTAGAAGAGAGATGATTGGAGCTAGACTTGGTGTGATAGGGGTAAAGGTAAGAAATGAAAGCCTGGTTTGGTGCGATGGATGTGGCAGAAGGTAGGAGATGAGATTCCAGATTGGGATGATGAAGGTCTTCAGGGGAGGAGTTTGAAGTCAGTGTCACTGTGATAATGGTGGTAGAGGATAGGAGGTGAGAATCTGGTTAGGCATGATGGCCATGGTGGAGGGAAGGAAATAGGAAGCAGGCTGCTATGATGGAGGTTGTCAGGGGGAGGTAGGTGCAGGGAGGGGAGGAAGCTATTTATTATCATGGAAATTGCATCTAGAGGTAAGAAAGACAACATAAAACTAGAATGTATATGGAAGTCAGGTGAGAAACACAGGTTGGTACTAAAAAACAAAAAACAAACAAACAAACAAACAAAGATGTACGGAAAACTACCAACTTGAATATTGACTTATGTCTCCTGGAATTCTACTTCCCTGGTCTCTAAGTGTGAACATATGATGAAGTTCTGAAATGTAAATGTGCTTCTGGGAAGGATTTTGTTTTTCTTACTAAAACAGTCAACATTTTTGCTCCTATCTGCTCTTCTTTCTGCTTTAAAAGCAGATAAAATGTCACAGATACAGATACAAACCTGTGAACAAAATTTATGGAAATTTGGTTTGATGTCGTGAAACTAAGTCCAAGATGACAACCTGACATTGGTTGTTATAAATCCAAAAGGATAATGTATGTGAAAATGATTTTTAAACTGTGATATACTGCTAAGTGTGGGGTGTGGCAGTTCATGATATTATTAGTATGATTCCATCATAAATCATTTTGAAGATATCTCATGATATTTAGTGTGGTTGGAAGAGATAGATATCATTCTTCCAATTATAGCTCAGTTGGTATCTGTGATCAAGTGAGCCCTAAGACCTACATCTGTTAATTCCCTATGTAGTGTGATTTTTCTGGGGAAAGAAATTACATGAAAAGATTGCAGCTGGCAGATATAAAATACAAAATCATCTGTGAAAAAATATGCTTTTAAAGAACAATGTGCATAGCTTTAGAAATAATACAGTAAAATCAAAGCGGAGTTTTAAGAAAAGTGAAAAATAGAATTTGTCACCTGAAAACTCAAACTTTCCTCTTCCATCACCCCAACACTGCCTCCCACCCATTCTCTTCACCACCTCCAAACATCACAAGGCTTTCCATCTCCACTTCTTAACCACCTCCACCACCCCAACCCTGACAAACACCGCTTCGCTTCCAAAACCCCCATTAACACAGCCCCACCTCCCACATACCACTCTCTACCACACACCACAAACCTGCTCACCATCTCCTCTGTTCCACCAAACCACCACATCAAACTCATTTCCCACCTCCTCCCCTCAACACCTCCATCTACCATGATTCTGACATCTTTCCATGCACCATCTCCATCATGCCAACTACTCCCTCACCTCCTCCACTTCACCAACTTTAACAGGCCAACCCCACCTCCCACTACATCTATCCCAACCCTAATTAATGCCTCCCACTTCATCACTACCATCACAATATCACAGCTTCCTCTATCCCAGCACTGCCATCAAACCAACTTAGATTCCCATTTCCTCCCCTTGAATAGCACCATCCAATACTACTTCCTTTCCCTTCCCCCCCTCCACCACTTCCATCACACTAACATACCTCTCATTGCTATACCTTCATTACTGAAAGAACCTCAGCTCATAATTTCATAATCTTTCCTCCATCAAACCAAAACTATTTCCCACTACCTCTTCTGCATAACCATTACCACACCCCTGCATCTCCGCATTCTCACTTATCCACTTCCAGTATTCCAAACCTACCTTCTACTGCCTTTCCTCTGCATCTCCACCACACAAAACCTGATTCTTACCTCTTCCCCTCCACAACCTCCATCATAGCAGCCTGCTTCCTATTTCCTCCCCTCCACCATGGCCATAATGCCTAACCAGATTCTCACCTCCTATCCTCTACCACCATTAATTATCACAGTGACACTGACTTCAAACTCCTCTCCTGAAGACCTTCATCATCCCAATCTGGAATCTCATCTCCTACCTTCTGCCATATCCATCGCATCAAACCAGGCTTTCATTTCTTACCTTTACCCCTATCACACCAAGTCTAGCTCCAATCATCTCTCTTCTACCTCCTTTATCATACCAAGTCACTTCCCTCCCTCTTTCTTCCAATATCCAACATACTGGATTTTTTAAAAGTCAGCTCTACACCTAATATGGGGCTTCAACTCATGACTCTGAGATCAAGAGTTACAGACTCTACCAACTGAGCCAGCCAGGCACTCCACATCCATCATACTAATCTCACCCCTCTACTGCTCCTGTCACACCAACACTGACTTCCATCTACTCTCTTCTACCAACACAACCAACCCACCTTCTACCTCATCCCCTCCACCAACTCCATTATAACAACACTGTTTCCCATTCCTTCTCCTCCTGTCCTCCATCACACGAACATCATTTCTCTACTCTTCCATTGCACCACTGCTATCACTCTAAACCTGGATTAGGAGGTGTCAATCAGAATGGGCACGGTGGAGGTGGACCACAGAAGAGATGGGGGATTGCGTATGTGATGGAAGACATGGAGTGGAGGGGTGGGAGTCAGAATGGATGCGATGGAGTGGTGGAATGATGAACTGTGGAATGTGGAATTTGTGTAATGAAGGCCATTTAGGGGAGAAGGTAGCCTTCCATGTTGGTGTGATAAATGTGTGGAGGAAGGGGGTTCAAAATCTGATTTAGCATGTTGGCATTGTGGAGGGGAGGACATGGGAGGCAGGTTGCTATGGGTGGAAGTGGTAGAGGGGTGCAAGTGAGAGCCAGGATTGGTGAGGTGGAGGTAATAGAGGAAAGGAGTCATGTTTGGGGTTACGACACTGATGGAGGGGAGTTGGTAAGAAGTGGATTATTTTATGAAAGCAATGGTAGAGAGGAAGGGGGAGGTGGTATTGATGTGATGACGGTTGTTGAGGAGAGGAGGTGGGATTCTGGGTTGTTGTGATGGTGGTCATGAAAGGTAGAATCACAATTGGCATGATGGTGTTAGTCGAGGTGGCCAGGAGGAAGGGACTTGGTGAGAAGGAGTTGGTGGATGGGAATGAGGTAGGAGACGGGACTGATATGCGGAGATTGTGGAGGCGAGAAGGAGAATAGCAACGTTCACGTGATGAAGGTAGGGAGAAAAGACAGTTGTTGTTGTGATGGTGGAGGGGAGAAGCCCCATCTTCCATCTCCTCCCCACCTTCACCTTCCAAGCACCACCTTCCAGCACCACAGCAAGTTCTGTTGCACAGTGCTGCTCTAGATCTTAGTTTCCTCCTCTGCAAAATGGGGAGTGCAATTATTGGATGGTTAAAGAAGTTCTAAAAGCCTGCTGTAGAGTTAGTGTTCATGAAATGATGTGATTTATAAAAGATATAAAATTGTTTTGAGACTGAATTTTTCAAAATGTTTAATAATGTCATGTGATCTTTCATAGGCCTATGGGTGGTTGTCTCTCACAGAACCACAAGTGCCCGGAAGATGTGCAGACCTGCATCACTCCATAGTGACTCAGAGGAAGAAGTCCTGCTGTCCATGGAAGGGTTAACACCTAGGTAAGACAACAGACCTGACTCCCTTCTGGGAGGTGTGAGAGTCTGAGTTCATGTCAGTGAACAGTTCTCATGACTGGATGCTGATTAAAGCACAGGTCTCCTGGTATTTGGGGAAGAGAGCTCCACTCTAGCAGCTGGGGCCCACTATGGGTGGTGGTCTGCTGGGGTCAACAAGCCCAGCCTAACTTCACACACCTGAATGAGGCTCAACAAGGTCCTTGAAGTTTCTGAAGAAAAGCAGTCTTTTTTTCACTTGTGGAAGAAGATGCCCCATCAAGGACAGTGGACAGCCTTCAGATTCTGAAAAGTGATCTTCAGCCTAGGACAGGCTAAATGGGCTGAGGATGTCAAGGAAAGGGGAGAACGGTGAATCCCTCACCTCACGTTTCCTGCTCATCTTAGTTAGATAACAGATGGGGCTGGATTAGACTGGAGAAAGCTGTGGGATGGAGATCCACAATTTCTGATGACAGCTGCCAGTCTGTGAAGTGGGTGTTCAGGAACTTCTCTCCACCTGGTCTCATTAAAGGAACACTTCAGGGCCCAGAGATGACCTCTTTCTGGGGAGGTGAGAAGTGGGCAAAGGAACTAGAGAAGTAGGAAACAAAAGTGGTGATCTGAAGCCCTGGACAGTGCTTTATGGCATGACACCTCGGAACCATTTAGTTGTTGGAAAGATGACTCCACTCTGGTTACAGCAGGCATGGTTTCAAGTTGATATCCTGTTTTCCTATATTCAGTATTCACTGCCATGCACCCATCCTGAATGTGGCTCTCCAGGCTTCTCAGAAAACCCTCTAACAGCCCACCACGTGATTTCCACACTTGGGGACAAGATTAGCTTATTCTGAGCTCCCATGGAGGCACAATTACTCTGCTAGAGACCCCAGGCTCTCCGCGCATAATTGAAGAGAGGGCATTTCTAGAGATTTGGTTAGCTGTTGATAGAAACTTAGGGAAGGTGAGTAAAGAACATCCTGAAATCATTTTACTCCTGCTCAGATCCTTCCTGTCAGAAGGTGAGGAGCAAGGGAGCTAGTATAAAATTTGCCCCTTCGGCTGCCTGCCCACACAGAGACTCTGGACACTTCAATGCAGCCAGCATGGGAGGATAAGTTGTGCACTAGCAGACTGATGACATGGCAGGTGAGATTGCAGTGATCACCCGTCATGGAAATTGCCTTCCTTCCACTCTCCTCTTCACTCATTTCTCACCTGGGGCCTCAGGTTTCTGGAGTTTCTTAGTCTACTGCTACCCAAATTCATGTGGAGATGGGTATGATTAAGATTAAGTGAACCTTAGTCTGTCCAGGTTTTCTCATGGTCTCTTAGAAAAATCCCACCAAAGAATAAGGGCTCAGAATGTAAATTGAGGCATTATGGAATGATGCACGACCCATAGGCCTGTGAAAGATCACATGACATTATTAAACATTTTTTTAAAAACTTTTTATTATGTTATGTTAGTCACCATACAGTACATCATTAGTTTTTGATGCAGTGTTCCATGATTCATTGTTTGCGTATAACACCCCGTGCTCCATGCAATACGTGCCCTCCTTACTACCCATCACCGGCCTATCCCAATCCCCCACCCCCCTCCCCTCTGAAACCCTCAGTTTGTTTCCCAGAGTCCATAGTCTCTCATGGTTCATTCCCCCTTCTGTTTACCCCCCCCCCTTCATTCTTCCCTTCCTTAACATTTTGATAAATTCAGTCTCAAAACAATTTAAACATCTTTTATAAATCACATCATTTCATGAATCAGCTTTATGAAGGTACGTTTGGCACAAGGAATGAGACTGCCTTTTCTTAGAGTGACCCCCTCATGGAATAAAACTCCAAATAAGTACCAAGGAATGGAAGCTCTCTTGGTGTAGGATAGTGTTCTTTTGTGAAGAGTAAAGGGTTTCTGTCCCAGAGACTCTGAGTAATACTGTGAATGTGCCTCATACAATGTCACTGGTGATGGGCCTGGGGCTTAGGGAGCAAGCAGGTAGTGCCATCCAGGAGAAGTTATGCTCCTCTACCAGGGGCTGAAATTGCTAATGCATTTATTATGCCATCTTACATATGTTTTAATCTTCAATATCACTAAAATTGATTTTATCTGCTTCAAGCCATTGTTTTGAGGGTAAGTGATTTTGTGCCCTTCACAAAAAATTTCTCCACTCTCCTTTTGCTCTCCCCTCCTCCCTCTTCTTTTCTCCCTGTCCTTCCTCTCTCCATCACTGTCTTTTCTTTCTCCCCTTCACTCGCCTCTCTCCTTCACACCCTCCCCCTCTTTCCTCTTCTTGTTTCTCCTGCCTTCAGTCTCTGGCTATCCCACGTTCTTGCCCACATCTTTCTACCCTCTTCTCGAAAGATATAGGAAAGAGGGCATGATGCTTACTTTCTCCCATGCTACATCTCTGTGTTTGAAACAAAGTGAGGAAAACTAAAAGCATTTGAAGTGCTTCAGGGGTAAGAGAAGGTTAAGGAAGAATGTCAATGGGTTTATTCTATTAAGACCATTGGGGATTTTCCATGCTGGGAGATTTATTTCTTAGTGAAATGATAACTGATTATATCTGAAGGGGCAAAAGAGAGTGCTTTAGATCATGTCCATTACTGTCAGCAAACAATATCTCAGGCGGTGTCAGGGAAAGAAACCTCATGGCTGTACCACTGGCACTTTCCAGTTTGCCATTTCATCCTTGTCACTTTTATGCTCATTTGGAGACTAGAAAGGAATATAAGGGCTAATATAAAATTATTTTTCTTGATGCCTTATAACAACAACACCTGCTGCTGCTGCAGCTACTTTGACCTTCCCTACCCTCTCCTCTGGCCAAGTTTATGGACATGTCATTCATCTCTGGTACTTGGCTCTCTAACTACACCCAAGTCAGCATTATCTGTTCATCAGGCAATAGGGACTACCCCAGAACAAGCATGGAGAAGACTCCCTCAAGCCAGGAGACAAGAGTAAGCTGTTAGCTCACTCAAGTCCCCTGCTCACTGCAGCTTCAAGACCCAACAGTCACAACCAGAGAATTCAGCATCCACTTCACTCCCACTCAGTTCACTCCAGACTATATTTTATATCCATACAGAGTCAAGTTCCAGTGGTCCGTGGTCCACTGAAGGAGCACATAGGCACAGGGAGGTCACATGGTGAAATTCTAACCCACAGACTAGGTTAGAAGCCCTCAAATTGATGAGGATGCTATGAAGTTGTATGGTCCAGTAAAAACCTGGTTTAAATACAGATTATTACTAAATCTGAGAATTGCAACTTTACACACCATAGGATCTCAATCACAAAATTCTCTAAGTTTTAAGGCAAAGAAGAAAAAAACAAGTAAGCAAACACACCAACTCACCACAAGTTTCTCCCACAATGTTGTTGTTTTTTTTAAGATTTTATTTATTTATCAGAGAGAGAAAAGAAAAAAGAGGAGCAGCACAAGCAGGGGGAACAGAAGGAAGAAGAAGAAGCAGGCTCCCTGTTGAGCAAGGAGCCCGGTAAGGGACTTACCGGACTTACCAGGACCCTGGGATCATGACCTGAACCAAAGACAGATGTTTAAATGACTGAGCCACCCTGGCATCCCTACTCCTGCAGATATTGTGGCAGAGGAGACTTTTTATATTTAGAGAATTCAGGGTTACAATGATACCCTATTTATGATACCTTTCATGCAGGTGAAAAAAAATAGGGCTGAGAGATGTACAGTGGTTTACCCAAAGTCACACAGTGAATTAGGGCTTCTGATAGGATTAGAAACCAAATCTCCCAAATATGGGCCCTTAGCTCCCTCTGCCATACCGTGTACGTGGGTTTCTCTATAAGAGAGATGATATGTATTCCTTCATTCAACAACTCTTCATTGACTACTTTTTGTTTACCCAAAACCAAATTTGGCATTCTACTGACGACTATACTGGACCATTCTTTCATGGAATGCAAAGTTTAGTGGAGGGTACAAATAACTGATAACTGATTGTGAATGGTGGGAGGTGCTATGGAGAACAGAAATGCTGGGAAATCTCCTTACATCAGATGGTCTGTGGTGAGAGAAAATCAGGTGAAAACTGGAGTGGAGAGCATTTCTGACAGAAAGAAAGGGATGTGTGAGAACCACAAGTGAAGATGGGGGCCTGAGGCATTCAAGCAACTGAAAGAGGGTCTGTGGCTTAGACTGGGCAGTGGAGAGAGTGATGTGAAAGGAGGCTGGAAAGATAGCAGGGGACACAGCACTCAGGGACTTCTAGAATAGGACATGAAGTTTAGATTAAATACAAGATGATACAGGATGCATTTATATGTAAAACTCTTTAGCTCCATCCATGTAGTTGCAAATGGCAAGATTTCATTCTTTCCTGTGGTTGAGTAATATTCCAGTAATACTCCACATCTTCTTTATCAATTATCAGTTGATGGACACTTGGGCTGTTGCCATAATTTGGCTATTGTGGACAATGTTGCTATAAACATCGGGATGCATGTATCTCTTTGAATTGCTATTTTTGTATTCTTTGGGTAAATACCTAGTAGTGCAATTGCTGGACCATAGGGTAGTTCTATTTTTAACTTTTTGAGGAGCCTCCATACTGTTGTCCACAGTGGCTACACCAGTGTGCATTCCCACCAGCCCTGCAAGAAGGTCCCCCTTTCTCCACATCCTCACCAATACCTGCCGTTTCTTGTGTTGTTGATTTTAGACATTCCAACAGGTGTGAAGTGATATCTTATTGTAGTTTTGATTTTTATTTCCCTGACGATCAGTGATGTTGAGCATCTGTTCTTGTGTCTGTTAGCCATTATATGTCTTCTTTGGAAAAATGTCTATTCCTGTTTTCTGCCCACTTTTTAATTGAACTATTTGTTTTTGGGATGTTGAGTTTTATAAGTTCTTTATATATTTTGGATATTAACCTTTACTGGATATGTCATTTGCAAATATCTTCTCCCATTCTGTGGGGGTTTTTTGTTTTGGTTTGGTTTGGTTTGGTTTGGTTTGGTTTTGTAGTTCCTTTCGGTTCCTCCTTTTGTTCTCTTCTCTCATGATTAGTTAGCTTTTTTTAGTGAAAGCTTTCTTTGGATTCATTTCTCTTTATTTTTTGCAAATCTATTGCTGTTTTTTTTTTATTTGTAGTTACCATTTGGTTTATATGTAATATCTACATATAGCAGTCTGTATTAAGCTAATGGTCACTTGATTTTGAACTCATTCTTTACACCTCTCCCCTCCATGTTTCTGATTTAGGTATCATATTTTACATCAGGTTATTTTGTGTTTCTCTTGACTGATTTTCACAGGTATATTTAGTTAGTTAGTTAGTTTTACTTCTGTGTTTTTTCTTCCTCTTATTTATGGTCCCTCCCTCACAAAGTCCCCCTTAATATTTCTTGTAGGGCTGGTTTAGTGGTCATGAATTCCTTTAACTTGTATTTGTCTAGGAATCTTTTTATCTCTCCTATTCTGAATGATAGCCTTGGTTGTAGGGTATTCTTGGCTGGAAAATTTTCCCTTTCAGCACTTTGAATATATTGTGCCACTGTTTTCTGGCCTGTAATGTTTCTGTTGAAAAATCGGCTGATAGCCTTATGGGGTTTTCTTTCTATATAACTCTTCCTTTTCTTTTGCAACATTTAAAATTCTTTCTGTTCATTATTTTTATCATTTTAATTACTATGTGTCTTGGTGTGGACTTACTTGGGTTGAATTTATTGGAAGATCTCTGTTTGTTCTGGATCTGGGTCTCTGTTTACCTCCCCATATTTGGGGAGTTTTCAGCTATTATTTCTTCAAATACATTTTCTTCTCCCCTTTTTCTCTATTCTCCTATTAGGATCCCTATGATTTGAATGTTATTACACTTGATGGTATCACTGTCTCTAAGCCTATTGTCCTTATGCAGTATTTGTTTGTCTTTCATCTGTTCAGCTGGATTGCTTTCCATTAGTCTATCCTCCAAGCCACTTATACATTCCAGTTTCCAGTAGATTACTATTTATTCCTTCTATTGTATTTTTAATTTTATTTATTGAGTTCTTCAACTCTGACATGTTATTTTTTATCTCTTTGTCAAGGGTTTCACTGATGTCTTCCACACTTTCCTGAATCCAGTGAGTATCTTTATAATAATTACTTAAATTCTCTGTCAGGTGTATTACTTATTTCTATTTCACTTAGATCCCCTGTTATGATTTTTCCTATTCTTTTATTTGGGACATATTCCTCTGTATTCTCATTTGGTCTACCTCTCTGTGTCTTTTTTTGTGTGTTATCAAAGTCAGCTATGCCTTCTGCCTTTATGAAGAAGAGGTCCTGTACTGCCCTGCAGTGCAGTGTCTCCTGTTCACCAGAACCTGGCACTTCAGAAATGTCTCCTATATGTGTGGCTTGCATCCTGCTATTGCATCTGAGTCACTTTTTATTTCAGTCCAGGTGTGTGCACTGACTTTCTGCCTATTGTGGGCTGTGCTTGCTCTCTGTGGTGTTAGTGAGACCCAGGTGGATTGGCTCTGAGGTTGTATGACTTTAGGAGGGTTAGGGAGCAGGGTGCCTAGCTTCTAGTCCTAGGCCCAATCCCCCCAAGCATGGTAGCCACTGGGTGTATGGTGCATAACAGGGGTGGTGGCCAAGGGTGCAGCATGCAGCAATGGTGGCAGTGGATGGGGGCCACAGATGCTGGGCAGGGTTCATGCAGCATTAACAAATTTTTATCTGAGCTGAGGGCAGATGCCAGCAGGCTTGGAGTGGGAGAATCATCAGGAGAACTCATGGTTGGGATGCACTGCTAACAGGTTAAGTAGCAAGTGTCTGTGTTGCACTCCTCCCAATAGGTGTCCCTATATTTATTTATTTTTGAAGGGGGGAGGAAAATGGCATCTGCCAGCCACTTTATTACTGAAGAAGTCACACAACATGCTCCAAAATATCTTAAAAAACAAACAAACAAACAAAAACCCCCACCTCCCTCTCACTTAATCTAGGTGTGCAAACCGTCGCTTCTGTGTTGTTTTTCCTCTGGCTGTCATCTGCTTAAGGGCAAGGACCTGGCTATCACTCATCCTCCCTGCTCATCAGTGCTGAGTCAGCTGACTTTTAAAATGCCAGTTATACAAACTCATGGAATTTGGCCACTCTGAGTTTCAAACCCAGACATCAAAAGGATTCATCTTCCTCCTGTGGGCTCCCTGGTGTAAGGGACACTTTATTTTCCCTCTCCATGCCCACAGCTGCCTCCCTCCTGCAGGCAGCTCCAGACCACCATTTCTGCCTTCCTAATCTCTTCAATGTGGCTTCTTCACTACATTTAGCTGTGGGGTTTGTTCTGCCGTTCTTCAGATTTCTTTGTGGCTTATTTACTAGGATATGAGGGATAACTAGTTGTTATTGTGGGATGGAGTAATCTGAGGGTCCTCCTACTCTGCCATATTCCCAAGATCCCCACAACTCTTTCATATTTTGACTGCATACAGAGGCTATTTCGAGCTTGTTCTATTGTCATGTGCTAGTGAGAACAGCCTTGTGGAAATTAGTGTGGGAAACATATCCTTCTACATGCATATTTCCTTTCTTATATCCCATAATTGATATGTAAGACATAAGTTCTTAAAGATGTTCATTCTAACCACCTTTATTTATTTATTTATTTATTTATTTATTTTTAAAGATTTTATTTATTTATTTGAGAGAAAGGGAGAAAGAGAGAGAGCATGAGTGGGGAGAGGGCAGAGGGATAAGCAGACTCCCTGCTGGGCAGGGAACCTTACATGGGACTCAATCCCAGGACCCTGAGATCATGACCTGAGCTGAAGTCAGATGCCTAATCACTGAATCACCCAGGCACCCCACCACTGTTATTTAAAACAGTACTAGAAGTGCTACCCATAGCAATCAGATAACAAAAAGAAATAAAAGGCATCCAAATCAGTAAGGAAGAAATAGAACTTTCACTTTGCAAATCACGTGATAGTCTACATAGAAAACCCAGAAGACGACCAAAAACTACTAGAAATGAAAAACAAATTCAGTAAAGTCACAGGATACAAAATCAATGCACAAAAATCTGTTGCATTTCTATACATTGATAATGAGGCAGCAGAAAGAGAAATTAAGAAAACAATCTGATTTACAATTGAACCAAAAATAACAAGGAATAAACTTAACTAAAGAGGTGAAAGACTTGTACTCTGAAAACTATAAAACCCTGATGAAAGAAATTCAAGATGACACAAAAAAATGGAAAGATATCCCATGCTTATGGATTATTGTTAAATGTTAAATATTGTTAAAATATCTATACTACAAAGCAATCTACAATTTCAGTGCAATCCCTATCAAAAATGCCACCAGCATTTTTCATAGAGCTAAAAGAAACAATCTTAAACTTTGTATGGAACCACTAAAGACCCCAAACAGCCAAGCAATCTTGAAAAAGCAAAGCAGGTGGAATCACATTTCCAGACTTCAAGTTCTACTACAAAGCTGTTCTGATCAAAATCGTATGGTACTGGCACAAAAATAAACACATAGACCAATAGAACAGAATAGAAAACTTAGGAATGAACCCACAACTATATGACCAATTAATTTTCAGCAAAGCAAGAAAGAATATCCAGTGGGAAAAAGACAGTCTTTTCAACAAATGGTGTTGGGAAACTGGAGAGCAACATGCCAAAGTATGAAACTGGAAAACTTCCTTACGCCATACACAAAAGTAAATTCAAACTGGACTGAAGACCTAAATGTGAGACCTCTGTGACATCAGCTTTAGCAACTTCTTTTTAGATATGTCTCCTGAGGGAAGGGAAATAAAAGCAAAAATGAACTATTGGGACTTCACCAAGATAAAAATCTTCTGCATAGTGAAGGAGACAAACAAACAAACAAACAAAAACCCCCAAAAAACTAAAAGGAAACCTAAGGAATAGTAGAGGATATTTGCAGATGACATATCTGATAAGGGGTTAGTATCCAAAATATATAAAGAACTTATAAAACTCAATACCCCCAAAACAAATAGTTCAATTAAAAAATGAGCAGAGGACATGAATAGACATTTTTCCAAAGAAGACATATAGATGGCTAACAGACACAAGAACAGATGCTCAACATCACTGATCATCAGGGAAATAAAAATTAAAACTACAGTGAGATATCACTTCATACCAGTTGGAATGTCTAAAATCAACAGAACAAGAAACAGCAGGTATTGGTGAGGATGTGGAGAAAGGGGGACCTTCTTGCAGTGCTGGTGGGAATGCACACTGATGTAGCCACTGTGGACAACAGTATGGAGGCTCCTCAAAAAGTTGAAAATAGAACTACCCTATGGTCCAGCAATTGCACTACTAGGTATTTACCCAAAGAATACAAAAATAGCAATTCAAAGAGATACATGCATCCCAATGTTTATAGCAGCATTATCTACAATAGCCAAATTATGGCAACAGCCCAAGTGTCCATCAATGGATCATGATGAATGGATAAAGAAAATGTGAGATACATAGAAGATATATATATAGTAATATTAGCCACAGAAAAGAATGAAATCTTGCCATTTACAGTGACAAGGATTGAGCTAAAGAGTGTTAGCTAAGTGAAATAAATCCATCAGAGAAAGACAAATGCCATATGATCTCATTCATATATGGAATTTAAGAAACAAAACAAATGAGCAAAGGGAAAAAAAGAGAGAGAAGCATCCTAAGAAACACACTCTTAACTATAGAGAACAAACTGATGGTTATCAGAGGGGAGGAGGATGGAGGGTTGGGTTAAATAGGTGATGGGGATTAAGGATTTTACTTGTCATGATGAGTGCCAGGTATTGTATGGAAGTGTAGAATCACTATATTGTACACCTGAAACTATTATCATATTGTATGGTTACTACCTGGAATTTGAATAGAAACTTCAAAAAAAAAAAAAGTCTATAACAAAAGACAAAGAAGGAGAGTATATAATGATAAAGGGGACAATCCAATGAGAAGATATAACAATTGTAAATATTTAAGCAGCTGACATGGGAATACCCAAATACATAATGCAGTTAATCACAAATATAAAGGAAATAATTGATAATAATGCAAAAATAGCTGGGGACTTTAATACCTTACTTGTATCAATGGACAGGTCATCCAAACAGAAAACCAATAAAGAAACAGTGATTGTAAATGACACATTGGACCAGATGTGTGTAAAGTATAACCTCAGAACACTTTTTTTCTAAAACAGCAGAATATACATTCTTTTCAAGTGCACACAAAACATTCACCACAAAAGGTCACATATTAAGCCACAAAACAAGTTTCAACAAATAGAAAAACACTGAAGTCATACCAGCATCTTTTCTGATCACAGTGCTATGAAACTAGAAATCAACTATAAGAAAAAAACCTGGAAAACACACGAGTATATGGAGGTTAAATAGTATGCTACTAGACAATACTGAGTCTGCCAAGAAATCAAAGACAAAATAAAAAAAATAAGTGGAAACAAATGAAAATGAAAACACAGTGGCCTAAAATCACTGGAATACAGCAAAATCTGTTCTAAGAGGGAAGTTTATGGTAATACAGGTTTATGGTAATACAGGCCTACCTAAAGAAACAAGAAAAATCCCAAATAAACAACCTACCTTACATCAAAGGAACTAGAAAAAGAATAAGAAACAAAACTGAAAAGTAGTAAAAGGAAGGAAATAATACAGATTAGAGCAAAAATAAACAAAATAGAAAATAAAAGAACAATAGAACAGGCCAATGAAACCAAAATCTGGTCCTTTGAAAAACTTAACAAAATTGATATACTTTTGTCCAGATTAATCAAAAAAGAAAGAAAAATAAAGAAAGAGCATGGACTTAAATAAATTAAATCAAAAATGAAAGGCAAGAAATGACAATTCACACCATAGAAATACAAAATACTGTAAGAGAATATTATGAAAAATTACATGCCAAAAAATTGGACAACCTAGGACTGGATAAATTCCTAGAGACATATAAACTACAAAAGCTGAAACTGGAAGAAATAGAAAATTTTAACAGATTAATACCAGCAATGAAATGGAATCAGTATTCAAAAAACACCCAATAAACAAAAGTCCAGGGCCTGATGGCTTCACAGGTGAATTCTATCAAACATTTAAAGAAGATTTAATATCTATTCTCAAACTATTCCAAAGAATCAAAGAAGAAGGAAAACTTCCTAATTTATTCTATGAAGCCAGAATTATCCTGATACCAAGTCAGGTAAAGACACTACAAAAAAAGAAAGAAAGAAAAAAAAAAAGAGGCCAACACCTCTGATGAACATGGATGCAAAAATCCTCAACAAAATCAAACCCAATAGTACATTAAAAAACTCATTCACCACAATCACCTGAGATTTATCACCTGGATGCAAGGGTGGTTGAATATTGACAAGTCAATCAATGTGGTATATCACATCAATAAATGAAGGGTTAAAAACCATATGGTCATTTCAATAGATGCATTAAAACCATTTGACAAAGTACAACAATTGTTTATGATAAAAACCTTCAACATCCTGCTCAAGAATGATTGGGTAAAACAAGAAATTAAAAATCAGTTTAAGCAATTTCTGGAGACCAATGAGAATGAAAACACATCAGTCCAAAACCTATGGGACACTGCAAAGGCAGTCCTAAGGGGAAAATACATAGCCATCCAAGCCTCACTCAAAAGAATAGAAAAATCTAAAATGCAGTTTTTATATTCTCACCTCAAGAAGCTGGACCTGGAACAGAAGAACAGGCCTAACCCATGCACGAGAAGGCAGGGGATCAAGATTAGAGCAGAGATCAATGAATTAGAAACCAGGAGCACAGTAGAGCAGATCAACAGAACTAGAAGCTGGTTCTTTGAAAGAATAAATAAGATCGATAAACCACTGGCCAGACTTATTCAAAAGAACAGAGAAAGGACCCAAATTAATAAAATTATGAATGAAAGGGGAGAGATCACAACCAACACCAATGAAATAGGAAGGATCATTAGAAACTTTTATCAACAGCTTTATGCCAATAAATTAAACAACCTGGAAGAAATGGATGCCTTCCTGGAAACCTATAAACTACCAAGACTGAAACAGGAAGAAATTGATTTTTTTTAAATGGACCGATTAATTATGAAGAGATTGAAGCAGTGATCAGAAACCTCCCCAAAAAACAAGAGTCTGGGGCCTGACGGATTCCCTGGGGAATTCTACCAAACATTCAAAGAAGAAATAATACCTATTCTCCTGAAGCTGTTTCAAAAAATAGAAACAGAAGGAAAACTACCAAACTCATTCTATGAGGCCACTATTACCTTGATCCCCAAACCAGGCAAAGACCCCATCAAAAAGGAGAATTATAGACTGATTTCTCTGATGAATATGGACGCCAATTCTCAACAAGATCCCAGCTAATAGGATCCAACAGTACATTAAAAGGATTATCCATCATGACCAAGTGGGATTCATCCCTGGGATGCAAGGGTGGTTCAACACTCACAAATTGATCAGTGTGATAGATATATCAACAAGAAAAGAGTCAAGTACCATATGATCCTCTCGATTGATGCAGAAAAAGCATTTGACAAAATACGGCATCCTTTCCTGATTAAAACCCTTCAGAGTGTAGGGATAGAGGGTACATTCCTCAATTTCATAAAAACCATCTATGAAAACCCTATGGCGAATATCATTCTCAATGGGGAAAAGCTGAAAGCCTTTCCCTTAAGATCAAGAACACGACAACATAGTACTAGAAGTTCTTGCAACAGCAATCAGGCAACAAAAAGGGATAAAAGGTATCCAAGTCGGCAAAGAAGTCAAACTGTCTGTCTTCGCAGATGACATGATACTCTATGTAGAAATCCCAAAGGACTCCACCCCCAAACTACTAGAACTTATAGAGCATTTCAGTAATGTGGCGGGATACAAAATCAATGCTCAGAAATCAGTTGCATTTCTATACACAAACAATGAGACTGAAGAAAGAGAAATTAGGGAATCCATTCCATTTACAATAGCACCAAAAATCATATGTTGGAATTAACTTAACCAGAGATGTAAAGAATCTATATTCTAGAAACTACAAATCACTCTTGAAAGACATTGAAGAAGACACAAAAAGGTGGAAAATATTCCATGCTCATGGATCAGAAGAATTAACATAGTTAAAATGTCTATGCTACCCAGAGCAATCTATACTTTCAATGTCATCCTGATCAAAATAGCAATGACATTTTTCAAAGAACTGGAACAAACAGCCCTTAAATTTGTGTGGAACCAGAAAAGACCGCGAATCGCCAAGGAATTGTTGAAAAGGAAAATCAAAGCTGGGGGCATCACGTTGCCGGATTTCAAGCTATACTACAAAGCTGTGATCACAAAGACAGCATGGTACTGGCACAAAAACAGACACATAGACCAATGGAACAGAATAGAGAACCCAGAAATGGACCCTCGGCTCTTTGGGCAACTAATTTTTGACAAAGCAGGAAAAAACATCCAGTGGAAAAAAGACAGTCTCTTCAATAAATGGTGCTGGGAAAATTGGACAGCTACCTGGAAAAGAATGAAACTTGACCACTCTCTCACACCATACGCAAAGATAAACTCCAATTGAAAGACCTCAATGTGAGACAGGAATCCATCAAAATCCCAGAGGCGAACATATGGTGCAACCTCTTTGACATCGGCCACAGCAACATTTTTCATGACACATCTCCAAAGGCAAGAGAAACAAAAGAAAAAATGAACTTGTGGGACTTCATCAAGATAAAAATCTTCTGCACAGCCAAGGCAACAGTCAAAAAAACTAAGATGCAACAGTCAAAAAAACTTCCACCGAATGGAAGAAGATATTTGCAAACGACACTACAGATAAGAGATTAGTATCCAAGATCTACAAAGAACTTCTCAAACTCAATACACGGGAAACAAATAATCAAATCAAAAAATGGGCAGAAGACATGAACAGACACTTCTCCAAAGAAGACAGACAAATGGCTAACAGACACATGAAAAAATGTTCAACATCACTAGATGTTGGGAAATACAAATCAAAAGCACAATGAGATGCTACCTATACCAGTTAGAATGGCCAAAATTAACAAGGCAAGGAACAGCAAATGTTGGCAAGGATGTGGAGAAAGGGGAACCCTCTTACATTCTTGGTGGAAATGCAAGCTGGTATAGCCACTCTGGAAAACAGTATGGAGATTCCTCAAAAGTTAAAAATAGAGCTATCCTATGATCCAGCAATTGCACTACTAGGTGTTTACCCCAAAGATACAGATGTAGTGAAAAGAAGGGCCATGTGCACCCCAATGTTCATAGCAGGAATGTCCACAATAGCCAAACTATGAAAAGAGCCAAGATGTCCTTCAACAGATGAATGAATAAAGAAGATGTGGTTCATATATACAATAGAGCATTACTCAGCCATCAGAAAGGATGAATACCTACCATTTGGATCAATATGGATGGAACTGGAGGGTATTATGCTAAGTGAAAGAAATCAAGCAGAGAAAGATAATTATGATATGGTCTCACTCATCTGTGGAATATCAGGAATAGTGCAGAGGACCATAGGGGAAGGGCAGGAAAATTGAATGGGAAGAAATCACAGAGGGAGACAAACCATGAGAGACTCTGGCTCCAGGAAACAAACTGAGAGTTACAGAAGGGAAGGGTGTGGGGGGATGGAAACTGGGTGATGGGCATTAAGGAAGGCATGTGATCTGTTGAGCACTGGGTGTTAGATGCAACTAACAGATCATTGAACACTACATCAAAAATTAATGATGTACTATATGTTGGCTAATTGCACTTAATAAGAAATGATAAATAATTAATAAAGTTAATTGTGCACTTAAAAAAATGATAAAATAAAATGTGATTCTTTGAGACAAGATGTTGTAATGCTGCAAGCACAATCACACCAGGCCACTCACTACTGCTTTAGCTTGCCTTGTACCCTGTACCTTCAGGCCTTCACCCTCAAGTTTCACTGCCTCTGTATTGCCTTGCCTTGGACCCCCACCCTTTTCACCTATCAAAGTGTAACCCTTCCTTGACCTCCAAGGTCATCTCACCTCCCCTAAAAGTTGTCCCCGACTACCCCTCACCTAGATGCCAAAGACTATTGTTTGCCCTGTGCCATAACACAACATCTTCAACTGCATCAAATGGAAGGCCTCCCTCATCATTGTGATTGTAAATTGTGAAATTCTGAGAGGTTGGATGTTGCCCTGTCCATATCTGCTATTTTTCCCTGGGCCCAAATGACTGCCTTCTCCATAGTAGACATTCAATAAATAAATGCAGAACAGGAATTCAATAACAACTGTCCTGTGTAAGGGGATCTTGTCCTTTCCCACAGGGCTCACATGATGGATGTCTACTAACCCTTGGTGTCTGTCAGTCTGTTGAATTTCACCATGCTCTCTTCTCTGCCTGGAAGCTGAAGAGGAGCCTGTGATAACCACTTCAACAGAACCTCTCTGGCATCTGGCTGCTCTGCCCAGGCTTGCTAAGTCTCTGATGCTGAAACATTTGTGGAAGCATTAGAGTGGGTTGCACACCAGGCAGGCAGTTTGTGCAGCCTTTCTTTCCTAGAAGCATTATCATCTAACTCAAAGACCTAAACTGGGCATCTGTACAATTTTTAAATGAGGTTTTTAACAAGCTTGAGGCAATGTCTGTGTCTCCATTCTTTCCTCCTTTCTTTCTCTCCCATCAATTTCTATTCCTCCTTTTCCACATATCTATTTATTTTCCTTTTACTAAGTATTTATTTTGTATTTTTTTTATTTTTTTAAATTGATGTTTTTTAGTTAGTTAACATACAATGTAATATTAGTATCACAAGCACAATTTAGTGATTCAATAATTCCAAACAACAACCAGTTTTCATCACAAGTGCACTCTTTAATCCCCACCACCTATTTAGCCCATCCCCCACTACTTCCCCTCTGGTAACCATCAGTTTGTTCTCTAAAGTTAAGAGTCTGTTTCTTGGTTTCTCTCTCTCTCACTCTCTCTCTTTCTCTCTGTTTCTCTTTCCCCTTTGCTTTTTGGTTTTGTTTCTTAAATTCCACATATGAGTGAAATTATATGGTATTTGTCTTTCTTTGACTAACTTATTTTGCTTAGCAGAATACTTTCTAGCTCCATCCACATCATTGCAAATGGCAAAGTTTCATTCTTTTTATGGTTGAGTCATATTTCATGGTATAGGTATACCACTTCTTATTTATCCATTTATCAGTCAATGAACATTAGGGTTTTTTCCATAAATTGGCTATTGTAAATAATCCTGCTGTAAATATTGGGGTGCATGAATACCTTCAAATTAGTATTTTTGTATCCTTTTGGTAAATACCTAGTACTAGATCATAGGGTCATTCTATTTTTAACTTTTTGAAGAACCTCCATACTGTTGTTCACAGTAGCTATGCCAATTTTCATTCCCACCAATGATGTAAGAGGGTTCCCCTTTCTCCACATCCTTGTCCTTGTAGTTTTGATTTGCATTTCCCTGATGGTGCGTGATGTTGAACCTTTTTTCATGTGTCTATTGGCCATCTGGATGGCTTCATTATAGAAATGTCTGCTCATATCTTCTGCCCATTTTGTAATTTAATTGATTATTTGTTTTTGAGATGCTGAGTTGTATAAGTTCTTTATATATTTTAGATACTAACCTTTTCTTTATCAAGCATGTCATTTACAAATATCTTCTTCCATTCCATAGGTTGTCTTTTAGTTTGTTGATTGTTTTCTTCATTGTGCAGAAGCTTTTTATCTTGATGAAGTCCCAATAGATCATTTTTGCTTTTATTCTCCATCCCTCAGGAGACGTATCTAGAAAGAACTTACTGAGGCTGATGTCAGAAAGGTTACTGCCTATGTTCTCTTTTAGGACTGTGAAGGATTCAGGTCTCACATTTAGGTCTTCAACCCATTTTGAATTTACTTGTGTGCCTGGTGTAAGAAATTTTTCTGGTTTCATTCTTTTGCATGTGTCTGTCCAGTTTTCCAAAACAATCTGTTGAAGAGACTGTCTTTTTTCCCACTGGATATTCTTTCCTGCTTTGTCAAAGATTAATTGACCATATAGTTGTGGGTTCACTTCTGGGATGTCTATGCTGGTCCATTGTGTCTATTTTTGTGCCAGTACCATACAGTTTTGATCACAACAGCTTTGCAATATAACTTGAAGTAAGGAAATGTGATGCCTCCTGCTTTGCTTTTCTTTTTCAAGGTTGCTTTGGCTATTTGGGGTCTTTTGCAGTTCTATACAAAGTTTAGGATTGTTTGTTCTACCTCTGTGAAAAATGCTGGTGGCATTTTGATAGGGATTGCATTAAATGTGTATATTGATTTGCGTAGTATAGACACAAACAATTGTTCTTCCAATCCAATCCATGAGCATGGAATGTCTTTCCATTTCTTTGTGTCATCTTCAATTTCTTTCATCAGTGTTTTATAGTTTTCAGAATATAGGTCCTTCAGCTCTTTGTTTAGGTTTATTCCAAGGTTTCTTATTATTTTTTGTTTAATTATAAATGATATTGTTATTAATTTAATTTCTTCATTTCTCTTTCTGCTGCTTTATTGTTGATGTATAGAAATGCAACAGAATTCTGTGCATCAATTGTGTATCCTGTGACTTTACTGAATTCATTTAACAGTTCTAACATTTTTTTGTTTGTTCATTTTTGGAGTCTTTTGTGTTTTCTGTATGTAGTGTCATGTCATCTGAAAATAGTGCAAGTATTACTTCTTCCTTATCAATTTGGATGCCTTTTATTTCTTTTTGTTGTCTGATTGCTGTGGCTCAGACTTCCTTAACTATATCAAATGAAAGTGGTGAAAATGGATATCCTTATCTTGTTCCTAACCTTGCGGGGGAAATTCTCAGTTTTTCCCTGTTAAGAATGATGTTAGCTGCAGGTTTTTCATAAATGGCTTTTATTTTGTTGAGGTATGTTCCTCTAAATCTACTTTGTTGAGGGTTTTTATCATGAATGTTTGTGGTACTTTGTCAAATACTTTTTCTGCATCTATTGAAATGATTATGTGATTCTTATCCTTTCTTCTTATTGATGTGATGTATCATGTTGATTGATTTGCAAATATTGAACCACCCTGGCAGCTCAGGAATAAATCCCACTTGATTGTGATAAATAATTTTTTAAATATATTGTTGGATTCAGTTTGCTAGTATTTGGTTGAGAATTTTTGAATTTATGTTCATGAGAGATATTGGCCTATAGTTCTCTTTTTTTGTGGTCTCTTTATTTGGTCTTGATATTGAGGTAATACTGGCCTTATATAATGAAGTGGGAAGTTTTCCTTCCTTTTCTATTTTTTTGGAATAGTTTGAGAAGAATAGGTATTAACACTTCTTTAAATGTTTGGTAGAATTCACTCATGAAGGGGAGCCTGGGTGGCTCAGTCGTTAAGTGTCTGCCTTTGGCTCAGGGCATGATCCCGACATTCTGGGATCAAGCGCCACATCAGGCTCCTCTGCTAGGAGCCTGCTTCTTCCTCTCCCAGTCCCTCTGCTTGTGTTCCCTCTCTCACTGGCTGTCTCTCTCTGTCAAACAAATAGAATCTTAAAAAAAAAAAAAAAAAGAATTCACTCATGAAGCCATCTGGTCCTGGACTTTGGTTTGATGGGAATTTTCTTATTACTGAGTCAACTGCTTTGCTGGGAATTAGTCTATTCAAATGTTCTATTTCCTTATATTTCAGTTTGGGTAGATTATATGTTTGTAGGAATTTATTCATTTCTTCTAGGTTGTCCTATTGACATATAATTTTCATAATGTATTTTATATATTCCTTCATATTTCTAAGGCGTTAGTTATTTCTCCTCTCTTGTTTGTAATTTTAATTATTTGAGTCCTTTATCTTTTTTCTTGATAAATCCAGCTAGAAGTTTACCAATTTTATTGACTTTTTCAACGAATAAGCTGTTAGTTTCGTTGATCTGTTCTAGTGTGTTTTGTGTGCTTTGTTTTCGTTTTTTTTTTAATTTATTTTGTTTTAGTTTCTGTTTCATTTATTTCTGCCATATTTTTTTGTTATAATCTTTATTATTTCCTTCCTTCTGCTTGTTTAGTTGCATTTATTGTTCTTTTCCTAGCTCCTTTAAATGTAAGGTTGATTGTTTATTTGAAAATTTTCTTCTTGAGGTAGGCTTATATTGCTATATACTACCCTATTAAGACCACATTTTCTGCATCCCAAAGATTTTGGATTGTTGTGTTTTCATTTTCATGTGCTTCCAGTATATTTTTATTTCTTCTTTTATTTCCTGGTTGACCCATTCATTGTTTAGTAGCATGTTATTAACCTCCATGTATTTGTGGTCTTTGCAGCCTTTTTCTTGTGGTTGACTTTGAGTTTCATATAGCATTGTGGTCAGAAAAGATGCATGGTATGACTTTGATCTTCTTGAATTTTTTGGAACTGCTTTTGTGGCCTAATATGTGATCTATTCTGGAGAATGTTCCATGTACATTTGAAAAAGAATGTGTATTCTGTTGTCATAGGATAAAATGTTCTGAATATATCAGTTAAATCCATCTGGTCCAGTGTGACACTCCAAGTCATTGTTACCTTGTTGATTTACTGTTTGAATGATCTGTCCATCCATGTAAGTGAAGTGTTATAATCCCCTACTATTATTGTCAATTTATTCCTTTATGCTTATTATGAACTGTTTTATGTATTTGGGTGCTCTCATTTGGGATGCATAAATATTTATAATTGTTATATCTTCTTGTTGGATTGTCCCCTTTATTATTATATAGTGTTCTTCTTTGTTTCCTCTCATAGACTTTGTTTTAAAGGCTATTTTGTCCAATACAGGTAGTGGTACTCTGGCTTTCTTTTGACATCCATTTGCATGACAGATATTTCTTCATCCCCTCACTTTCAATCTATAGGTGTCTTTTGGTTCAAAATGAGTGTTGTAAACAGCATATAGATGGATCTTTTTTTTTTTTTTTCCATTGTGTCACCTTATGTCATTTGATTGGAACATTAAGTCCATTTATATTCAAAGCAATTACTGGTAGATATGTATTTATTTCTGTGACTTGTTTTTTTGGTTGTCTTATTGTTCTCTAATCCTTTCTTCTTTTGATCTCCTTCAGTTTTCCAGCTTTCTTTAGTTGTATACTTGAATTCCTTTCTCTTTATTTTTTGCATATCTATTACTGGGTTTTGATTTCTGATTACCATTAGGTTTGTATATAACATCTGCATATAGCAGTCTATTTTAAATTGATGGTCATCAGGGGCACCTGGGTGGCTCATTTGGTTAAGTGTGTGCCTTCTATTGTAGAAATAGAGATGCTTACGGGATGCATGGGTAGCTGTTAGTAAAGTGTCTGCTTGCCTTTGGTTCAGATAATGATTTCAGGGTCCTGGGATCGAGACCCACATAGAGCTCCCTGCTCAGTGAGGAGTCTGATTCTCCCTCGCCCTCAGCCCCTCCCCCACTCATGCTCACTTTCTTTCTCTCAAAAAAATAAATAAAAGCATAAAAAACTGATAGTCATCAACCCATTCTTTCCTCCTTCCCATGTTTTAGTTATATCTTGTCACATTCTACATCCTTTTATTTTGAGAGTTCTTTGGCTCATATTTTACAAAAATACTCATTTTTACTGCTTCTATGTTTCCTACCTTCATACTGTCATTTTTGCTCTTTCTTTTGCACTCAAAGACTCCCCTTTAATATTTCTTGCAGGACTGGTTTAGTGGTTAGGAACTCCTTTCGTTTTTGTTATTCTGGGAAACACTCTATCTCTCCTTCTATTCTGAACAGTAGTCTTGCTCGATAGCCATTTTGGCTGCAGACTTTTCCCATTCAGCTCTTTGAATATATCATACCACTCCCTTCTGACTTGGAAAGTTTCCGCCAAAAAATCCTTTGATAGCCTTATGTAACTTTCTTATTTTGTCTTGCTGCTTTTGAAATTTTTTTCTTTTTCACTACATTTTGCCATTTTTATTGTAATGTGTCTTGGTGTGGATCTGCTTTTACTCATTTTGTCAGTGGTCCTCTGTGCCTCTTGGATCTGGATATCTGTTTCCTTCCTCAGATAAGGGAAGTTTTCAGCTATTATTTCTTCAAATAAATTTTCTGCTCCCTTTTCTCTCTTTTCTTCTCCTGGAACTCTTGTAATGTGAATGTTATTATGTTTGGTGGAATTACTGAGTCCCTAAGTCTATTCTTGTTTTGCACAATTTTTTTTTTTTGTCTCTTTTGTTCAGCTGGATTCCTTTCCATTATTCTGTTTTCTAGGTCATTAATTTGTTCCTCTGCTTCTTCCAGCCTGCTGTTCAATCCATCAAGCATGTTTCTCATTTTGTTTATTAAGCTCTTTATCTCTGCAATGTAATGCCTTATCTCTCTGTCAAGAGTCTCGCTCATGTCCTTCACTCTTTTCTCAACTCCAGGGAGAATCGTTATGATCATTACTTTAAATTCTCTATCAGGCATGCTATTTATATCTGTTTCCCTTAGCTCTCTGGCCATGGCCTTGTTCTGTTCTTTCATTTGGAACAAATTCTTCTGTCTTCTCATTTTGTCTAAGTCTGTGCCTGCTTCTCTGTGTTAGAAAAGTCAGCTACTTCTATTCTTAAGGAAATGACCTTACAAATAAGAACTCCCAGGTTGGAGATGTGTTGTTGGCTAGAGTTTATGTTGGTTAGAGTTTGTCCTGAAGGACAAAGCTGTCCTGAAGGCCCAGCTGCCCTGGGACTGAGAGAAATGTAACTGGGAAGGATGGTTCCCCCAGAGCATGGTAGGGTGGGACTTAGTGTAAGCAAGTTAGGTAGTAGTGTTGGCACTGTGCTGGTTGCCACAGGTAGTTTTGTGTTAATGATAAGGGACAAGGGAGGGAAAAGGTGCTGACTAGTTCTTTTGTTCCTAGAGAGATTTCTTTGTAAATGCTGCCTCTCTGGGACATGCTCCGAGCAGAGCAAATAACCTCCCCCCTGTGTGCCCTAGGCACTCTTTAGATTGCTATTTCCACACTATATGTCTGCAAACTGTGTGCCCTGCCTTCTTTCTAAGATTAGCACCAATGCCTCTGGGGTCTCCCGGGGCCAAGCCCATTGACCTTTAAAACTCTAGGCTTTAAGCACTGCTGGTTCCAAGAACTCTCAAAACTTGGCCCCTCTCACTTTCCAAGACAATTGCTCTGAGGACTCACCTTCCCAATGTGATCTTCCTTGCATGTCAGTCTGTCTCTCCACTCTTCTCTGTGATCACAGCTCCCTCCCCACTGCAGCAGCCATGATCCTTTTCTCTCCTAAACCTTGTTGCCCCACTTCCTACCTTCTTCAGTGTGGCCTCTTCTCTGCCTTTTAGTTGAAATTTTGTTCTGTTAGTCTTCAGGTATATTTCTGAGGTTTATAGGATGATTTGATAGCTATCTAGTTGTAATCATGGGATGAGGCAAGCCTGCTGTCATTCCACTCTGTCACCATCTTCCCTGGTCCCCGCATATCTATTTCTTGGAGGTAGCAGAATGTTCTTAGGGGGTAAGCTGCTTCATTCTTGATGATTCTGTTGTCCTCAAACAATCAGGTACTGGGATGTTCAGGGCTCTTTTTAGAACCAGAATGGTTATTTCAAAGCAGAAATTCCCTGCAGAGGGGCGCCTGGGTGGCACAGTGGTTAAGCGTCTGCCTTCGGCTCAGGGCGTGATCCTAGCGTTATGGGATCGAGCCCCACATCAGGCTCTTCCGCTATGAGCCTGCTTCTTCCTCTCCCACTCCCCCTGCTTGTGTTCCCTCTCTCACTGGCTGTCTCTATCTCTGTCGAATGAATAAATAAATAAAATCTTTAAAAAAAAAAAGAGAAATTCCCTGCAGAGAGGACCTCCTGCTTGGCTGGGAGGGACCACTCAGCCCTGAGGGGCAACATTCAGTCACCTGGCACTTGAAGAGATGCTGTTTACTCCTAATCTTCAAATTTCAAAGACAGGAACTGTTGGCAGGGGTATGTGTAAAGAATTAAGTTTACCCAAAAAGAAGTTTGGCCTTTGTTCTCAGCCACTGGGAGGTGAGCTCAGGCCCCTGGATTGTCCTATTTGATAGGAGATTGTGTTTACCTGAGGGCTTTGGCCACTAACAGTCTAGTGATGTGATTTGTGATGGGACTGTTCACACAGCATGATGATGATTTAGGCCCATAGTATTTGTGTCCCCTTCCAGAGGAACTAGAGACTAACGGTGTCAACCTGACCTCTAGGAGGACAACAGACTAAAGATCAGCCACACAGGCGGCATATGACTGAGCCCCCAAAAAACTCTGAACACAAAGGCTCTGGTGAGTTTCCCTGGTCAGCACCATACTGTGCATATTGTTATACACCACGGCCAGAGCTGGTAATGCCAGCCAAAACTCCACAGGGGGAAGAAGACTGGAACTGCTCCTGAACAACGTCCTATGTGGCTCTTCCCTCGGCTGCTTCTAATTTAAATCCTAACCCTGCAATAAACTGTCTCTGTGAGGGGTACCTGGGTGGCTCCGTCGGTTAAGCATCTGACTCTTGATTTTGGCTCAGATCATAATCTTAGGGTTGTGAGATCAAGTCCCACAATGGGCACTCCATTCAGCAGGGAGTTTGTTAAAGATTTTCTCTCTCCCTCTGCCTCTTCTTCTCTAAAATGAAAAATAAATAAATCTTTAATTATGTCAGAAGTATAAGTAGTCTTGTGGGGACTGTCCCCTCAGAATGAAGCTTGGCTAACCTTGGGTGGGATCCATACACAAGAGTAAGTACTGGATAGGATGCAAGGACATCTGCCCTGGAGAGTCTATGAGAATGTGCACTTAGGTCCCGTGGTCTCATAGTGTCATTTCAGTGGCGGGGACTGGGAGGGAAGGTGGATGGACCAGCTAAGATCAAATCACAATGACTTTATTTAAAGGGATAAATAACAAAATAAATGTATGTCTAGAAGAAGTGGTGCATGAACACACACACATTCACATATGCATACACACATGCACACACAGAGACACACATTCACACATGCATACACATGTGCACACAGAGACATACCTGTGCAAACACACAAACATGCATGCATTCATACCAGACCCTTGAAGGACCAAAGAAGGTGAGTTACCCACTTACTCCTATTCTGGGCATAGAAAATTGTGTTTTCAGATTCTTCAAAGCTGTATGGAAACTCCTCCAAGCGTGGATGCAGGGATTCACTCAGGGCAGGAGAGCATGAGGACATTAGGAGGGCGGAGTAACATGGGGCAGTACAGACCTGACAGGGAAGGTGGGAGGGTCATGTTTAGCTTTTGTCAGGAACAGGAGTCCCTGTCAACTGCAGCCCTAGGAGGCCTCTCAGCAGCCAGTGAGGAGGGGGCTTTTCTGCCCAGACGGAGTCACTTCTATGGTCAAGGATCTGGAAAACCTTGAAATTCAGCAACAACTTAGAACAGCAGCCAAAAGGGAGTGCATTACCCCCCCACCGCCCCAAAGATGCCAAGAGGACAAAGGTGTTTACTTTGCTAATCTTGAATTTTGCTCAGAAGCATTTAATGAAAAGTGAGGGAAACCATGGTGGTAATATATTTTCCTTTAAAGCCTTCTTCTAGGGGGATGGGTCAATATAAGCCCAGGACCGCTGGGAGACCAGTCCTGTCTGATGAGGGGAGCACAGAAAAGATGAGGGGAGTCTGCACTGACCGCAAGATGATGGCGTCTAATGAAGAATATGTCCAGGCCCCACACTGCGCTCAGCTCCTACTGTCTGTGCAGACTTGCTCCTGCCTGATGTCCCCAGCACAGCTTCCAGTGCCTCCTCTAGAAACCAAAAGCTAACTTTCTGCCCTCAGCACTCACCACTGCTCCCAGTTTGTTTTGTTTCAGCAGCACTGGCTCCTCCTGGTGCTGAGCCTGTTCTTTTATCTCTCCTTCCCCAATGTTCAGGCCTCAGAGTCCATGCCATCCCTCCTTGACACAGCACCCAACTGGCCCAGCCCCACACGATGACAGCTCCTCCCACCCTTTCTCTGATGGATCTCTGCTTACTTCTGGCATGCTACTCACTGCTTTAGGTTGCATCTTCATCCAGAGTCCTTGAAAAACAGTGCCAAAGGAAAATCTTATATGCTATCAATGTATTAATGAATGCAATCTCAGAGAAGCAGGAATGATGAACAAAAGTTCAGGGAGACAGGGAAGCGGGGTGAGCAGATGTGGTATTAGCCAGCTCCTGCTTGGTAGCAAGTTTCATTAATGCAGATTTCTGCATGTCAGAACAGTTGAGAGGGAAAAGAAAAGAAAATGCTGACCTTCTCTTGTCCTCTGCCCTTCGCTGGTCAACACTCACTTCAGGGGGTATTAGCTGCCCACACCTTTGTAGTGCATCACCCTGCTTTCGAGCCCACACAGGAGAAGACCAAACCCCCTGGAGCCAATTGCACTGTGCATGACCTCCCTGTCTCTGGGATCAGCTGTGGCCTGGCTCCAGGATCACAGGAAAGCACAGGCCATTGTTAGGGGAACTCTGGTCAGAATGCCAACAAGTGCTTGGACTTGGAGGATGGACACAAAACTGAGGAGGCTGTTGGTTGGCACTTACCTATTTCTTCTGTACCTTGTTTACAACTAGACTAGAGTAAGCAATTAGAAAAAAGAAAGAAGAAAGAAAGAAAGAAAGAAAGAAAGAAAGAAAGAAAGAAAGAAAGAAAGAAAGAAAGAAAATTAAGTGCAAGGCACTCAGAAATTGTATACACAGTATTTACTGCCATCCTCATAACAACCCTATGAGGGTAGTATTACTCTCAATATTTCAATTGTACGAATGAGCTACTTGCCCAAGATAATGCCACTTGGATTTTTATTACCCAAGGATAGAATCTTTCTCGGTCCCTGTCTTTCTCTCTCTCTCTCTCTCACACACACACCCCTTTGCAAGTGCTGGAAATTATTTTGAACCAAAACATAAACCTTTGCTAAATCACTGCACATTTCAAGAACCTGCCTTTTGCTTTAACAGGTTCCTTAATTTACTGAACCCTTCTGCTAGGGAATGTCCTGGACTGTCTGAAAAGAGTGAACAATTAGCAAGTAAAAGGATACCTGATTAATATGGTTGCTTACACTGGGATAAAAGGAGTAAGGACCCTAGGATGAATTCCAAATAGAAGGAAGAAATGGCCTGGAGGGGGTGTGATGGGGGTGGAGGGTTGTCAGCTCACAGCCCTGAGAAGTAGGAAGTCACATAGAGAAAAGGAACCGTAAAAGTCATAAAGGAACCTTGAGTTTCAGAGGAGACAGACCAGGGCCAATCCATTTATATGAAAAATTAAGTTTCATAGTAACCCTGTGTAAAAGACAAACCCATTTTCAGTTTTTATTTCCCACCATTTGCACTTGATGTAGCCACAAAGCTATAAACCCTCTGTTGGTAACTCACCTTCCTTCTCAGTTCACCTGATGTGATTCTGTCTGTCTCATTACTGATCTCCCAATACGGTGGCTTTTAATAAATGCTGGCTCCTAACTCCCCTTCCCTTCCTGCCCCCTTAAGCCTAACCCCCATCCCACTGTGTTTCTCAGCACTACCCATTCCCCCTGTCTGTGCCCTTGAACCTGGGAGATGAGTCCACTGATTGAGGACAAATCTCTCAAGGAAACAGGCCTCAGGGAGGAATCACAGTCTTAGGAACTATCTCTTTCCTGGCCCTTGTTTCCCACAGCCCCAGTCTCACCTGGGCCAGAATCTGAGGAACCTATTACAGTGGTCCTACATCTTCTCTGGGCCAGCCTGAGCCAGCAGCATTAAGATCATGAGCTGCCAGGGCTCTCTGTCTGCAGTCAGTCCTCTCTGGTGAATCAACATGGCACTGGGCAGAAAGGGAGGGCTTATGTATGTAATGGCTGGACTTATGCATGTGGTGGCTCAGTGGTCCCTGTGGGCTACAGTGTTCCTAAAATGATGGCTCTGATCCCACTGCTTCACAATCCCACTCCCCCCAGGTGTATCTTGTAGCATCTGTGGAGATTACTCACCCAGCACATTTAGGATCGCTACACTTAGCAGGACTGAAATTTATACTTCACACATAAGGCACATTTGTTTAGCTGCATGCATGGTCTTTAATTAGAACAAATAGTCTTAGCCACACAAAAAATAAAATTGATGATTCACTGACAAATAATAACTTCCAAGAAACAACAGGTATACCTAAAATGAAGATATACTTCATTTTTTCACTCCCCAAACACTTCTAACTCATTGAGTAATATATTATAATGATTAAGCTGCTAGTTTCCAAAGTGTTCTTAAGAGTTTATGAAGAAATCTTTCCTCTGAGTTGCCCAGGGAGGATCTGAAGTGGTGATGAAGTTGAGAAAAGTGGGTAGAGTCTTTTAGCCCAAGGGCTTCTGGTGGTTGAAAGAGGGAGAGCATGGGAGTTTCCAGGAATGGAGAGCAGGATACACAGTGAGGCTAGACTTGGGTCCCAGGGCAGGCCTTGAACTAAATATTCATCAAGGCAGTGACCAGGGAGGGGAACTTGTTGCTTTCTACCACCCTAAGCCAGAGCCAGAAGCAGAGGCCACTGGCTTGGGCTGCAGATGTGGGGATTTGGAGTAGACCTCAAGGAGGACTCTAAAATCCATCCCAGGCCTGGAGTGGAGCACGCAGTCCTGAGAGACTGAGGTCAGCAAAGTTCAAGTGACCAAGGCCTGAACTTTGTTGGTGAGGTCTTCCCTGAAGAAAATATGCACTAGATGATCTCAGAAGCCCCCGCGAAAGCAAAGAAATGTGAATAGTGAAGGGAGAAGGTTTTTAGGTGGATGGTGGGTAGGGTGGGAGGAATCTGGGACAGGGACTCCCTTGAAGGCTTTTAGTTAAATGAATGCCTCTACTCCTTCCTTCCTCCACCCCCATCAAAAATGATTTCAGGCCCTGGTCTTCTCTGACAATACGATTTCATCCTTGTAAGAAAGTTGAGGATTTGGAGAGGGGGCAGGAGGGACAATGTGGAATCAGGAATTCTGAACTGTAAAAAGGGGCTCTGGTTCTCCTTTGGGCATGGAAAGTGAGTGTGCTGTGGGTCAGCCAGCCACACTCTTCATATCCTGTCACTTATTTTATCTTTGACACCCAAAAAGCTCTGAGGTCCTTCCTACAGCCTCCCCCAACCTTACCCTCCTTTCTGTATGTTCTGGAAGCTGATTTCACATCGTCAAGCCAACTTCAAGTCGTCTTAAAACAGAGTGTAGTGTCCAAATCCTAATGGGTTTCCATGTGAAAGAAAGACCAGGCCAGAGTGGGAATTGGGGGAAGATGATCATGAAGTGGGAATTTACTAGATGTCAGAAACAGGAATGGATATTTTACATGAAGTGTCTTCTAAATACCAGGAGATCAGGAAACTGGTACGATTTCTAGACTTGTTACTTCCTGATGTGTAATCTTGGGCAAGTCATGTTTCTTCTCTGGGCCTGTTTGCCTCATCTGAAAACTAGAACACCTCCAAGAATCAATCCCTCTATTCCTAAAAGTCAATGATGAGCTGCCATTTTGGATGAAGCACACTCAGAAATCACTCCACCCCATCACTGAAGAAAACTGAATGTCAGGTTATTAGAGCAGGAAGGGACCATAGGGTCTCCTAGTGCAGAGCTTCCCAGATTTAACCTTACAGAAAATCTCCAGGAATTCTCATGTAAATGCAGATTCTTGGGCCAATGCACCTCTACTAAATCCTCATCTTCTGGAGTAGGATAGGCAAGTCTGTATTTGCCAATAACTCCCCCATGTGATTCTGCTATCCCCAGCCCAGCCCTTGTCCATGGACCCATATTCAGGAAACACTGATTCAGCACAAGTTCCTTACATTAAAAATGAAAAAAGGTGGGACCCCAAGAACACAATCTCACATCCCCCAGCCCAAGTCCTCCTTCCCCACCTTGCTGCCTCCCAGCAAAACTGAACCATTACTTCTATACACTAGAAGGCTCCCTCCTCAGCACAGTGTCTCAGTCACTGCTGGTCTCGCTTGTCTTCACAAATCTCCAGGTAGAAGCTCCATTGTAAAATGGCACTTGCTTTGAATGCTTTGATAATTTTGTGCTGATCTAGTTGATTCATTTAAGGTGGGAGTTTGGTGCTGGCCTCACTTTGGTGTTTGGGAAGCCCAGGATGGAGACTGCAGATGCAATGTCCTAGTTCCTTCCTTCCATTCACTGTAATTGTCTTAGGCAAAGCGATCTTTTACAAATGACAAATTTAATCACGTCCGTCTTTTGCTCAGAACACCTTTATGGCAATTGATCTATTTTTCATAGGACTAAAAACAACAAAAACATAGCTGACATATCCTCATATGATCTGTTCCCCTTTACCTGTGAGGAAAGTGATCCACACAGTGCCTTTTTACTTGTTCACTCTGCCTAAAATTCTGCTTCCCTGGGTCTTCACCTGGCTGGCTCCTTTTCCTCACTCACTTCTGTGCTCAATGTCACCTCCTCAGAGGTTTCTTGATTATAGCCCCAGTCGCTAGTTCATTTATGTCACCACAGTGTCTTACTTTGTTTATTACACTTACCACTACCTGAAATTCTCTCTCTCCTTCTGTCACACACACACATTATTGTTTTGGTGGTGTTGCTATCCACCCCTAGCTGGTGAATTCCATGAGGGCAAGATCTTTGTTGTCATAGTCAAGCCTGTGTCCCAGAACCCAGAACCCAGTACATGGCAGGTGCTCAATAAAGAACAGTAAGAAAAAAAACAAGGATATAGTGTAGGCCAGGAGCACAAAGATGAATTCAACCTGTCATTGAGGCTTTTGGAGTCCAGTGGGGAAGGTACTCCCACAAACAATATACTGTCCAGTCCTGTAATAACTATTCAAAAGAGGAATGCAAGCTACTCTGTGGGAACATAGGTGGGACATCTGCAGGGACATTAGGGAAGGCTTCATGCAAGAGGCACAGTTGAGCTCATCTTCAAGGCTGAGTTGGAATTCACTAGGGGAAGAATGGAGGCAGGAATTCAGGCAGGGGGAAGAAAAAGTCAGAGGTGATTTTGATTTGATGGTAAATGACTGAAGAGTAAGCATAAAATAAGGAATACACTGATAAAGGTGAAAGAAGCAATGTTGGGTCGAAAACCTGGGGATGAAAGAGTAGAAGTAGACTGGGTTTTAAAAGCTGTGCATTCTCTTAGGATTTTCAGAGTGATTCTGAAGGCACTGGGCAGGCAACAAAAATCTCAATACATAGATTAAATTGCTTTTGTAATTTGTTTTGTTGCTTTGTTTTCTTTAATCAGAGGAATAATTTTGTTTTATAAAGATTATAATGATAGCTGTGGTGAAGGATGGAGTTGAGGATGGTGAAACCAAAGTCAGAAGGCATTAGGAGGGTATTACAATAGGTCTAGTAAGAAATGATGAATGGTTCAAATTGGCAAAGTTTGTGCTGAATAAAGTGATTTGGACAAAGTTAATCATTTATCAGTAAAATTTGACAGAACGTGGTATATTAGGGTTCACCAGAGAAAAGAAATGATAGGATAGATAATGATAGATAGATGATGATAGATAGATAGATGATAGATAGATGATAGATAGATAGATAGATAGATAGATAGATAGATAGATAGATGATAGATGATAGATAGATGTTTAGATACTTAGAGATACGTAGATAGATATAAAGAGAAAAATTATAAGCAGTTGTCTCATGCAGTTGTGGAGGCGGAGAAGTTTCATGATATCCATTTGTCATCTGGAGACTGAGGATTGCTGGTGATGTAATTCCAGTGTGAATCCTAAGGTCTGAGGACCAGGAGGGCCAATCATATAAGTTCCAGTCTGAAAACATGAGAAGACTGATGTCTCAGAACATGCAATTAGGCAGAGACTGAATTCTCTCTTCCTACACCTTTTGTTTCATTCAGGCCCTCAATGAATTAGATAATACCCATCCACATTGTGGAAGGAAATCTGCTTTACTCAGTCTACTGATTCTAACACTAATCTCGTCTGGAAACACCCTCACAAACATACATAGAAATAATGTTTAACCAAATATCTGAGCACCTCATGACCCAGTCAAGTTGACACATAAAATTAACTGTAGTTGGTTACCTGTTTCACCCATTTGTTAATTCTTAAATCTAAACTTAATCTCTACCAAGCTCCTAAAGTCCACACTTGTGGTTGAAGTTGAATCTACAAGGTCAAATGCTTGTCTCTTGGTTTATTTCTCACTAGAACTGAACACACCTGTAAACAAACAAACAAACAAACAAAACCAAAAAAAATTCTCTTGACATCAACATTTGTATACATTTAAAGAAGATATTAAGTTAGCTCAGAATTCTAATTTCTAAGCCCAGGTTTAAAATTTTCAGAACCAAGAACTTTAGATAATATGTGAAACTGCTTCTTGACACCAAAAGGTATGTTTTAAAAGTCTTCAAGTACAGGAAGGAGGAAGTGACTGATCAGAGACAGTGTCTGTGGTTCTAATATCAAAAATGACAACCTCTGCCTCATGCATAGTTTTTGCCCTCTGTTTATAGATTCACAAAGTGCATTAGCTCCCTTACCTTCTAGTACAGCCTGTTTTATCTGAGAAGGGGCATGTTGACGGAAATAGAGGACATAATATCTACTGGTGCTCAGTATGTACAAAACATAACCCCACAAGGTTCATGTTAGCATCATTCTGAGGTTTAGGGTGAGGACACTAAGGCTCAGAGCAAGTATGTCATTTGCACAGCCCGTACACGGGGCATGTACATGAATTAGTCTGGGTGTAGAGAATTGTGTAGGCCAAATTTGGAATTTAAAAGAACTATTTAGGAGTGTCTGGGTGGCTCAGTCAGTTAAGAATCTGCCTTCAGCTCAGGTCATGATCCTGGGGTCCTGAGATCGAGCCCCGCATCAGGCTCCCCGCTCAGTGGGGAGTCTGCTTCTCCTTTTCCATCCGCCTGCCACTCCCCCTGCTTGTATGCACTCTCTACTCTCTCTACTCTCTCTCTCTCAAATAACTAAAAACTTTTTAAAAAATAAAAGAACTATTTATGGAATTAGTACCTTTTTGTTATCTTTTTAGCTTGAAATAATTTCAATTTACTGAAAATTTGCCAGAATTATACAAGGCAATTTGTGCCTTTAACAAGATTCCCCAATGCTAGCATCTTACTACATTTCCCTTATTTTCTCTCTCCATACACAGCTATGTATACTTTTAAATTAACTACATTGTAATAACAACCCATTCTTGTGGAAAGAACAGAGGAAGGGAATATGAAAAAATAGACAAACTACTACTACCAATTTCTCATATACCCTTTCAGAAATAGTCTGTATGTACAAATATATGCCCCTTGTTTGCAAATAAAAACACATTATAGACATTGCTTTGCACCTTTCTTTTTACACTTGGAAAAATAGCTTAGGGCTAACTACCCAACTGAATACATATCTCTTTATTTATTTTTCTTTTTTAATTGAAATTCAATTAGCCAACATACAGTACATCATTAGTTTCAGATGTAGAGTTCAATAATTCATCAGTTGTATATGAACACCCAGTGCTCATCACATCACGTGCCCTCCTTAATGCCCATCACCCAGTTACTCCATCCCCCCACCCACCTCCCCTCTAGGAAACCTCAGTTTGTTTCCTATATTTAACAGTCTTTCATGGTTTGTCTCCCTTGCTGATTTCTTTCCATTCCATTTTACCTCCTTTCCCCTACGATCCTCTCTGCTGTTTCTTATGATTCACATATGGGTTAAACCATATGATAATTTTCTTTCTCTGACTTACTTTGCTCAATGTAATACCCACCAGTGCCATCGACGTTGATATAAATGGTAAGTATTCATCTTTTCTGATGGCTGAGTAATATTCCATTGAGAGTGTGTGTGTGTGTGTGTGTGTGTGTGTGTGTGTGTGTGTGCGCGCGTGTGTGTGTATCTTCTTTATCCATTCATCTGTAGATGGACATCTGGGCTCTTTCTACAATGTCCATTGTGGACATTGTTGCAATAAATATTGGTGTGCTGGAGCCTCTCTGGATCACTACATTTGTATCTTTGTGGTAAATACATTAGTGCAATTACTGGGTTGTAAGG